>NC_056625.2:169919774-170227274 GCF_002870075.4 Lactuca sativa | reverse complement strand
TTAAAACACTTATCAAATGTAGTGTAAAATGTTTTCTACTCTTGTACATTTGAGATTGGTAAGTTGTGATTTCTTGGATGAGACAAAGACCAACTAAGACCAATTGTGTGAAGTGTTAGTCTTGATAAGAATCCGCACTATCCCTTGAATATTTGTTTTGTCAAGGAATGGTTCTTGACTGGGGAAACTTATATGTCAAGAGGACAGTGGGAGCCTTAAAGATCCTAAAAGACTTTCAAGATTTAATCAAGAGTAAAACCTGTAATTTATCACTAGCACACGACTTAAGGTTTGCAACCTATCGTGTTGACATAATTCTTATTTCTGTACCTACTTCAAATAAGTTGAATTTACATGTGAGTTATCAGAGTTCAACTCGGAAGCATTGGTGGGCCTTGTGCTACCAAGGTGACAAGAAACTAAGATTGAATAAGTTTAATCCATGTAAGGCTGAATTTGTCACTAATCTTATCTTGTGATTATGGTTTTGACAAATTCGCATGGATAGGAACTCATACACTATAAAATCTAAGTGTCATAAGGTTTCTCTCCGATTCATGAAAATGATGGTGAGGAAACGCTTTCACTAAATAGATTTTAAGTAGATATCAATTGTGTCATTTGCATTTTCAAAAAGTCATTAGTGGAGCGCGTGTGGTTAACCGGCACACTAACATGGACTTGTGAGAAATGGCAAATGCCTAAGAAATTGAGACTATGATTACGGCATCCCTTTTCATAGTTCTGAAAATTGTTTAGACACACATGTGATTTATCTAAGAAAGGGTGTATGAATCTAAATTTCAGAAGTCCAACAGATTTCTGGAAATGTGTTAGAGCTAGTGGGAGCATAAGTGTTATGCTGATAATCATCATGTTAGTGGGAGCATGATTATTATGATTAGTATTGCAAGCTAGCAATGTTAATTATAGAAAACAAAGTTTCAATTCGTGAAGTTGCAGGGGTTGAAAGTTGTTTTGCTATAATTAAGGGAGAGGAAATTATACTTCATTTCAATTCTAAAGCTTATATTGAGATTTTAATCATCTTTAGTCAAGAATATATATATGAATTTTATGTCTGAATGGTTCGACTTAAGAAAATTCTATATATATTGTGTTTTCAAAATTCGATTATGATTACGGCATCCCTCTTCATAGTTAAATTTTGAAAACATGGCAAATAAAAAATATTGTAGCAAAAGACTGGTCTAGTATCATGTCTTTATGTCAAACATCATGAATTGTGTCCCATATGCTTCGGATATAGGATCGATTTCACGTGCTATAATATTCATCCTTTTCTAAATTTTCCAAATGCTTAAGGCATATAGAAGGGAAAAGTCTAGAACTGGATATGACTAAAGTGATTAAGCGATTGTCGAGGACAATCTGAGGTTCGCCAAAGATTGGTTGCTCAGGGACATTTGGAAGTCTAGTGTTAATTTTGGTAGGACCATATTGACGTTTTCTGGAAAGAGGTAACTCTTGTTCGGAAGTGATAGTCAAATGGGACTATGGAAATGTCTCCATAGGTGGAAGTTATTCAATCTATGTAAGATTAGGAAACTTAATGCAAGAAGGATGTTCCCAAGGAGCTGATCTCCTTTGGAATGCTCTATAATGGTTGATGTCAAGTCTTTCTGACTTCGTGCATAATCATTACAAGAGGATCAATGCATATAAGCTTAGAATCTAACAGTTTTCAGTAAATGACATGAATTTGGAATTCTTGCATTTACAATAAGGATTTGGGATTGTGAAATGAGTATCATTGGAATCATGTTCAATTGATCTACATCACAATGTAAGGATCATAGACAAACATAGTGTGCATACTTGGGGTATGGCATAACTATTGTTTAGAAAAACAAAGTGTACATGCTAGGAGCATAAGACGACTGTTGTTTTTATTCAAGTCTTAAGTTGATTATTTGAAACATTGAATAATGTGTAATCAATATGGTGATAAATAAAAGGTGGTTTTATTTATATTCAAAAGGGTTCTGAGACCATATTAGATTCGATTATTATTGTGTTTCACTTTGCATGTTTTGACTTCCAAAATAGCTAGGTTATTCTTTTCGAATGACTAAGTTATTTAAACACTCCACAGTCGTTCATATGTTGGAAGTAGGTATGAATCAAGACTGTCATGAATCGGGTTTGTAGATGGCTAAATGAGTTTAGACATGGCAATGGTTGCTGCAACATTCATGAGTACTCATAAGTTATGAGTATTGGTATAAACCCACGCTCACTTGTATCACTTCATGGAATTTATCTCGAGTGATCGTGAGACGATAACATCATATAAATCTTTAAACCTAGAGATATGAGTTGTTACCTATGAGTTGGTTGTGCATTGATTGCACGTAAACGCATCAGTAACTTGATGTTATAAAACGTGCCTTTGTGTACAATTCAATAAGTAGTAGAACAAGCATATCAGTCGAAGTTTATTTGTTCCTTTTAGAAATAGAAGCGATATCCGGGCCCCTCGATGATTTTGTTGTGACCTATGTACCGGCCGGTCAGAACTGAATTGATGTGTTTGATTAAGTTCTTTGTCAAACAAATCGAAAATCGGGAAACAAACTGCTGGACAATAAGTACGACGTTGTTCCATGTATTTGTCCGGCTGATATCATGAGAACAAGGGATTATGTGATCACTTATCTAAAATGGCGCTTCATAGTTCGACAGAGTCTTCACTGTTCGAGGGAGTTTTCGAGAGCTACGATTGTTGGTTGGTTCTTGAAGTTATAGGCAAATATAGTTATTAGACTTATCCAAGTGGGAGTCTGTTGGATAAGGTGTCTAAGTCCATAACTTATTTGGTATATACTTGACCCGACCGGCATGGTCCATTTGGGTTGCATCTCATCCAAACTATTATGGATAATTTTATGAGAGTTATACACATATGTTTATTAATATATTATGAGTTATAATATATTAATATGAAGTTACGTTATTTAATTAGTTTTAGTCTTAAATTAATCATGGATTAATTTAGAGATTAAAAGGAATACTAATTAAATTATGGGCTATTTGTTTTATATAGTGTGGGCTAATACTCATTTGTTAATGGGCTAGGCTTATGTGGAAGTCCATGGATGATCCATGGAGCTTTTAACCCATGGATCCTTGGAAAAGGAAAAGACATGGGTTATTAGGGTTTCACCCTAACCATGCATACTATATAAGCATGCTTATGGAGCATGAAATGGAGCCTAAGAGAAGCCTAAGATACACTAAGAGAAAGCTAGTGATCTAGTGTGTGTGTGCATGTGTGTGGCCGATTTGTACAAGGTGTATATACTCTCTCAAAGTTTTCCAAGAGTTTGTGGTGTTTGTGATTCCATTTGAGGCATTCACACTATTGGTGCTTGGCCCTCAAACTCCTAAGAACCCAACACAACAAAGGTATGTAATCTCTTCTAACTCTTTTATGTTGAAATGTTCCCCATGCCATGTTAGATAGGTTATAAACCTTGGAAAATTATTATTTTGCATGTATTTAGACAAACATAGATCCAAGGTTTATTAGGGTTGCATGCACACTTAGGAAGTGTTAGATTGCTCAAAACCCAACAACTAGATGTTGATCCGGGGATTGTTTACTTGCGATGCCCTATGTAAAATGAAATAATGCCCATATATATACAATTAGGGATACATTCACTAATCATATGGAACATTACACTCCAACGAGGTTAACACCTCGAAATGAGCGTTTGGAGTGACCCGGGTGACATCTTCGGACATGTAATGGCACTAGGGACTTGGGACTTGATTTTACTCTCCAAAAGTAAACATTTAAAAGAGTTTACAACCATTGAACACACACCTACATGATTTTACGGCCGTAAACTCATGTGGGTGTGGTTTTGGGTGTTTAAATGGCTTAAATGGACATGGGGATTGTTGGAATGGATTTCTAAAATGCCTTGGAATTAATTGAATGAAATTATAACACTTAAAAGGGAGTGTACGGCCACCCCATAAGAGTTTACGGCCGTAAACTCACCTATGGCCTAGGAAAATTGATTTGAGCTTCATAGGACAATCATATGTGATTCTAACTAATTTTCCAAGCCTTGTTATGAATTTAGAACATCATTTAACACATTTATTGGAGTTTAAGGCCTAGAGGTATGTTCTAAGGCCGTAAACTCTCCTTTACCCATGAAAAAGATAGTTTTTGATGCTTAAAACAATCACATGCGATTAATAGGATTTTTCCAAGACCTAGCATGAGTTTTGTGGGACATTTGAGAGGAGTTATGGAGTTTACGGCCCATGAGACCCTCCTCATGGCCGTAAATTCTTCTATAGGGTGATATAATGTGTTTCAAGGTCTAAAACTTGCATAGAAGTGTTGGGTTTTGAGCATTCTAACACTCCTAGGTGTACATGCAACCCTAAATACCTTGGATCTATGTTTTCTCTATTATACATGCAAATAAGAACTTCCAAGGTATTATCCTAATCTAGCATACAAAACAATAACTATAGCAAGATAGAATACATACCTCTTTGATGTAGAAAGTCTTCATGAAGCTTGAGTGCCTAGTGCCCCAAGTGTGACACCTCAAATGGAATCACAATCATCAAAACACTTAGAATGACTTGAGAGAATTCTACACTCATCAAAATCGGCTAGCCCTTTCTAGAATACTACTAGTGTCTCTAATGGCCGATTTTTCCTCAATAATAAGATGCTTATATAGTTATACAATTAGGGAAAACCCTAATTGTCATGACTTTCCATTTCCTTGGATCCATGGGTTCAAATACACCATGGAGCATCCATGGACCATCCTATGGGTTTTAGCCCAACTTGATTATCCATGGAGCATTAGCCCACTATACAAGTATGGATGATTTACACAATCAACCCATATATTTAATTAGTCTTCTTTTGATCACTTAATTAATCCTAGATTAATTCTTGATCAATACTAATTAAATAATCTTATTATTCTTATTATTAATATACTAGAACTTATAATATATTAATAACCATAAGTGTCTTATTTCTCTCATTCAAGTGCATGATGGTATGCAACCCAAATGGACCATGTCGGGTCGGGTCAAGTCTTACCAAATATAGTTATGGACTTAGACATTAATCCAACAGTCTCCCACTTGGATAAGTCTAAAACTATTATTGCGCATGACTTCAGGAACCAACCGGCAATCGTAGCTCTCAAAAGCTTCTGTCGAACTCTGACCTTGTCGATGAACTCTGACCTTTGTCAGTGACTTGTCCATTAGATAAGGGATCATATATTCCTCCATTCTAGATATCATATGGACTGAGACATGGATTATAATCATTCTCTCTGTCCATGATTGTTGTAGCCTTGTCCAACACCTTAGACCTCTACAACCCATCATGACAGTCTTAATTCATATCTACTTCCAACATATGACCGACTGTGGATGATTTGAATAACTTAGTCATTCCGGAAGAATAACCCAGTTTATTCGGGAAGTCAAAACATGCAAAGTGAAACACAATAATAATTGAATCCAATATGGTATCAACCCTTTGAACATAAATAAAACACCTTTTATTTATCACCATATGATTACACATTATTCATTGTACACTGTTTCAGCTATCAACTTTATTCTTGAATTTAAAACAATAGTTGTCCCATGCTCCAAGCATGTACACTATGTTTTTTTCAAAACACTAGTCATGCCACACACCAAGTATGCATACTATGTTTTCTATGATCTTTACTTTGTGAACTAGATCAATTGAACATAACTTCAATGATTCTCTTTTCACACCCCCAAATCCTTACTGCAAATGCAAGAATTCCAAATTCATGCCATTTACTGAAATCTGTTAGATTCTAAACTTATATGCATTGATCCTCTTGTAATGATTATGCACAAAGTCAGAAAGACTTGACAACAATCATTACAGAGTATTCCAAAGGAGATCAGCTCCTTGGAAACATCCTTCTTGCATTAAGTTTCCTAATCTTAAACAGATTGAAAATTCTAACTTTGAAACATTTCCAGATTCCATTTTGACTATCACTTCTGAACAAGAGTTGCCTCCTTACAGACTATGTCAATATGGTCCTTCCAGAATTATCACTATACTTCCAATTGTCCTTGAGCAACCAATCTTTGGTAAACCTTAGATTGTCCTCGACAATTGTTTAATCCTTTTAGTCATATCCAGTTCTAAACCTTTTCCCTTCTTAATGCCCCAGGCATTTGGAAAATTTTAGAACGGATGAATATAGCAGATGTAATCGATCCTATATCCAAAGCATATGGGACACGATTCATGATGTCTTACATAAAGACTAAACCAGTCTTTTGCTATAATATTTCCATTTCAATTTGCCAAGTTCTCATAATTCAGATTATGAAAAGGGATGCCGTAATCATAATCGAATTTTAGAACGCAAATAATGGACCCATATACAAAATTTCCTTATGTTGAGCCATTCCAACATGAAATTCATATATATCCTTGACTAAATCATTAAAACCTCACGATCTAAGCTTATAGATTTGAGATGAAGCATAATTTCCTCTCCCTTAACTATAGCAAAACAACTTTTTCCCAATTGAAACTTTTGTTTTCTATAATTAACATTGCTAACTTGCAATACTTATCATAATTATCATGCTCCCACTAACATGATGATTATTAGCATAAAACTTATGCTCCCACTAGCTTTGACATGTACTCAGAAATCAGCTGGACAGTCTGAAATTTAGATTCATACACCCTTTCCGTAGATAGCTCACCTGTGTGTCTAAGCAATTTCAAGAACCATGAAAAGGGATACCGTAATCATGGTCTCAATTGCTTAGGCATTTGCCATTTCTCACAAGTCCATGTTAGTGTGCCGGTTAACCACACGCGCTCCACTAACGACTTTTGAAAATGCAAATAACACAATTGATATCTTCGTAAAATCTACTTAGTGAAAGCGTTTCCTCACCATCATTTTCATGAATCGGAGAGAAACCTTATGACACTTAGATTTATATGGTGTATGAGTTCCTACCCATATGAATTTGTCAAACCATAATCACAAGACAAAGATAATGACAAATCCAAAACCATATGGATTGAACTCAATCTTAACTTCTTGCCACCTGGCAGCTCAAGGGCCTGCCATTGCTTCCAAGTTGTTATGCAACAAACTGAGAACTCTAAAAACTCATATGCAAAGCCAACTTTAACTGGAATGGGCACATATATGTCAACACGATAGGTTATAAACCTCAAGTCGTGTGCTAGTGAAGAATTTCAGGTTTTATTCTTGATTATTTCTTGAGACTTTCAAGACCTTTAAGACTCCCACTGTCCTCTTGACATATAGGACTCCCTTGTCAAACATCCAAGAGATAGTGCGGATTCTAATCAAGAAAAACACTTTACCCAATTGGCCTAAGTTGGTCTTTGTTTTATCCAAAACATCACAA
The DNA here is from genome assembly GCF_002870075.4 of Lactuca sativa. Lineage (NCBI taxonomy): Eukaryota > Viridiplantae > Streptophyta > Magnoliopsida > Asterales > Asteraceae > Lactuca > Lactuca sativa. Next base: position 170,219,801 of record NC_056625.2, on the reverse strand, counting down.
CTTACCAATTTCAAATGTACAAGAGTAGAAAACTTTTACTCTTACATTTGACAAGTGTTTTAAACCTTCTTTTGAGACATGTCACTCAAGTTACAATCTTGGAGTATGACTCTAAGACTTGTATTGGAACGAAGTATGACTCATCTTCTTGATTTAACCATTTCAACAATTCAAGATCCCTCTTCTTAGTCATAAGAATGCACTAAGATTTCCTTAGAGAACTAATTGTGATATGGTTTCTTAATCATTAAGATGATCACAAAACTGATACTAAAGTACTCTCCCATCTTTTCAGATTTGAGAAACTTTTATCCTTCTCCCTAATTTGATTCTTCTTATCAATCTTTTGTGGTGGACTTAATCAGTGCACAAGAATGTGTACTCGATCCCTTAGTCCTTTACTTGACTCACACATCCATGTGAACAAGTAATTAGTCTTAATTTTCCAAAACTTGAAAGTTCTCATTCATCATGCTATACAACTTGCATGATTCCAAGTTCCGGTCCAATTGAAACTTGGGTGATGAGAATCTTTCCTTATTTGGTAAATCTAGACATTCCCACAAATGAAAGAATCAATTTCATACTTCCACTTTTGCTATTAAAGGAATCATATAAGCAACAATTTTTTCCTCAAATGCCATTGTAAGGATATTTTAAAATAAATAAAATAAAAATTTTTCTTTTATTTTAAAACTTTGCGGAAAAACTTATCCTTACAATCCATATGAAAACTTGTTGTTATCTATTCCTAAGCAATATCTCATAACTCCTAAGAAGTTGCTCAAGAATCCGATCTTCAAACTATGCGATAGAAATCCATCTACGCCATCAGATTCAGCATATTCTTTCTTTATGTTTCTTCACTTTTCTTTGATTCTTAAAACATCACCATGTGACCCAGTCACATCATGTATCAAGAATCTCAGAATAGAAACTTAACAGAGTTAGATAGTGGATTTTACCTGAAGTAGAGTCAAACTTATTGACTTTAACATCCTTAGGTAAATTTGGCAGCTTCGCAACCAATGCCCCTTCCTTTGGCAATATAAACATATGGACCCTTTGATAATGGTACACGGGACTATCACAGACTTAGCTTTTCTCTTTACCATTTGGTCAACCGAGTTGACTATGGCCAATCCCTTTCCATTGGGAAGAGAATGCTTTCCGAGATTTCCTGTGTCACTATTGTCAATGTCCATCAAGTTTTAAGAAAGTTGATCTTAGATAAGATCATTAAGGGTCTTGTCATAGTCTATTTCATAGGTGTCCCAAAGGAACTCACTATGTGACTTAGAAAGTGATTGAACCACCAACTTTCTCAAGACTTTGACACCCAACTCTCCCGGCTTGTCAATATGTGACTACATCTCCAAGATGTGATCACACCTAGACCCTGCCTTGCCAATAGGCTTTGAGTGACCTTAAACTTTTCAAGAACTTGTGGGTTGGGGAGAATAATTGGAGGAGGTGAAAGAAGTATGATTTCCAAAGGACATCATCTTCATTTAGGAAACCTTGTTTCACTAGATTTGGGAAGATCATAGGTGTCTATTACAGACATCTTTTGGGAGATATTCAAGATAGTTGATTTTAAAGTCCTTAATATGACACCCAATATGAAATATTAAGGCTAGGACCCAACAAACTATTTTATAACTTAGAAGAGGTATGCCGTAATCCAAGCTATAAAATATTTGAAGGTAGGTGAATGACGATTCACCAATTTCCACCAAGATAAACGAAATGTATTATTAGGTTTTAATTGGTTTTGAAACTCCTAGATCTTTGAGATTCATTGAACTTTTCAAAGGCATGTTTCAATCTCGAGTGTGCCCTTCAGGTTTTGTGACTGGGATGCCGAGGATCACAAAACAAGGTGTGAAGTAACCATGCAAATTACTTGGTACCCTTAATAAATTACCCCTCAACCGATGTGCCGGTTAACCACACACGCTCCATCGATACTATGATAAATATTAAGTCACCCTTTACCTACCTTGTTAAGTCCAAGTTAGTGTGCCGGTTAACCACACACGCTCCACTAACGACTTAGACAAAGTGTAAAGTGTAATTTCATGGGTTAGCACCTTATTCACATTTTTCCTAAGTAACTAAGATTGGGTATTATTAAGAGTTTAGTTACTTAGTATTATCATTAATACTTTTAATGAATGAGAATTATAGTCTTGTCAAACCCGTTCGGCTAACGACCCTCCACCAGTCAAGCAAGCGGTGGCTGAGAGTGGACACCCATTAAGTTGCCATTTTATAGGCAACAACCTTATACCCACCTTATAGACCGGCTTCGTGAATGAGGCGTACTAGCGGTAAGACTGACTTTACTCTTATACATATATATATTATTAACTTATAATATTATAAAGTATAAGGGTTGAATTTTAACTTTTAAAATTCTAAGGGCTAACTTGGAATTAAAGTATTCATAAGTGAAAACTTTACAAATTCCAAAACTTGAGGGCAAGTTTTGAAACTATTCAAAACTAATTAATTCCATAACTTATGTGTTTAAAGTAGTTTTAATCCAAAAACTCTTCAAGTTCCATAACTTGAGGACAAGTTATGGAAGACTTTAAACTAATAAAAGAATTAACTTTTCTTTATTTTATAACTTATGGAATTAATTAAGGTTACACCTTTATTTTATTTTATTTTATTTTATTAAATGAAGAGACTCTTGGTCCTCCATAACTTGAGGACAAGTTATGGAGTCATAAAACCATTTAATTAGAACTAGACTCTTCATTTTTTGTAACCTTTGCCAATTTTTATGAGTTTTATGATTCTTAAATGTGACTTTTCATATAACTTGAGGACAAGTTACAAAAACACATTTTAGAATCAATTCTTAGATTAATTTGGATTAAAACCAACTATCACATAATTTTATTCATTAATCTAAATTTACTCATAAAACAAGGTAACACAAAAAACTTTTGGTGATCCATAACTTATTCTTAAGTTATGGAATCCTTTAAAACATTAACACCAAATTTTGTAACTCCATAAAAACTTCGAATCAATTTTTTTTTAAAACCTTTTCATATCCATAACTTATGGAGGTTTCAAAAAATAAAACTCTTTAGATCAAACTTTTAATACTAATAAAATAATCATATTATTTTATCTTTTATTAAATTTGACCTAATTCAACTCATAAAGCAAATTATTCAAATTTTACAAATAATTAGTTTTTCACAAGAACAAGTAATTATCTTAAAATTTGACGAACTTCATGTTTTTTTTCCTTTTTTTTTTCAACTTTGAAAATAAAATATTTGCATCAATATAACAGAAAACAATCCGTGGCTCTGATACCACTGTTGGGTTTTGAGCATTCTAACACTCCTAGGTGTACATGCAACCCTAAATACCTTGGATCTATGTTTTCTCTATTATACATGCAAATAAGAACTTCCAAGGTATTATCCTAATCTAGCATACAAAACAATAACTATAGCAAGATAGAATACATACCTCTTTGATGTAGAAAGTCTTCATGAAGCTTGAGTGCCTAGTGCCCCAAGTGTGACACCTCAAATGGAATCACAATCATCAAAACACTTAGAATGACTTGAGAGAATTCTACACTCATCAAAATCGGCTAGCCCTTTCTAGAATACTACTAGTGTCTCTAATGGCCGATTTTTCCTCAATAATAAGATGCTTATATAGTTATACAATTAGGGAAAACCCTAATTGTCATGACTTTCCATTTCCTTGGATCCATGGGTTCAAATACACCATGGAGCATCCATGGACCATCCTATGGGTTTTAGCCCAACTTGATTATCCATGGAGCATTAGCCCACTATACAAGTATGGATGATTTACACAATCAACCCATATATTTAATTAGTCTTCTTTTGATCACTTAATTAATCCTAGATTAATTCTTGATCAATACTAATTAAATAATCTTATTATTCTTATTATTAATATACTAGAACTTATAATATATTAATAACCATAAGTGTCTTATTTCTCTCATTCAAGTGCATGATGGTATGCAACCCAAATGGACCATGCCGGGTCGGGTCAAGTCTTACCAAATATAGTTATGGACTTAGACATTAATCCAACAAGAAGGGCTTCTAAAATTCATCTAAAGGCTTTAGGGGTGTTTAGTTTGCATTCTAACACCATAAATCTTGGAGTTTACGGCCCAAGAACAAGCCTTGGCCGTAAACTCTTAGAAATCCCACAAATGATGTGTTTAAGTCTCTTAAACTATTTTTGGATGCACCTAGATTTTACCACAAGGCCATTGGTTGAGTTTCAAAGCATTTGGACATGTTTTAAGGCATTAAATCCCCTTTTTAAGAGGAGTTTACGGCCCAAGAATATGTCTTGGCCATAAACTCTCTTTTGTCCCCCAAAAATTAAGTTTAAGGTGTTTAGATGCTAAAACCAATGTCCTATAATTCATATCTAAGCCATAGAAGTGATTTGGAAGGGTTTAAGGGCATGAAAACCCTAGTTTAATGAGTTTACGGCCCAAGAATGATCCTTGGCCGTAAACTCTTTCAAACTTCACAAAGTTCATGTTTTAATTGTTTAGAGTCCATATCTTGAAGCCATTTAGCCATATCTAAGTCCCAAACTTGTCAAGGAGGGGTTTAAGGGCTTAAAAACCCCATTAAATGGAGTTTACGGCCCAAGCTTGCTCCTTGGCCGTAAACTCATTTTCTTGGTCCCAAAACTCTAATAATTCATCAATTTGAAGGCTAAAGATGTTGAATAGCATGCTAGGGAGGTTACCTTAAAGATTTGAAGCCTTAAACTTGAGATTTGGACCTTAATTCTAGCTTGAGGAGAGAGGTTGTGAGAGTTTAGTGAGAAATTGGCCAAAGGCTTCAAATGAAGTCTTAAAACACTTTATATAGTGTTCGGGAATTGGACACGACGGAATTCTACCCGATACCGACGTTAAGTGAGGCTTTTGGTTGTACCCGATTGAGTTACCGTAACCCGTTACGGTAATTTCTAGAAATATTCCGATCACTAAAGTAGGGTGTTAAAATGATTTCTAACGTATTAAGACACCCATTAAGTCATTTTAAATGTGTACTAATAAATGATTTACTTATACGGAAGATCGGAAATCGAATTTGGAATGACGATTGGTATCGCGAATTGGACTACGAAAGAGTTTACAATAATTGATACAGAAATTTCGGGTTGTTACAGAAGGACTTCAAGATTTGGAAATGTGTCATAAAGGATCCAGTCATAATCACCACTAGAGTTGGGGGCAGGTGGTTGACAAGAAAATTGAAAACTACACTGATGAAGATTTTGAGAGTCTAGAAGAACAAGAAAAGGCATTGGCCATTTTGTCTATGACCGTGACTCCAGACATTGCTCAAGGGTTCAGAGAGTATACTTCTGCTAAGGCTCTGTGGGAAGCCCTTATTGAGGTCTATGAGGGAAATGAAGACATGCGAGAGAGTCGCCAGGATATGTTGAGGCAACGGTTTAACATGTTCAACTATGTGCCTGGAGAGACTCTTGAGGCTCAGCTGCAACTATTCACAACTCTTAACACGGAGATGACTGTGGTAGGGATCTTCTATACAAAGTCAGAAATTAATAAGAAGCTACTAAATGCTCTCCCAAAATCTTGGGACATGAATGTAGCTATGATTAAGAAGACTAAGGATCTCAATCGTCTTTCTCTAGCTGAAGTGATGGCTGTCATCAAAACATGTCATATTGATGACAAGCAGCAAGAGATCAATCATGTGAACTCCTACTCAACTGCCAACCTTGGCATTTCAACTAACAATGCTCTTTCTTCTCTCTCATAGTCCTTTGCAAGTTTATGTTGTCTGCACCAGTCACGCCCTACCAACAAAGTCAATCATTTCTGTCTACTCAAACTTCTCCATCTTGAAATGTGGCCTTTTCTTCAAAAGGAAAGGAGGGTAATGAAAACCTTATCTTTGCAGCAGTGCTAGTTAATTGCTACAATGCAGTTGTAGTTGGGGAGCTTCCACCTCAATTGTCATATGCAGATCTTGATCAAATCCATCTGGAGGACGTTGAGGAAATGGACATCACATGGCAAATTGCCATGGTAGTATTTAGGGCAAAACAGTTTGCCAAAAAGACAGGGAAGAATAATTAGGGAATGAGCGCTGATAAGAAGGTTGGATTCAACAAGGGAAAGCTTCGGTACTTCAATTTCCATGAGCCATGGCATTTTGCTCATGATTGCCCACATCCCGATAGAAGAGTTAATAATGACAGAATGATTGTTGTAGTTGGGAACAGCCGAAGCACTGGTCAAGCAAACAATGAAAAGGCCATGGTTGCGCAATCTTTCGACTGGGATGATCAAATACAAGCTCTCAACTTATCTTGACCAGAAAATGCTCATCTGGCACAGGTAAGGGATGATGCTCCAGCAGGGATTGTAGCAGCTGAAGACAGAGTGATGGAGCTACAGTTTGCTTTCATGGTATCCTCTTCTCATGAATCTAATTCGTGCAAGGTAAGTCTCCCATCATGCTCCAAGGCTTGTATAATTATGTAAAAACTTTACATGACAAAATTTAGACATTAGGCAATGAAGTAGAAAATCTTAGAATTCGTCGTGAACTTAATGAAAAATTAATAAGAGACGTAGAAGACCTTAGATATGAAGGATACCAACTTCGAAAAGGACAAAAACCACTCAAAGCTCAATCAGAATCGAAAATTAAGGACTTTAGGAGACTCCAGGAAGACTACACTAACAAATGTGAAAACTATGATTATGTAGTCAGACAAAATGCTGAGCTAGTGGCTGAAGTTCAATCTTTGAAAGGAAAGTTTGAAACCGCCAAACTTGATGTTAGAAAATATGATTTCTCAAGTGAGGTGGTTGCAAACATGATAGACCAAAGCATGCAGTTTAAAAGCAATCAATCGAAAGGTCTAGGGTATAACCATGTACCCCCTCCTTTCAATCATTCATATGTGTCCAAGCCTTTGTCCAAAGAAAAGATTGCCAATGAATCATTTATGGTTTATGGCAAGACTTCCGGTTTTATTTCGGGAGGATTTATTAATGTTGAAAGTACTAACATTTCTACTTCTCCTAAAGATCAATCCTTGAATCAGTCAAAGCACGAAGTTGAAGAACGTGTTTTTGATAATAAAATCGAGTCAAAACCTGAAGCTTTAGTTTTTAATAAAGACAATATGTTTTCTGATATTTCTAAAGACAATGTTTTTTGTGAAGGTGTTTTTATGACTTCTGACACTAGTTTGAATGTTTGAAAAAGTCTGGTTTGAACCATGTGGTTGATAATTTTAATGTTTGTGATAAAGATGTTGAAACACCACTAGTTTCACAACCCTCCCTATCTAACGCACCCTTACTTGCCTCTCGACCTAATAATGCTGCTTGCTCCTGTGAAAAAGCAAGGGTGCAGATAGGGAAAACAAATCTGATCAATGCAGTACAAGTTCTAAAATTAACAAGCAGATTTGTTTTAATTGTGGGACTAGTGGTCATATTGCTAGAAATTGTCTAAATCATATGTTTGTGAGTTATAATCTTCAAAGAGGGGAGAACGAGTTCAGAGGAAGGTCTTTAAATTGAAACTCCTCTAGAAGCCGTTCTCGAAATGATGATTGGGCAGATGAACGAAATAGAAAATAGGGTGTTTTTCAAAGACACAAAAAGGTTTTTAATCACCCTGTCCCAGGCAGTCTGCCGAAAACGAGCATAGCCAAGCCAAGGTCAAGCTCATCACGAAGCAGCGGTGGGTCTTCAACCAACTCTGGTAGAAGTCACACATGTTTGAAGCAGACTGTTAAACACTCAATGACTAAATCAATTGGGACATTTAGAAACCCTAATTATAAATGGTTGCCAAAACCTACTCTCAATACATCATTTGTGTCCGCAGAAAATTATAAATGTGTTAAATATGAAATGGCATCGGGATCACCCAGGAAGGTCATGACCTGGGTACCCAAATCTAATTAAACCCACACATTTTGCAGGGTTAGTTCCAGGGAAATGTCGTTAGACCTTGGTTCGTTGACAGCGGCTGTTCCCGGCATATGACGGGAGATATCACCCAAATGCACAACATTCAATCATTTAATGGCGGGTATATCTCTTTTGCAGGTGGAGATGGTGGTAAAATCACTCAAAGAGGAACCATCTCAAATGGAGTTTTAGGTTTCAAAAATGTGAATTTTGCTCCCGAGTTGAAACATAGTCTGTTAAGCGTTTCTCAGATCTGTGACAAGGGCTATTCTACGCATTTCACTAAAAAGGAATGCATGATTCTAAAGCCACGCTTTGTCATCCCAGAAGAATGGATTCTAGTAAAATCAAAAAGGGATGGGAACGCCTATATCATTGACATGAATAGCAATATTCCAGAACAGGTTACGTGTCTTTTCTCCAAGATCTCCGAGCAAACTGCCATGCTGTGGCACCAAAGATTAGGTCATGCTAACGTCAAGAACCTAAATCGTCTTGCGAAGAATGAGATGATCCGTGGGCTGCCCATCAAGGACTTCATTACGTTCGAGAAATGCGTGTCATGTGCTTAAGGAAAGCATCATAGAAAGCCACACTTGCCAAAACAGGTCAATTCAATTAGCCAGGTTCTTCAATTACTTCATATGAATTTGTTTGGTCCAGTAAATGTTCTAAACAAAAACAGAAGCTCTTACTGTCTGGTTGTGATTGATGACTTCTCTTGATTTACGTGGGTCTTCTTTCTATCCAACAAGGCTGGCGTTTCTGAATTGATCAAGAAGTTCATAATACTAGTTGAGAACCAGACCAACAATCGGGTGAAGGCGCTTCGTACCGATAACGGGACAGAGTTTAAGAATTTTGTACTCGATCATTTCCGTGCGGAAAAGGGCATCTTGCGTCAATTTAGTTCATCTCATACACCTCAACAAAATGGTGTTGCTGAAAGGCGGAAAAGAACACTAAAAGACGCTGCAAGAACGATGTTGTGTGACTCAAAGCTGCCAATTTTCTTCTGGGCTGAGGCAATAAACACTGCCTGTTATGTTCAGAATTAACTGCTTATCAACAAAGCTCAGATGAAAACTCCGTATGAAATCTACTATGGACACAAGCCATCAGTCAGTCATTTCCGTGTATTTGGCTGTCCTTGCACCCTCCTTCACTTAGATGCCAACCCGAAGTTTAATGCCAAGGCCGATGACTGTTATTTTGTAGGGTATGCTGCTCGCATCGCCTATAGAGTCTACAATAAGAAAACCACACAGATTGTGGAATCTTATGACGTGCGTTGGCTAGAAGAAAATGAGACAGATGCTAGAGTGGGTCCGGATTGGCTGTTTGATTACACGTCACTTTTCAAATCCATAAACATGTATTCAAGTGATCTATCTAGAACTGATTCACACTGGAAGAGTATCTCTGAAGATGAAGACGAAAAAGCTATGTACAAGCCTGTATCTAAATCCTCTGCTTCATCGAAAGGGAAATCTAAAGCTTTACTTGAGGGAGAGTCCTCTGGCTCGCAAAAGGGAGGATCTTCTGCTGCATCTGAGGGGGAGCCTTCTGCTGCATCTGAGGGGGAGCCTTCTGCTGCAACTAAGGGGGAGACTTATACAATATCTTCGGGAGATTCCTCTGCTACTCCTCAAGGGGGGGGGGGGCGTTCTTGGAACATGATAGTCCTCAATCAGTCCATACTGATTCTTCTGATGCTGAAACGCCACCTCACATATCCATAGAGAAAGAGTTCATTCCAAATGATGCTTCCGCTGTCTCTTCAACCTTTATGGAATTACTTTTTCCTGATCTTATTGCAGATGAGTATATCGCAGAACCATCTGGTGCCGCTCAACCAGCAAATGAAGGAGGTATAAACATTCACACTCTTCGTGTCTCTCTCGATGACATCAGCCAAGAAATACCTTCAAGGGTTCAACGCGATCATCCGATCGAAAACGTCATTGGCCAGCTAGATGATGGTGTTAAAACTAAAAGTTAGAGTGGAGACGTGAATACATGTCTGTACTCTTCCTTTATTTCTCAAATTGAGCCTAAGAATGTAGAAATGGCTCTAAACGAACCTAGCTGGGTGGATGCAAGGCATGAAGAATTAAACCAATTTTAAAAACTCGGTGTTTGGAAGTTAGTTGAGTTACCAAAGGGCAAGAAGTCTCTTGAAACACGTAGGGTCTATCGCAACAAACAAGATGATTCAGGGGTTATTGTGCGAAACAAAGCTCGATTGGTAGTTCGTAGGTTTCGACAAGTCGAGGGTCTTGAGTACACTGAAGTTTATGCTCCAGTGGCTCGCCTGGAGGCTATTCGTATCTTCCTAGCGTATCCTTCTTATATGAACTTTACCGTCTTTCAAATGGATGTCAAGACTGCCTTCTTGTATGGCAAGGTGAAGGAAGAAATCTAAGTTGATCAAACCCCAGGGTTTGTTGACTCAAAGTATCCTAATCATGTCTACAAGTTGGACAAGGCTTTATATGGGCTTCATCAGGCTCCTAGAGCATGGTATGCGACCCTAACAAAGCATTTGCTCGAACATGGTTACTCTCGCGGCACTATCGATCAAACCTTGTTCAGAAAGCACGTCGACAAGGATCAAATTACCGTACAGATATACGTCGACGACATCATCTTTGGATCAACCAATCAACAGCTTTGCAAGGAGTTCGAAGGTGTAATGAAGAAACGATTCGAAATGAGTTCTTTGGGAGAAATGACCACGTTTTTGCGGCTTCAGGTTAAACAGAACTAAACTAGAATCCTGCTACATCAAGCCAAGTATGTGGAGGATATTCTTGAGAAGTTCGCGTTTCATGATGCTAAACCTGCGTCAACACCGATGGCTGAACGACCTCTTCTGACTCCCGATCCTGAAGGCGAGTCCGTAGATCAAACTCTATATCGATCGATGATCGGATCGCTGATGTATCTTACTGCACGTCGACCCGACATCATGTTTGCAGTTTGTCAATGCGCACGCTATCAGGCTAATCCTAAATTTTCTCATCTTATTGCTGTCAAAAGAATTTTTCCGTATATCAAAGGAAGCCCTAAATTGGGTCTTTGGTATCCGAAGAATTATGAATTTGATCTTTATGCTTTTACTGGAAGTAATTATGGAGGCTGTGAGCTTGACAGGAAATCAACAACAGGAGGATGTCAGTACCTAGGTGCCAGATTAGTTTCATGGCAATGCAAGAAACAACACACTATATCGACTTCAACAGCAGAGGCGGAATATGTTGCTGCATCCGCTTGCTGCTCTCAAGTTACCTGGGTCCAACATCAGCTGTTGGACTATAGTTTGAATTACTTTGAAACTCCTATCTATTGTGATAGTGAAGCGGCTATTCAAATTGCTAAAAACCCAGTCCAACACTCTAAAACCAAGCACATCAACATTAAAATTCACTTTATCAGAGACTATTATGAACGATCTTTAATTCGGCTAGAACATGTCCACACTGATAATAACGTGGCAGAGTTGTTCACAAAGCCTTTTAACAAAGCTCGCTTCGATGTGCTTGTGGGATTTCTGAAAATGATACGTTTTGAGGATTAAGTTTTTTTTATTTTTGGATTAAGTCTTTTATTTTTTTCTCTTAATTTACTTTATTTTATTTTTTACTTGTTATTTATTTTCATTTTGGTTTCTTGTTTTAGGATAGTTTAAATTTGCGCATTTTTAATTTTCTTTAATCTTTTATTTCGTATTCTCACCCATGCACAAATTTAGGGGGAGAAATATAATTATCCAAAAACAACAAAAAAATCAGAAAATAAAAATCCAAAAATAGTGTCATTTCTGTTCAGAAAAATAAAAAATTATTGTTGACAACTTTGGTTGTAGGTATTGTGATGGGAAATGAAATTAACAAGTGATAAAGGGCAACCTGAATCGGCGTAACGTACCTACGTTGAATTGTCTACGCTCTGTACTCAATGTGCTGGTAGGCACAAAAGATTTTAAATGGACTTGACTAGGAAAGTTGAATCTAATGAATTTAAGGACTTGACAATCTTTGACCTAGTTAGATCTGTTTAACCTGATGTCACGACGCTCAGATAGGTTGAGCAGGGAGATATACATGAGAATCTACTCGTCACATTAATTGAACCCGTACTTGGAACCGTGGCTTAACTTTTCTTCGATGTATGGATTTTGTCCCTAATTCTGGTTAGATGGGGCGACTTCTAATCCGACCTGGTTCACAACATATGCAACTCTATTTCTCAGTAGTCTATATATATATATATATATATATATATATATATATATATATATATATATATATATATATACATACATATATATATATATATATATATATATATATATATATATGTGTGTGTGTGTGTGTGTGTGTTTGTGTGAAATACTTCTTATCTGTTAGCCATATGTTGTCTCCTTTGCGCGACTTCTAATCCGACTTGGTACACAGCATATGCAACCTTCTTCTTCTCAACCCCTCTGAAGTAGTTAGCAATAGAATTCTGAATCTCTTCTCTCTCTGAATGGTTGTCTGCTCACCCGGTGTATGGAGTACTCTGGAAGTTCTTGATGGCTGGGGCATATCAGGAAGCGGGAAACACGTTCTAGTACACTTAAAATTGAACTCATACAGATTGTCTGTAGTTCTCGTTGCTCGATTTAGGTCGACATCAATATCCCTGGTTGTAGTCAGTTAAATGGTCATAAGGTGGATTTATTTAAGATTTAGGAGTTATCATAATTATAGAAATTTACAATTAGATATATGCCTGAATCATGTCATTGGTAAAATGTCCAAAACTGTAACAAATCTTTCGTGTTTAAGTGGACCACAATACTGACAATCGGTCAGACGAAGATGTGAAGATAAGGGTACCGACAAGTGGAATAAGGCCGTCCAACAACTTCGATCCAAGCATCACAAAAGTTATAGTGGTTAAGTTTTGTTTTGTAAAATTATTTTTAGTTAAATTTTTTTTAATCTCAATTTTATTTTTTTTTTAATTTTAAAATGTTATTTTTTGTTTTATTTTTATTATTTTTATTGTTTGAGTTTTATTTTTTTAAATTTCGTTTTTTTTTCTAGCAATTAAATTTTGTTTTGTTAGTTTTATTTTTATTTTATTTTTATTTTTATTTTTATTTCTGAAAATGATTTTAAAATTAATCCTCAAAGTTTTAATTTTTGGAAGTTAAAAAAAAATACTAGGTAGTTATCAGGGAAGAGGGTAAGGAAGGGTAAAAAGGAGTTCACTGCCGGAATCTCCTCATTCACGAGATTACGGCCGCAAACACCTCTTAAACGCTCTCAAAAGGCTCAAAAAAATTTCTTTGATTTTCGGAAAACCTCTTACACCATCACAAAGGTAATCACTTCTAGATCACGAATATGTGTTTTGTTTCAATTTTCACCGAACCATTTTGTCGAAAATCGCGAAAAGGATTCGACGGAGCTTAAGGCTGTAAGCTCCGACCGTAAACTCCGTTTGGTTGTTGTTTGGATTTGTTTTAAATTTATTTTGATGCTACTAATCCCTACGTTTGTAGATATCTATGCGTTATACATCAATTCATCGTTTAGATGTGTTTTTCGTGGTTTTTCGATTAAGTGTTCATCGGCCGTAAACTCAGTGTTTACAGCCCAAGAACAATTCATCTATTGCCATGTAACTGATTAAATGATTACGGTTTTTCGATATGATAAGCTTGTGAAAAGGCTCTTAGGTCGTAAACTTTGAGTTTACGGCCCAAAAACTTAGTTTACTGCCGTTTTTTTTTTTTAAAAAATTGAGATTTATTGTTTATTTCAGCTGTAAACTCATTTTTCAATTAAATTTCTTTAATAAAATTTTGTTTTGATAATTTTTTTATTAAAATAATTTTTGGGTTAAAATAAAATTTTATTGCAAAGTTTTTCTTACAGTTCGTGTTTGAGTGCAGAAAATAGCGAATCTGAAATTTGCAGACATGCACAATCTTGCAATCGTGCTTGCAGACCCTACAACAATTCACTCTGATATGCGCTCGATGATTCATCAGTTGCGGGAATGTTGTTTAGCATCCGCGATCACAGTCAATCCGGTGGTGTATCAAAATTTGATTCGTGATTTTTGGGCGACCGCTCAGTCGAACATGGATGATGATGGCAATTTTACTGTGAAAGCCAATGTTCAGGGACGGGAGATTGTGATTGATTAAGGTTTCATTCGCGAGGTGCTGCTTATTGACGATCAACCCAATTTCCCAACTGAAATCGGAATTGAAGACGCCCAACGGATTCTACACAAAATGAGCTACGAGGGAAATTTTCCGCCGACACTGAAGAAGTTGCTGCATCCTTACTGGAGGTTCTTAGCGCATGTTTTTGTTAGCTACATTTCGGGCAGAAGGTCTGGAGCCGATGAGATTTCACAGCGCACAACTGGTGCACTGGTATTCCTTGATGCTGGCATAAGATTCAACTTCTTGAAGTTCATCTTGGATGAATTTGTCATTAACATCAGAGCCTCTACCCGAGATACTTTTCTGCTGTATCCTCGCTTTATCCAAGCGTTCATCAACATTCAGTTTCCTAATGTAAGGAAGGAGGGCGAGACTCTTGATATGAAGTCCTTGGGTCCCCATACGGTGGGACTCATCAAGCAAAATCGTAAAGGCAAGGTTATCTTTCAAGGACTGTATCCCCTAGAGAAGTTTGGAAAGTTTACAGAGTTGGATGAACCGATAGAGTCATACGATTCGTCTGAACAAACCTCGTCAGAGTAGGCATCTGCAGAAAAATCGACTCCGAACAACATTATTATTGATGTATTAGAGGATAAAGGAACTGAAAGGGATAACTCACCAACTCCTGACACTCAATTCGCTGCAAAACTTGAAAAGGAGTTGAGCCAAGATCAAGATGATGCGGAAATGCATGTCGGTGAAGAAAGAAATGATTCATTAAATGATCTTGATTTAACAGGTTTTGATCGTGATGACATTGCGGCTACCTTAGCTAGCAGTGCAAATGTTGTGTCGCATGAAAACCTTGACACGATTTTCAACAATGTCGATCATGTTGTTTTGCCAACAACCGAGACCAGGAAGTCAAGTGAAACGTTAGAAACTCAAACTCCAACATCAGAACAAATGGTGTCTGCTTCAATTCCCATGGAGATGGTTATAGGATGTTCCCCTCTGATATCCACTTCTCCTACATCTGAACCATTTATGAGTGTATTTACCCCAGATTCTGACCAAACTTAGTCTAAGAGACAAAGACTAGACGTGAGGCAATCTGAGCTAATTGCAAACTTGATTAGCGGTTTTCCTACCCCTCTTGTCACTACTACTACCACTAGACTCACAACTACCAAGATGTTTTAAACAAGTCCGAGTTTAGCATTTACTGTGGGTGGTCCCTCTGCACCGCCTGGTTTCCCAGTTCCAAGGTATAATCGGGATGTTGCTTCTGAAAGGTTGGCGTTGCACATGGCTGAAGAACAACTTCTCTCGCCAGACCCACGAGGAAAAGGAGTTTCCATTGAAGAAGGTGGTGCTAGGGATGACAATCTCACTCTTTCTGGTTTGCAAAAGGAGATTTCAGTTCTAAGCCAGAAGAATATTGAGTTAGATATTCAGGTAGCGGAACTTCGTGCTGAGAATGTCAATCTTAGTATTCAAGTTTCTAAGTTGCAATCAGATAAATCTAATCTTGGAGTACAAGTGGCCGAGCTCAAGAAGGATAAAAAGCTGAAGTCTAAGCAGATTTCCGACTTGCAAGATCATTTCAATCTGCTAACTTCAAGCTACTTTGAACTGAAGAAGAAACTTGAAGTAGACCTTGGAGACAAATATCAAACGTCTGTTGAAGAAGAAAGGATTAATCTTCA
Source organism: Lactuca sativa (assembly GCF_002870075.4). Lineage (NCBI taxonomy): Eukaryota > Viridiplantae > Streptophyta > Magnoliopsida > Asterales > Asteraceae > Lactuca > Lactuca sativa. The sequence goes on along the minus strand of NC_056625.2, from coordinate 170,203,906 downwards.
CGTACAAGCTTTCCCGGTTCACCTACTAATCGGTCAGTCTTGTGGTATTGCTGATCGTGGTGTTGATGAACCTCCTCTGGCTCCTCATATTGCAGAAATGATTCGTCTTGGTCAAGAAGAAGAAGTGGAGAAAGGTCAGTTGCTATTCAAGAGGAATACTAATCTGAATGCTTCTCGGGGTGAACCGTTTATCACAGTTACTATTCTTGAAGTGGTTCGGTTTCGAGATACGTTTGGAGACAGATCGGGAGTTGCTTCTTGGGGATTCCATGACCCCCTTAAGATGTGGATAGTCATTCGCAAGAGTGATAATTCTGAGTTATACAAGAATAGTCATGACTTTAGCTCGTTCACGAGGAATGACTTGAAAGAGCTGTCTCGAGCTCCCTTCATCAATTTAATGAATGATCCACCAGTTACTTAATTCAAGCACTTCCTTGATGATCAAGTGAAAAAGGGGTTTCCGTTTTTGCCAACAGCAGGATCTGTTGTTTTTGAACATACAGATGTTTTGGAACCGTCCACCGACAAGCTGTTACAAGTAGTAATGTGGCCTGCAACGAAACAAGTCAAGCAGTTTCTGGTGCTTCAAGGCTATTCAGATGGGTCTCTTAGTTCATTTGAGTGTTGGGTTTTTTGATGAAACTACTTCTGGTGCTGTTATTAAGCTTATGAATGGGTGCATCTGGCTCTATGATCGCAGAGACTTGTTACAGTTCAGGAAGTGGGATATTCACTATCTCAGCAACTTTCAGATTAAGGTTGTTGAAGATATATATGAAGAAGGCGCTAAAGTGTACACGACGATGGTGGCTGAGATTTTGAACAAGCGTATGTGGAATAGAGCCATGGGACAAATGGACGTTATGATTGTTAACAAGGGGATGGCCTCAAGCTAGTCCAAACCAAGGGGGAGATTGAAAGGCCCTGTAAAATGGTTTGGTCTAGGTATAGTAGCTAGTGATAGGGGTTGTGTATGAAAAACAATTTTGTAATAGTTTGCGGTTGTATTTGAGTTTACGGCCGTAAACTCCTTACGGCCGTACACTGCTCACGGTCATAAGGACTATATATAGGGTGTTGTGTCAGATGTTTTAGGTTGTTGATTCCTTTCGTATTTTCCAGTTCCACCAAGTTGTATCCGACGTTTTACGGCTATAAAGCGTATGCAAGCTTGGTTTGTTCTTTCTTTGCTCATTATTTCGTATTGTGTTGTTGCTTTTTGTCTTTGATCATTGGTAGATCCGATTTTGGACTTTACAGAAGACCAGGCTTCTCACCCTTGAGAGCTCCAGTCTTATTCTTCCAGAAGTCGATGGATTGCATCATATGTACCTCGGCTATCGAGGACTCCGTCAAGATTTCCATTAGAAATCATAGGAAAGGATTACTTTCAGAAATGGACCTGAAATCCGAATATCACCAGTTTGAGTGTTCAGGGAAGGTTGTCCTGGGGACTACCCTCCGAACTCGATGTGGACACTTCGAGTCCGTAGTGATACCCCTCGGATAGGACCAATACGCCCGTAGCATTCATGATTTTAATCAATAGAGTATGCCATTCTTACTTAGATCAGCTCGTCATTCTCCTTGTAATGACTTACTTATCTACCCTCGAAGTAAGAAGGAACCCATGGAAACTTTATGTCACACTCCGAAACCAAAGGCGGAAACGTTCCGGGGTGGAGGACGTCATGAATATCGCAACCAATGCACATAGTAAGGATAGTAAACACAAAACTTTAGATTACATAGATTTATTTACATTGTCTGAAAAAAAAGGGCTACATGCGTTATACATATACATAACATATGAACAAAAGTAAAGACATGTCTTCTACATACTTCGCCTTCGCCAAAAGGATCGCTGTGTACCTGTCTAATATGGACCTGGGAATACAAGTAGTTTGAAAATCAGCGTAAAGCTAGTGAGTTCATAAGATGTTTGTTTTTCTGAAAATGTACAAGTTTCCTTTCATTTTCTGAAAAAGTTATGCATCCAAGAAAATCCCATATTTTCTTATATGTAAAGTTTAGTCATTTGTTTTGTTACACGATTCTAGTTATGAACAACTATTATCCCAGGAAAATCCCATATTTTCCTAAAAGTAATGTTTAGTTACCCATTTGTTACCCAGTTTAATTAAGAACAATTTGTTATCTGATTTCTACACACTCTGATTAAGAACAAGTTCAGTTAACCCAGGAAAAACCCTTATTTTCCTAAAATGTGTGAAGTGTTATCAAATCTGAAAGTAACATACAAGTATCTACCATAGTTAAATTGTGTCTGTGAAGTTTCCTGAAAGTTTGGTTAGCTTTAAATGTACATTAGTTTTAACACGTATATAAAACTAATAAATAAGTTTAAATCTCTTATAATCTTGATTGCGAGTCCTTAACAATACTTTAGACTAGATATGACTCAGATCGAGGCCAGTATCTTTTATGACTTTTGTCACCCTTGAACCTTTCGGTTCGGCTGTAGCTAGCAGCCAGGTGTGGGATACTCAGTCTCATATAGATCTATACACTCAAGTCATGCTCTCCCTTCTGGAGATTCTGGTTATAGGGATAGTCCTCCACTCTCGTGTTAGGGGGAAGTGTTACAAAGGACGTGTCTCCAATCTTAAGATTACTCTTTACTCTCGTATCTAGGGGGAGTACTATCTATGGCTGACTATGTTCTAATGATACCTGTCCTTCACACTCGAATCTAAGGGGTGTTTTATTAAGGATAATACGAATGTTCTATGATTTCTATCAGTAAAAGTATGAATGATCAATTGTGAAGTATAAAGTATAACACTATATAATAAGAACTAAAATCGATTTGAAGAACAACTCTACATTTTAAACAGTTTGTTAATATGTTCTTAATTCTTAAAAGTGTACGGATTATGAAACCATTCAAATGAAATAATGAATTTAAGTACAAGATATTCCTGTACTTTTGCTTGTATTCCCCCGTGAAAACATTGAAAAACATTAAAAAAGGCTAAGGGTATGAACTCACCAGTAGCGAAACGTGTCGTCTAGGATGCTAAGTGTCGGTTCGGGGCTTGGTAATGCGCGAGGTTCCTATGTTATATGAAATGATATACAAATATATATAATTAGACTTTGAATTACTAATTAGGTATGATTATGCACTCCAAGACGCAAAAACACTTCAAATCAAGTGTTTGGAGTGATCTGGGTGACATCTACGGACATATGGGACTTTGGATAATGTGTTTACTCTTCAAGCGTAAACTCCTCATGGAGTTTTCGGCCCCTAGACCAAGTCCACATGAGTTCACGGCCGTGAACTCATGGATGAGGGTTTAATGATGCTAAATGGACTAATAACACTTGGGGAAGGTTGCTATGATTTAATCTAAGGCATAGGAATAATTTAAACCACCAAAGGAACCCTCAAATGGAGTTTACGGCCGTAAGCTCCTATACCTTCCTTCTCTAATTGATTTGGTGGCCTTAGATCAATCACATGTGATTCAAACAATTTTTACAAGCCTTAAGATGAATTTAGGGCATCATTTGACTAGTTTATGAGAGTTTACAGCCCAGGAACCCATTCTTGGGGGGTTTACGGCCTTGAACTCTCAAAGAGGTGGTTTTTATCATGTTTATAGCCCCTAAATCGATTGTGGTTGGTTCTAGAATTTAATCCAAGGCTATTGGTGTGTTTAAGTGGCATTTAAACACTTGGAAATGAGTTTACTCCCCATGAAGATGAGTTTATGGCCCAAGCACGTTCTTGGGCAGTAAAATCATGTTTACTCCTCAAAAGTTAAGTTTAAGGTGTTCTAACTCCATTCCATTAAGCCATCTAGCTATATCTAAGCTCCAAAGGTCGATTGGAAGTGTGTTTGGGCTCTAAAACCCATTTTATATGAGTTCACGGCCTAAGACTGTTCTAGGCCGTAAACTCATGATAATTGTCCAATTCCATTGTTTGAACTCGGATATGGAAGCTGAAAAGGTTGAACAACAAGTTAGGGTGATTACCTTGATGTTTTGGAGCTTGAAATTAGATAATTTTGGACCTTAAGTTGGAGAGAGGTTAGAGAGAGTAGTGAGAGAGAGAAAAAGCTTCAAAATGAAGTCCTTTGGGCTTTAAATATGTTCTATGTTTGGGAGACGGTGGAATTCTACCCGACACCGACGTTAGATGTGGCTTTTGGTTGCACCCGATTAAGTTGTCGTAACCCGGCGGGAACGATTCTAAAAGTTTTCAAATAAATAATTTGCGTCATTTACATGAGTTTCTAAGGATTTTGGACACTCATAAGGTTATAATAAACATATAAATTTAAATAACTTAGCCCACTCGACTAGAGGAACTTTCGCGAAGCTCTCTAAACATGAGTTTTGAAATTGAAGAGTCAGATTCCTAAGATACACTGTTAGTGATGTGGGAATTTTTTAGTACTCTTTCAGTTTGTCAGAACCATTGAGAATTTGTCAACACCAGAGACGCTGACAAAAAATCGCCAAATTCTAGGTCGTGCAGACCTACTATCATAGTACATTCAGAACTCCTCGCAAATTACAGAAACACTTTCGACTTTGACCCAACAAGGGGTGGCCCTTGACTGGGAAGTTAAGCAAGAGAAAGAACCTTTGGAATTCCAAGTGAGAGACCAAATTCTTTAGGAAATCTCACTCTGGGAATGGCTTAATACGCTTCGTAAAGCGTGGAAAGCTAAATCCAATATAGTAAGGACCTCCAAGATTCTTACCAGAATCGGTTCTGTATCGCACAAACTAGACCTACTCTGCGAACTCAGTAACGTACATTTTACTCTTTGCGTCTCGATCTTGAAACAGTACCTTTCCGTTAGGACCCTCGTAAGCCCACTCGACTAGATCGAGATTAACGAGATCCTTGTCTTCGTATTAGAACCGTAGTCACCCTCGACCAGGAGGTCAAGCGGTCGAAGCAACGTCGTCGCTGTTAGTGAAGGTTCGTTGGGATACCAACCAAGGACCCGAATTCACTTATGAGTGCGAGAACCAATCGATTAGGAAGTTTCTACCTCACGAGTCGATCATTCCTACCTACTTCCTTACATAGATTCTAATTTCGGGACGAAATTCCCTCTAACAGGGGGATGATGTGGCAACCCAAAATTTCCATTCTATACAAACCATATCTAGTCAGTAGAAGATTAGAACAGTTGCAGTAAATTTCCAGACTTTTAGTATAAGATTGAGTATTTCAGGTTTACACTTAAGGAGATATCAGGAGAGTGGTGTTGGATTAGTGTCTAAGTCCATAACTATTTTGGTATGTACTTGACCCGATGGTGCATGGTCCTTTTGGGTTGCCTTCACCAAAGTAACTTGATAGGATGTATTATGGAGAGAAAGGATTAAATATGATTTATTAATATATTGTGAGAATAATATATTAAAGGAGAAATCATATTATTTAATTAATATTAGTCAAGAATTAATAAGAATTAAGTTTGTGACTAAAAGAGATTAATTAAATTTAAGGGACTGGAATTGTAATTATAAGACTATTGTAATTGGGCTATGGATTGCCTTATATTATAAGGATGGACGAATTCTATGGGGAAACCCATTAGAAATCGTCCAAGGCCTTTAAGGACAGGAGTCCATGGGTTGCTTAGGGCTTAAGCATCCAAATTAGGGTTTCCTTGTTAGATAACCCTAATAGCCTCACTATATATAGAACCCTTATGCCCCAAAAACGCGGTGAACAAGATCCTTAGGGTTTCCACACGTTTTGGGCAGCCTCCTTCTCTTCTCTTCTTCATCCTCTTGCTCTTGGTGTTTGTGATCCATTAGAGGAGTGAAATTTGTGACTCTAAGCTTTCTAAAGTCATTACAAGGAGGATTTGAGATTGTTATTGATACATAACAATCAAGGTATGATGTAAACCCTAATTATATGTTATATTGATTATCATATGCTAGATCTAGGGTTTATAGTCTTGGATAAATTGCATGTACAATAGAGAAACCTAGATCCAAGCATTAGGGTTTGTATGAGCACATAGGATGTTCTTATAGCTAAAATCCATCAAGTGGATGCATTAGGGTTTTGTGTAACTCTGTTATTCCAAAACTCTATGATATTAGAGTTCATTGCGTGAATAAAATATTTTCTACCAAAAATCCCAGGACTATATATATAATTCTAAACCATATTTATTCATTAGTTACATTTCCAACAAGAGAAAAGCAGAATTCTCTCTTAAGGATCTTCGGACTTTCGTCCCAGAACGTGAGTACATCTATCTAGTTGTATTATATAGCTTAATATGTGTTTAATAACGTCGATTACATGTCAAAACAACAAGATTTAGGAGTTTATCGCCCAAGAACATCTTGGACCGTAAACCCCCCTTTAAGGCACAAATGGTTCCTAGTCCTTTCCTTAAGCAATGAAACTAGTTTGGACTTGTACCCTAATGTGTTTAGGACTAAAAAACAACCTTAGAACACCAAGAGTAAGGTGTTCACGGCCCAAGAAGTTCTAGGGCCGTGAACTCCTAACAAAGGGGACAAAGTGTGCCCAATGTCCCTCCAAACCTTGGAACTGAACCTAGAGACTACCCATGGCTTGTTTGTACATCAAAAACACTAAGAATCAAGGGCGAAATGTGAGTTCACGGCCAAGGATGTTCTTGGGCCGTGAACTCCATTTTAAAGTGCCAAAATGCCCTAAATGCCTTCATTAAGCCAAGAGACTAGCATACCACTTTAACTTGATGTGTCTAGGACCCAACACAACCAAAATACCAACACCCATAGGTGTTTACGGCCGCAAACACATGACCAAATGGTCCATGGGCCGTAAACTCAAGTTAGGGGTGTTTTGATGCCACAAACACTTCCTAAGGCTTAGGCTTGAATTTAGGATGCTTCCTTATGACCTTTAGGACCCTAATAAACATAAATGGCCATGAGTTTATGTCAGTAAACTCATTAGGGCCATGAACTCCTTAAAAACTCTAAAGAAAGTGGTTTTTCTTCATCCTAGGATAGACCTAAGGTCCTTAAATCATTCCCTAGCCTTAAGCCAAGCATTCACACATGAGTAGCCATGAGTTTACGACCGTATACTCCCTTGGGCCGTAAACCCATGGTAGTAAACTCATGTGTGTGCCTTTATACCTTCCTATGTTGAATTACATGTGATTCCAACAGTTGGTCAAGGTGTTTCCTAGTCCCGGAAGGTGTTTCCTTTCATATAGATGTTATAAACACTATATTCATGTCAATATGTGTCCTTATATGTCATTTAGGACTTATTGTGTCTCGGGACTTCATTCATGGAACTTCTCATACCTACACGCATACCCGCTAGAACCACTCACAACAGGTGAGCTCATACCCCTTAATCAATGTTTTAAATGATTTTAAATGTTTTAATGGGGGGGGGGGAATACGAGTAGAAAACAGTATGTTATTAAATCACTCATATGTATTTATAATTGTGTTTTCATCCAGCAGATTTCACATACTTCAAAATATGATGCATGAAATGGTTTTCTATCTTAAAAATACCTTGGTAGCAAAAGTATTACGTTTGAAATGTTTATTAAAATGACATCAAGTCATTTTTAATTATTGTTCAAAACTCATAGATGTCTTACAAAACCATTTTCACCTTCTTGAACAAAACTATATCTATACACTTATGTTCTTATATATGTATTGATGTTATAGTTTTCAGCCTTCATTCAGTTTCCCACACTCTTGTGTAGCAAGGGTGTATAAACTTGCATGGACAATGAATTACCTTCCAGTTAACTATTATAGGGATAGTTAGGAGATATATAACAATATTCTTATTACAAGGAATTACACTAGAGTTAGTTCATTCATGAGTCTATACTATACATTACATGTTATTTAAATACGTGTACATCGATACGCTTACATGAATACATTTATGTATATACATTTATTTGTATGCACTTACATGGACACTTGTACCTAGATTCACAAGGATGATTTACTAGTACATTATGTGTAAATTGTCCTGCTTATCCCAGTTCAACGAGATATCTAGACGAGACTAACCATTCCGGAACCCACCTGTTTGCAGCAGTGGTAGATGAACATCTACGGATGCCTACGGTTATTACTTATATTAGGGGTACCTTTACGGGACTAACCATTCCTTTGGCCTACTGTTCGCTACAGAGGTAAATGAACATCTACGGATGCCTACGGTTAATACTTATATTAGGAGTACCTTTACGAGACTAACCATTCCTTAAACCTGATGCAGCTACAGAGGAAAATTAAACAATCTACGGATGTTCAAAGGTTATACATGTCGCCAGTCGCGATGTCGTGTTAATCCTAATACAATAGGATAACACTTACATGATTATATTTTTCATATTACTTTATTTCGTGATACATTTACGTAAACGATGAGTTAGACTAAGTACTGATAGTAATAGTCAAAAGGAAGGAAAAACTATCATTTTTATAGCAAAACATTCGGGTCTTGGTAGAAGACTACATTTCATACTAGTAGGAAATATTTGATTTTCTAGGGTTTTCATACTTATATCAACTGTTTCACTTAAAGACTTACATGGCATTCATAACAGCTTTCCAAAACAAGGAAAAGACACATTAATACTTATGAATTCACCAGATTTAGACTGATACTCGCTTTCAAAATATCTTGTATTCTCAAGTCACCAGTAGACAGGTACGACGACCAGGTTTTGAGAAGACGGAGCACAGACAAGACTCGTCTTTTATTTTGATTACATATTTTGGTGCCTTATTACAATTAAAGAACACACATGTATTAAAACTTTACTTTTAATGCAATGAATGATGTTGTTGCTTGTTTACTACTTTACACTGTTATGATACTTCACATGACGTCCTCCACACCGGAACGTTTCCGCCGTTCTTGGTTTTGGGGTGTGACAGATTGGTATCAGAGCATTGTTTATAGTGAATTAAGTATATCAACCCATAAAAGATATCCTAACTATAAATACATAGGGATTAAATACTTTAAATAGTAAAATATTAATTTAGTATACGTACCTGCATTCATACTAAAATCTGTGTCACAATGACAAGAACAAAAGTATTACAATTGTTGAATATCACAAGTAAGCCTGGGGATGTATGGTCGGTCTTGGGAGTAGCATAGCCTGATCTACTATGCTGGTCCGAGGAGTGATTAGCATATGCCCAAGAATGGTTGTGATATGGCAACAAGTCTAAAAACTTACCAACAATACCACAATGAGAATAGTAGAACATAACATTAAACTTAAAATACTATAGGAGTATTTGGTGTTACTATATGTACTTTATACTTGAGAACTAAAACGGGATCTTCATTACTAAGTTGATAGTTGCTAAGTGGATACACTAAGGATATATGTAATTAGGATGTTATAGACTTAGAATCTGTGAAAATTTTACTTTACCCCTATTCTGTGTGAATTTGGAGTTAAGGTCACTTATTCGAAGGCCTATCCTATTTAGATTACATATAACTGGTATGCACTTCACAAATAGCTAACTAGTGAAGATTTTCTAAATAATTATCTAGATAGTTCATCTAACAATTATTTTCTTACCCTAATTCTCGCATAGATACCATGGTTGGAATCCATCCCCACGGCAACCCGTACCTTCCGAATGAGGTCATTGCTGGATGGTTTAGAGAAGAACCAGAGAATGATCATCCTATCCCTGTTAATGATCACCATGATGAAAACCTTTTGGACGATGCTAACTCCGAACCAGAGGTTGAGAACCTACCCCAAGCAGCTCCCTTTCCAATTCCTAACCCTCGTCCGGCTTTTCATGGCCCGACGCCTGAGTGGGTGGAATGGTTGGAAACATGGAGCCAAGGACAAGATCAGCCCATGCCATTTAATGGTGACCGAAGCTTTTATAACCTATGCAATGGGGGCTCAGCAGACAGAACCCTGCCAATATTGGTCCGCAGAGTGGCCCGAAATGAGATTCAAGGTAGGACAGCCCTACATCAGATCACTGAAGTTGTCGCCGATGCGAGAATGCATACCCTCCGCACCATTCGCCTAGAAGATGCTCGTGAGAGATCTGAGAGAAACCATGAAACCTTGATTCAAACACTGGCTGAATCACGAGCCGAAGTCATCAAGCTCCGAGTATGCTAGAGGGTGTACGAAAGACACCTACTTGACGTGGAACGTCAATTGGTTGAACTGAGAGTTCACCAGAGGGATGACCGTCGCCAGTAAAAGACGTTTTACTTTAGTTTCCTTGATGTGGCATTTTCTATGAAATTATCTAGTACTGTAAGTACTTTAGGTTAGGTCTTTATGCTGTCAAGAACTATCTTCTCTGGATATGATGTAAGACCTTTACAAGGTCATTTTCCTGAATCTTTATGTCGTGAATATCAAAGATATTGACAGCCGGCTAACTTTTGTGTCATTTTTCATTCAAGTACTCTTATCATACTTTCATTGGAATCTATCTGAAACTTGTTTTAGTCAAGTCATTGGACTATTGTAAATTAGCTCTGGAGACATTTCCAAGTCTCTTTTAGTGGTTGGATCCTGTTATTCACCAACCCACGATACCTCGGCTTGAACAACAAACGTCTTGAGAGCATTCTACGAACTCACTTCCATTCCGTACTAGGACTGCATCATAGGGATGTAGGTCAAACCTCTGTGAACGTACTTCCAATCCGTACTAGGAGTGCATCATAAGGATGTAGGTCAAACTTTCGAGAACATAGTCTTACTCTTTACATGAACAATCTAAGTACATCAAGGGTCAGCCAGAATCGCTCACAAAATCCTTATCTTACGTGTTACATAAGCATGTCGTCCTCCGGAAGCAATCAGTCGAACAATGAAACCTCCGGCTTTCCTATGGACGCCGCTACCTTCCAAACATGAGTTACAACTACCATGATGGCTGTCGTAACTGCTGTCCTTGCGCACCGTAGCGCTATCAGCACAATCAATGCTGATGATGGCATTAAAGTTTCCAATAATGGTATCCATCCAGGAAGTCGCCAAACAGTAACAGTCACAGGCTCGCAAAGCCGAAAGACAGAGAACAAGAAATGAAGGCGTCAAGCCCAGAAAGAACGCAAGAAATCCCAAAGACTTGCCATGCAACAACAACAAGTGGAAACCCCTGCCATCCCCGTACTGAGCAAGCCATATGAGGGAAAACTCCCGAAGTGTGATAAGTGTAGTTTCCATCATCATGGGGCTTGCCATGAGATGAAATGTTGCAATTGCCTAAAATTAGGGCACCATGCTCGTAGCTGTGGAGCACCGGCACGACTCATCACTCAAGTTCCTTTCATCGGGACCAACCTTACACACAAAAGTAGTGATAAAGCCGAACGCTTTAGGAAGCAATTTCCAAGGTGGAGTAAAGAGGAAGGCACTCGTGTCCACATAACACTAGCTAAACACCTCACTTCCACCACCAATGTCGGTGCTGTCCAGATATGTCACCAATGCGGTGAAATTGGACACCTCAAGAAGGATTGCCCGATAATGAAGAACTCGGGTGCAGATGGGAAGATTCTCAGGATCACAGTAGCAGGAGAAACTACGTCGGACCCTCGTTAATGTAATTTAGGCGTTCCGTTGTAACAGACTTATAAACTATCCGAAACTAGTGCAACTAGAGTCTTACCTTTTGCGGGATCCTGTCTATATAGGGATGCTCGTGCTGCGTATACTTGTCTTCTGTAGTATACCATATTCGCAGCAATAGTCTCGTAGTAACTCTAAAGTACTGTCACTCTGTTCATAGTTGCACGGTTGTGTTTTGTCTGTAAATGCCTTATGTTTAAATGTAATGTCTTTAAGTTTCTATATGATTCCGACATTATCACACGACTCGATTCAATTTGATCCACACCATACCAGCTTCTTAAGTACTTTTCTTTACCAGTAAACGTCATTTTAGCGAAGCCGTCATATCAGAACACCGAAGTACTCATTCATGGAGTACCTCATAGCTCTTTTCTTTTTCTTAAGAAATCCCCGAAGTACCACTCGTGCAGTACGTCAAGTTCAATCCAAGGATTCATATGGTTGATCTATCAATGAGGAATGTATACATAAGGGTAATATATAATCAAGGTTCTACAGGTTTAGAATTGATGATTCCACTTTAACTTCTTTTTCCCTGATGGGATATGAGCTTAAAGGAGAATCAGTTATTCGACTAACTTTCAATCTTAATTATATACGACTCGTATACACGAGATTGTGATGGTGAAACCATGTATGAATTCTAATATGAATGTCAGGACGAAGAACTGCCTAAGTCTACGAGTAATCGCATCGTCATGTGAACAAACCTAGAGCCCATTATGACTCCCGTAAACAGATCGCCCTATAGTCTAAACACCTATGGAGATACAAGAACAGCCCGGACAACTTAACGAACTACACAGAAATAGAATTAGAAGACTAGGCTTCTCACTCTGGAGGACCCCGGTCATATTCTTCCAGAGATCGACGGATTTGCATCGTATTTTCCTCGGCTATCGAGGGCTCCGTCCAGATTTTCCATTAGAAATCGTTGTCTCTGCCTCGCATAGATGAAGAGGTTGAGCAAAGGCAAGGAAAGAATTACTTTCAGAAGTGGACCTGAGACCCGAATATCATCAGTTTGAGTGTGAGGGAAGGATGTCTCAAAGACTACCTTTCGAACTCGATGTGGACACTTCAAGTCCGTAGTGATACCCTCGGATAGGACCAATACGCCTGAAGCATTCGTGAGTTTAATGAATAGAGTCTGTCTTTCTAACTTGGATCAGTTCGTCGTTCTCCTTGTAACGACTTACTTATCTGCCCTCGTAGTAAGAAGGAACCTGCAGAAACATTATCCTCGAAGATACTTTCCGCAAAGTTCTCTGAACAGGAGTTTTGGAATAGAAGAGTCAAAATTTCCTAAGACACACTATTAGTGATGTCGGAATTTTTGACTACTCTTTCAATTTGTCAAAACCGTTGAGAATTTGTCGACACCAGAGACGCCGACAGACATTCGCCAAATTGTAGGTCTTACATACCTACTCTCATAGTTCATTCGGAACTCTTTGCAAATTACAGAAACCCTTTCGACTTTGACCCAGCAAGGGGTGGCCCTTGACTGGGAAGTTTAGCAAGAGAAAGAACCGACCAAGTTATTTAGGAAAAACTCACTCTGGGAATGGCTTAATACGCTTCGTATCGCGTGGAAAGCTAAATCCAAGATAAATAGGACCTCCGAGATTCTTACCAGAATCGGTCCTGTGTCTCGCAGACTAGATCTACTCCGCGAACTCAGTAACGTGCATTCTACTCTTCGCGTCTCGACCGTGAAACCATACCTTTCCGTTAGGACTCTTGTAAGTCCACTCGATGAGATCCTCGCCTTCGTATTAGAACCGTAGTGACCCTCGACCGAGAGGTCAAGCGGACGAAGCAACGCGGTCGCCCGTTAGTGAAAGTTGGTTGGGATACCAACCGAGGACCCGATTTCACTTAGGAGCGCTAGAACCAATAGATTAGGAAGTTTACTCCTCTCGACTCGATCATTCATACCTACTTCCTTATCTAAATTCTAATTTCGGGACGAAATTCCCTTTAACAGGGGGATGATGTGACAACCCGAAATTTCCATTCGGTCAAACCCTAAAAGCCAACCACTTCGTATCATAAGTCAATGTCATCATTTCTTATTTTTAAGAAATTTAAAGTTCGTTTGATTATTTTAATATTATTTTTAAACGAACGGGTGAAAGAAAGTGTCGTCTCGGGTTTTGAATTTTAAAAACCGCAAACACCTCGCGTCTTAGAAATTCCGGACCAAACTTTTATGTTTGGGTTGAAAATTCACCCAAAAACCGTAAACCCATACCTATGTATGAGTTTACTCCCCAAAAGTTAGTTATTTGTGTTTACCCCCAAAGTTCACAAAAGAGTAAACTCCAAGAACTCTTTCAAGTATCATCCTAGATTTAATTCCAAATCTTCAAAGTTGTAAGTTTTCTAAGCATTTCAAGTTAGTAAAACACTTAATCTAGTGTTTTTACATCTATTCATCCAATCATTTATGTATTTTTTTCTAGATTTCCAAAACACCAAGAACACCAAGAACACACAGTAAGTGTTCATGGCCTATTAGTGCAAATCAAGCCTCCTAATAGTAAGTACTTCCATCCTTCAGTGTTATTAAGCTAGTATTACATTTAAACATCAAGAAAATATGTCAAGAACACAAGGTTAGAGGTGTTCACGGTCCAAGAATGTTCTTGGGCCATAAACACCATAAATGGCACCAAAGTGTGCCTAAGTCCCTTGTTTAGTCCTAGTTTGATGTTTAAAACTTACCTTGACATGTTTAAACCTTCCTTTATTGTGTTTAAGCCTTGAAAAACATCAAATACCCACATTTATAGGTGTTTACGATTTGGTGATCTCCCAAAACCGTAAACACCCTAAAGTATGTTTAAATGGGTCATTTTCCTTCCTTAGGCTTAGAAACTAGCTTATACACTTACCTAATTGAGTTAAGGGCTTGAAAACAAAACAATACCCTTCTCCATGAGGGTTTATGGTAGTAAACCCAAAGGAAAAAGTCAAAGAGGCTGTAAACTCCTCCAAGGAGTGTTCTTGAGGTCGTAGTCCCTTCCAAAGGCCAAACCACTTAGTCGAATTGCTTCAAAAGGCTTGCTAAACCACAAAACAACACCTAGTCATTAGGAATAGAGTTTACGACCGTAAACTCTAGAGTTTACTACGGTAAACTCTTTGAGTCATGACCATCAAAACCGTAAGCCCCAAGGGAGTTTACCCTTGGACTCCAAACACACTAGTTTTGCCCCACCCACACTCGGATGCAATCCTTGTGATCTTTAACACTTAAATCAAAGTGTTCTCATGTTCTAGGGTGGCCCAACTTAATTTATTATTTATAAATTGTCTAATTAAGTTATATATATGTTCATTATATGATAACTAGGCTCGTGCGTGTGTACAAGTCTTCATTTGTCACCTAGCACCGTACCCGACACTTCAATCCAATCCACTCACCACAAGTGAGTTTATACCCATTTAATCAATGTTTTAACTATTTTAAATGTTTTATGGGGGGATACAATTAGAATTATGCTAATTATTATATCAATCACATGTGATTAATAAGCAGCATTCAAATGATTGGCTACTCATTAGCCGTTTTACCAAACAGTTTCCTTCAAATGTTTATCGTAAACACTTATTATGTTTAAAACTCCTTATTAAAATGTAAATTTTATTATTTATCTTTCCATTCAAGATCATTTACAATTGTATTTCAAACAAATGTTTCCTTATACTTAAACTGTTTATTCAAACCCATGCCTTCAAACCGTTTTATAGATTGACATCAAGTCAATCTTTTCTTAGATAACAATTATGTTCAAAGGTTTTACAAAACTTATTTTATGCTTTTATATTATCAATTGCATGCCTATATATGTATAGTTATATAAGAAATGTATAAAAGACATAGGAAGGCTATCCACCATTTTTCCTTTTCCTCGATTTGGATGTAGTCTGGTGGGATATCGGGTACCCGTCCGAAGGTCGTTTAAATATTAGTTATATATCATGTGTATATATATAGTAATATAGGTCCTTCCAGTCCATCCAATGCCCTTGGGTAGCAAGGGTATACATCAGTGTACATACGTACCAGTTAGATTATGTCACACCCCAAAACCAAGAACGGCGGAAACGTTCTGGGGCGGAGGACGTCATGTTTAATATCAACAACAATTAAAGTAGTAACCAAGCAACAACATCATCCATTGCATTAATAAAATAAATTTTATACAATTGTATTCTGTCAAATTTTGATAAACACTAAAGCATAAATCAAAATGAAAGATAAGTCTTGAATAAGCTTCATCTTCCTTTCTCCTTGCATCGGTACCTGTCTATGATGACCTGAGGATACAAGTAATTTTGAAAGCGAGTATCAGCTATAAAGCTGGTGAGATCATAAGTATTAATGTGTCTTAATTTGTGAAAACTTATAATTTCTAAGACATGACATTACTTTGAAAGAAAACTAGTATAAGTATGAAAATGTTTGTATCTCAACTGTAAATGTTTGAAAATCCCTAGAAATCCCTATGATTCCTATTAGTAACAAGAAGGAGTCTTCTACCAAGACTTAACTGTTATGTGTGTAGTCTTCTACCAAGACCTAACTGTTCTGAATGTAGTCTTCTACCAAGACCTAACTGTTCTGAATGTAGTCTTCTACCAAGACCTAACTGTTCTGAATGTAGTCTTCTACCAAGACCTGACTGTTCTGAATGTAGTCTTCTACCAAGACCTGACTGTTCTGAATATTACCCTCTTGTACTAGGGTAACTATCATTGTTAACTTTAAGCCATCCGTAGATGTACTCTTACCTCTGTTGCTAACAGCTGGGTATAGGAATAGTCAATCCATTAATAGCGTACCTGTAATGGTACCAACCGTTTGACATCCGTGGATGTACTTTTACCTCTGTAGCTAACAAAGATTCTAGGAATGGTCAATCCCTCAATACGTATCCTTTGGTACTAGGATAATAATCCATTCTATCTCGTCGATTATGTGATTTTATCACAAGGTAAAGATAAGAACACGGATTTGATAACAGAGTCGATACATATAAAATGTAATAGGACTCCTACTGATATATCTATGCACAAGTACTCCTATAAGTATAATAATGTAAATATTATAGCAGAGTACGGTAAGGTTCTACGTGTGCTAGCTAGAATGTGTGTTCTCCCTATCTAGCAAGTATAGTAATGTAAACGTTCTAGTATGGATGTATATGTTCTCGTCCTAGTATAATTGTACATGTAATGTATAGCAATGTTCTAGAAAGTATTGACTCATGAATGAACTGACTCATTGTATGATATCGCGTTCTAGTAATGGTTCTAGTATCTTCCTGAACTACCCCTATGGTAGCTTTCTAGTAATCTAAGTGGTACGTATGGACTTGGATGTATACCCTTACTACCCAAGGGCATAGGATGAACTGGAAAGACCCTTTATGACTATATATGTACACATGATATATAACAAATCTTTAAACGACCTTCGGACGAATACCCAATGTCCCACCAGACCACATCTCAAGGCGCGAAAAGGAAATAGGGTGGATAGTCTTCCTAAGTCTTTTAAACATTTCTTATATAACTATACCTATAGAGACATGCAATTTATAATAAAATAAAAGCATAAGTAAGTTTTGTAAAACATTTGAAACAAAAATATTATTTTAAGAGAAGATCGACTTCATGTTAATCTATAAAACAATTTGAAGGCATAAGTATAATAAAACAGTTTTGAGTATAAAGAAACCTTTGTTTGAAACACAGTTGTAAATAAGCTTGAAGTATGATAAACAGAGTAAGAAGTACAGTGTAAGAAGTAGTTTAAAACATATAAAATGTTTATAAAAATCATTTGAAGGAAACTATTTGGTAAAACGGCTAATGAGTAGCCAAATCTTTTGAATGCTGTATATTAATCACATGTGATTCTTGTAATAAGTAATATAATCCAACTTACTAATCACATGTGATTGACATAATAAGTAGCATGATTCTACTTGTATCCCCCCCCCCATAAAACATTTGAAATAGTTTAAAACATTAGTTAAGGGGTATGAACTCACCTGCAGTATGTGACTGGAAATGAACGGGCTGTTATCGTACGGAAGGATAGGACAAGTGCTTGGTGTCAAGTGATGACTTAGACACACACAATGATCCTAATTACATATGAAGACATATGTATATAAATAATTAGTGATTATAACACTAATTATACAAGTAATAACATTTAAGCGCGAGGACAACACTTTTGGTCAAGTGCTAGGAGGCAAATGGGTTGCAATAAAGGAGTGCAATGCCCCTAATGAGAGTTTAAGGTCAAAAGACCATAATCATTAGAGTTTACGGCCCAGGGGAGTAAGCTCCTGGCCGTAAACTCTCAAACAAGCCATGAAATGGAGTTTAGAAGTACTACAACTTTAGAGGGGAATTGCTTCAAGGCTGGACAAGAGTTTAAGGCACCATATTGACTCCTAAGGGGAGTTTACGGCCCAAAGACCCTTTTCCCTTGGATTTTACGGCCGTAAACTCCCTTGGGAGGGTTCTTATTGTCCTTTCAAGTGTCTAACAATTCTAGGAACAAGTCTAGGCTTCAATACTTGGATTAAGGGAGGTTTAAGGCATCAAATGGGACCATTTGATGGAGTTTACGGCCATAGAACTCTTTGGGCCGTAAACTCCCTCACACATGAGGTCCTAAGAATTTTAACTAGTCCATACCTCATCTAAGTACTTGCGCTAAAAGTTTCTTGGCCTAAGGAAGTGTCTAGGGTGTCCTTTGACCCCATTAAAGGAGTTTACGGCCCAAGAAATACTCTTGGCCGTAAACTCTCAAACACTTATGCTTTTTATGTGTTTTCTAGGTCTTAAACACATTAAGGTACATGCCAAAAATGAATACTAAGCCTTAGGAAGAGTTTAAAGGCATTTTGGAACCTAAAACTTGGAGTTTACGGCCCAAGGAGTTTCTTGGCCGTAAACTCCCTTATAGAAATGATTTCTAAGGGTTTTGATGGCATAAATCATGAGTGTAAAGCTTCTAGGTGTTTGTTCTAAGGCTAGGGATCACAAGGAACTCATTTGTGCCCTTTACTTGGAGTTTACGGCCCAAGAGGTGGTTCCTTGGCCGTAAACTCCTCAAACTAAGTGATTTTGATTTGTTTCTAGCCTCCAATGATCATACACTAGGTCCTTAGTTAGTTGCCTAACACGGAAATGGGACTATGTGGCCTTTAGGCTTGATTTTGGAGTTTACTCCCCAAGAACGTTCTTGGGCGGTAAGCTCCCGGATCTAGTGTTTTGGACATGTAAACAATGTTATAAAGCATATAACAAGTATTAAAACACATTTAGGGAAGTAGACTCACAATCTGGGATGAAAACCCGAAGATCCGTGAGAGAGTATTTGGCTTTTCTCTAAATGGAAATCAAATAATGAACCAATTTGGTTCAGAATTCTATTTATAGTCCAGAGATTTTTGGCAGAAAATATTTCTATTCTCGGAGTGGATTCTAATGACCTAGAGTAATGGATTTACAGTGTTGCACAAAATCCTAATGCACCCACTCTCCTAATAACTCCTTAGGTGTAATACCCTAAAACTGCCAAACTTACTCCAAAAGTTTGAATTCTCACTGCAACTGCTCTACTTCTATTGGATTGAAATGGTTTGATTTGAATGGAAAATTTCGGGTTGTCACATCATCCCCCTGTTAAAGGGAATTTCGTCCCGAAATTAGAATTTAGGCATGGAAGTATACACGAATGATCGAGACGCGAGGAGGAAACTTCCTAATCGATTGGTTCTAGCGCACTTAAGTGAAGTCGGGCTCTCGGTTGGTATCCCAAAGAACCTTCACTAATTGGCGACGGCGTTGCTTCGTCCGCTTGACCTCTCGGTCGAGGGTCACTACGGTTATGATACGAAGGCACAGATCTCGACGAATGGACTTGTAAGAGTCCTGACGGAAAGGTATGGTTTCACGATCGAGATGCGAAAAATAGGAAGTATGTTACTGAGTTCGCGAAGTAGGTCTAGTTTGCGCGAGGCACAGGACAGATTCTGATAAGAATCCCGGAGGTCCTGTCAAATTGGGATTTTAGCTTTTCACGCTTTATGCAACGTATTAAGCCATTCTCAGAGTGAGTTATCCTAAAGAACTTGGTCACTCACTCGGAAACTCAAAGGTTCCTTTTCTTGCGTAACTTCCCAGTCAAAGGCCATCCCTTGCTGGGTCAAAGTCGTACGAGTTCTGAATGAACTAAGGCGGTAGGTCGGTAAGACCTAGAATTTGACGAAAAACTGTCAGCGTCTCTGGCGTTGATGAATGCTCAATGGTTTTTGACAAATTGAAAGAGTACTCAAAATTTCCCACATTACTAACAGTGTGTCCTAGAAATTTGACTCTTCAATTTCCAAACCTCGTGCCTAGAGAACTTTGCTAAAAGTTCCTCTGTAGGAAATGTTTTCATCGGTTTTCTTCTTACTGCGAGGGTAGATAACTAAGTCATTTCATGGAGAAATGACGAATCGATCCTAAGTAAGAAAGACGTAAACCTATTCATTTAGCTCATGAAAACCATGGGCGTACTGGTCCTATCCGAAAGGTATCACTACGGACTCGAGGCGTCCGCATCGAATTCGGAAGATAGTCTTCCAGACATCCTTCCCTAACACATCGAACTGGTGATATTCGGATCTTAGGTCCATTCCTGGAAGTAGTTCTTTCCTTACGTGTGTTCAACCATTTTGTCTATGCGAGACAGAGATAAGTATTTCTATAAAAATTCTTGACGGATTCCTCGCTATCTGAGGCACATACAATGCGATCCGTCGATCTCTGTGAGAATATGACAGAGGTTCTCTAGGGCGAGAACCTAGTCTTCTAATTCTATTTCTGGGTGGTTCGCCTAGTTGTCTGCACTGTTCTGGCATCTCCGTGGGTGTTTAACTATAGGGTGATCTGTTTTCGGGAGTCGTACTGGGTTCTAAGTTTATTCACATGACGATGTGATTACTCGTATACTTAGGCAGTTTCTCCGTCCTGAAGTCCATTTTAGAATTCATACATGGATTGACGATCACAATTTCGTGTATACGAGTCGTATATAATTAAGATTGAAAAGGTAGTGGAATAACTGATTCTTCCTTACCCTCATATCACAAGGAGGAAATGAGTTAAGGCGGAATCATCAATTCTAAACCTATAGAACCTTGATTATATAACACTCTTATGTATACCTTCCTCAGTGATAGATCATCCGCATGAATCCCTGTATTGAACTTTGACGTACTGCACGAGTGGCACTTCGGGGATTTCTTCGGAAAGAAATTAACTAAGAGGTACTCCGGGAATGAGTACTTCGGCGTTCTGTTATGACGGCTTCGCTGGAAAAGTGATCTAGAAGATAGGGACGTACGTATGAAGTTGTTTTCGTGAGGATCAAATTTTAAATCGAGTCGTATGATAATGTCGGAATCATACATAAACTTTAAAGACATTAGAATTTAAACATAAGACGTTTACAGACAAAACACAACCGTGTAACCATGAACAAGAGTTACAGTACTTTAGATTTACCACAAGACTATTGCTGCGAAATAAGGTATACTACAAAAGACAAGTATACGCAGCACGAGAATTCCTCTACAGACAGGATCTCGCAAAAGGTAAGACTCTAGTTGCACTGGTCCTAGATAGTTTATAAGTCTGTTACAACGAAACGCCTTAAATACATTAACGTGGTTCCTGAGCAGGCTCTCCTGCGGCTGTGATCCTGAGAATCTTCCCATCCGCGCCAGAATTCTGCGTTATCGGGCAATCCCTCTTGAAGTGCCCTGTCTCACCACATTGGTGACATGACTGGCTAGTACTAGCTTTGGTAACGGGATTTCGGTGCTTAGCTAGTGTTATGTCGACACGAGTGCCTTCCTCGTTACTCCACCTCGAAAATTGCTTCTTGAATCGTTCTGCGCTATAACTCAACTTGTGCGCAGGGTTAGTCTCGACGAAAGGGACTTGAGTGACAGGTCGTTTCGGTGCTCCACAGTCACGAGCATGATGCCCTATATTCAGGCAATTGCAACATTGCATCTCATGGCAAGTCCCATGATGATGGAAACCACACTTCTCACACTTCGGGAGTTTTCCCTCATATGACCTGCGCGGTATGGGAACGGCAGGGGTTTCCACTTGCTGTTGTGGTATAGCAAGCTTTTGGGCTCTCTTGCGTTCCTTTCGGGCTTGACGCTTTCGTTTCTTATTCTCTGCTTTCTGGCTTTGCGAGCCCGGAGCTGTTACTGCTGGGTGACTTCCTGGATGGATATCATGATTGGGAACTTCATTCCCGTCAGCAGCATTGACCGTGTTGATAGCGCTACGGTGCGTCATGACCGCGGTTACTGCAACCACTACGGCAGCTGTAAATACCGTTTGAAAGGTAGCGGCGTCCATAGGAAAAGTAGAGGTCTCGTTGCTTGGCTGGTTGTTTCCGGATGACGACATGATTCTGTAATATAAAAGAGTAAAGATTTGTGAGCGATTCTGGTTGACCCTGATGTACCTAGATTGTTCATGAAAAGAGGAAGTGTATGATCTCGAAAGTTCGACCTACATCCCTATGATGCAGTCCTGGTTAAAGAATGAAAGTATGTTCGTAGAATGGTGTCAAGACGTTTGTCGTTCGAGCTGAGGTATCGTGGGTTGGTGAATAACAAGATCCAACCACTGAAAGAGACTTGGAAATGCGTCTGGAGACAAATCACCATAGTCCAATGACTTGACTAAAGTATGATTCGGATAGACTCCAATGGAAGTAAGATAAAAGTACTTGAATGAAGAATGACACAACAATTAGCCGGCTGTCAATACCTTGGATATTCACGATGTAAAGATTCAAGAAAATGACCATTTAAAGGTCTTACATCATATCCTCAGAAGATAGTTCCTGACAGCATAAAGACCTAATTAAAGTACTTACGGTAACAGATAATTTCATAGAAAATACCACATCGGGCATAGACAGAAAAACACGATTTCTCTTTATAAGGGAAATAAAGTAAAGCGTCTACTACGGCGACGGTCATCCCTCTGGTGAACTCTTAGTTCAACCAATTGACGTTCCATGTCAAGTAGGTGTCTTTCGCACACCTTCTGGCGTACTTGGAGCTCTTAGACCTCGGCTCGTGATTCAGCCAGTGCTTGCAGCAGGGTTTCGTGGTTTCTCTCTGATCTCTCGTGGGCATCCTCTAGATGAATGGTGTGGAGGGTATGCATTCTAGCATAGGCGACTACTTCTGAAATCTGACGTAGGGCTGTCCTGCCTTGAATCTCATTTCTGGCCTCTCTGCGGACCAAGATTGGCAAGACTATATCTGCTAAGCCCTCATTGCTCAAGTCGTAGAAGCTTCGGTCGCCGTCAAATAGCATAAACTGATCTTGTCCTTTGCTCCCTGTTTCCAAGCATTCCACCAGGGTCAGGCCATGAAAAGCCGAAAGAGGGTTAGGAATTGAAACGGGAGCTACTCGGGGTAGATTCTTAACCTCTGGCTCGGGGTTAGTATCATACGAAAGGTCTTCGTCATGGTGATCATCCAAGGGGATAGGATGATCATTCTCTGGTTCTTCTCCAAACCAACCAGCTATGACTTCATTCGGAAGATGCTGGTTGTCAAGGGGATGGAGTCCAGTTATGATTTCTATGCGAGAATTTAGGGTAAGAAGATAATTATTAGACGAACTATCTAGATAATTATTTAGAAAACCTTCATTAGTTACATCGCTATTTGTGAAGTGTATACCAGCTATGTGTAATCTAAACAGGATAGACCTTCGAATAAGTGACCTTAATTCCTTATTCACACAGAATAGGGGTAAGGCAAAATTATCACAGATTCTGAGTCTATAACATCCTAATTACATGTAGCCTCTGTGTATCCACTTAGCAACTATTCAATCTAGTAATGAAGATCCCATTTTAATTCTCAAGTATAAAGTACTTATAGTAACACCAAATACGCCTATAGTATTTTAAATTTATTGTTATGTTCTATTGTTCTCATTGTGGTAGGGTTGGTAAGATTTTAGCGTTGTTGCAACCACACACTTAAACTTAGGCACATGCTAGTCAACCCTCGGATAATATAGGTGATCAGGCTATATCTTCCCAGTTTTGACCATATGTCTCTAAGCCTACTTGTGTTGCCCAACAATCGTAATTCTTTTGTACTGTCCTAATGACATTGATTTTAGTATGAATGCAGCACATATACTTTATTAAATATTTTACTATTTAAAGTATAAACTCTTGGTCAGAGTATTTTTAATCCCTTACGTATTTATAGTTAGTATATCTTTTATGGGTTGATATACTTAATTCACTATAAACAATGCTCTGATACCAATCTGTCACACCCCAAAACCAAGAACGGCGGAAACGTTCTGGGGCGGAGGACGTCATGTTTAATATCAACAACAATGTAAAGTAGTAACCAAGCAACAACATCATCCATTGCATTAATAAAATAAATTTTATACAATTGTATTCTGTCAAATTTTGATAAACACTAAAGCATAAATCAAAATGAAAGATAAGTCTTGAATAAGCTCCATCTTCCTTTCTCCTTGCATCGGTACCTGTCTATGATGACCTGAGGATACAAGTAATTTTGAAAGCGAGTATCAGCTATAAAGCTGGTGAGATCATAAGTATTAATGTGTCTTAATTTGTGAAAACTTATAATTTCTAAGACATGACATTACTTTGAAAGAAAACTAGTATAAGTATGAAAATGTTTGTATCTCAACTGTAAATGTTTGAAAATCCCTAGAAATCCCTATGATTCCTATTAGTAACAAGAAGGAGTCTTCTACCAAGACTTAACTGTTCTGTGTGTAGTCTTCTACCAAGACCTAACTGTTCTGAATGTAGTCTTCTACCAAGACCTAACTGTTCTGAATGTAGTCTTCTACCAAGACCTAACTGTTTTGAATGTAGTCTTCTACCAAGACCTGACTGTTCTGAATGTAGTCTTCTACCAAGACCTGACTGTTCTGAATATTACCCTCTTGTACTAGGGTAACTATCATTGTTAACTTTAAGCCATCCGTAGATGTACTCTTACCTCTGTTGCTAACAGCTGGGTATAGGAATAGTCAATCCCTTAATTGCGTACCTGTAATGGTACCAACCGTTTGACATCCGTGGATGTACTTTTACCTCTGTAGCTAACAGAGATTCTAGGAATGGTCAATCCCTCAATACGTATCCTTTGGTACTAGGATAATAATCCATTCTATCTCGTCGATTATGTGATTTTATCACAAGGTAAAGATGAGAACACGGATTTTATAACAGAGTCGATACATATAAAATGTAATAGGACTCCTACTGATATATCTATGCACAAGTACTCCTATAAATATAATAATGTAAATATTATATTAGAGTACGGTAAGGTTCTACGTGTGCTAGCTAGAATGTGTGTTCTCCCTATCTAGCAAGTATAGTAATGTAAACGTTCTAGTATGGATGTATATGTTCTCGTCCTAGTATAATTGTACATGTAATGTATAGCAATGTTCTAGAAAGTATTGACTCATGAATGAACTGACTCATTGTATGATATCGCGTTCTAGTAATGGTTCTAGTATCTTCCTGAACTACCCCTATGGTAGCTTTCTAGTAATCTAAGTGGTACATATGGACTTGGATGTATACCCTTACTACCCAAGGGCATAGGATGAAATGGAAAGACCCTTTATGACTATATATGTACACATGATATATATCAAATCTTTAAACGACCTTCGGACGAATACCCAATGTCCCACCAGACCACATCTCAAGGCGCGAAAAGGAAATAGGGTGGATAGTCTTCCTAAGTCTTTTAAACATTTCTTATATAACTATACCTATAGAGGCATGCAATTTATAATAAAATAAAAGCATAAGTAAGTTTTGTAAAACATTTGAAACAGAAATATTATTTTAAGAGAAGATCGACTTGATGTCAATCTATAAAACAATTTGAAGGCATAAGTATAATAAAACAGTTTTGAGTATAAAGAAACCTTTGTTTGAAACACAGTTGTAAATAAGCTTGAAGTAGGATAAACAGAGTAAGAAGTACAGTGTAAGAAGTAGTTTAAAACATATAAAATGTTTATAAAAATCATTTGATTCAAACTATTTGGTAAAACGGCTAATGAGTAGCCAAATCTTTTGAATGCTGTATATTAATCACATGTGATTGTTGTAATAAGTAATATAATCCAACTTACTAATCACATGTGATTGACATAATAAGTAGCATGATTCTACTTGTATCCCCCCCACCCATAAAACATTTGAAATAGTTTAAAACATTAGTTAAGGGGTATGAACTCACCTGCAGTATGTGACTGGAAATGAACGGGCTGTTATCGTACGGAAGGATAGGACAAGTGCTTGGTGTCAAGTGATGACTTAGACACACACAATGATCCTAATTACATATGAAGACATATGTATATAAATAATTAGTGATTATAACACTAATTATACAAGTAATAACATTTAAGCGCGAGGACAACACTTTTGGTCAAGTGCTAGGAGGCAAATGGGTTGCAATAAAGGAGTGCAATGCCCCTAATGAGAGTTTAAGGTCAAAAGACCATAATCATTAGAGTTTACGGCCCAGGGGAGTAAGCTCCTGGCCGTAAACTCTCAAACAAGCCATGAAATGGAGTTTAGAAGTACTACAACTTTAGAGGGGAATTGCTTCAAGGCTGGACAAGAGTTTAAGGCACCATATTGACTCCTAAGGGGAGTTTACGGCCCAAAGACCCTTTTCCCTTGGATTTTACGGCCGTAAACTCCCTTGGGAGGGTTCTTATTGTCCTTTCAAGTGTCTAACAATTCTAGGAACAAGTCTAGGCTTCAATACTTGGATTAAGGGAGGTTTAAGGCATCAAATGGGACCATTTGATGGAGTTTACGGCCATAGAACTCTTTGGGCCGTAAACTCCCTCACACATGAGGTCCTAAGAATTTTAACTAGTCCATACCTCATCTAAGTACTTCCCGTAAAAGTTTCTTGGCCTAAGGAAGTGTCTAGGGTGTCCTTTGACCCCATTAAAGGAGTTTACGGCCCATGAAATACTCTTGGCCGTAAACTCTCAAACACTTATGCTTTTTATGTGTTTTCTAGGTCTTAAACACATTAAGGTACATGCCAAAAATGAATACTAAGCCTTAGGAAGAGTTTAAAGGCATTTTGGAACCTAAAACTTGGATTTTACGGCCCAAGGAGTTTCTTGGCCGTAAACTCCCTTATAGAAATGATTTCTAAGGGTTTTGATGGCATAAATCATGAGTGTAAAGCTTCTAGGTGTTTGTTCTAAGGCTAAGGATCACAAGTCACTCATTTGTGCCCTTTACTTGGAGTTTACGGCCCAAGAGGTGGTTCCTTGGCCGTAAACTCCTCAAACTAAGTGATTTTGATTTGTTTCTAGCCTCCAATGATCATACACTAGGTCCTTAGTTAGTTGCCTAACACGGAAATGGGACTATGTGGCCTTTAGGCTTGATTTTGGAGTTTACTCCCCAAGAACGTTCTTGGGCCGTAAACTCCCGGATCTAGTGTTTTGGACATGTAAACAATGTTATAAAGCATATAACAAGTATTAAAACACATTTAGGGAAGTAGACTCACAATCTGGGATGAAAACCCGAAGATCCGTGAGAGAGTATTTGGATTTTCTCTAAATGGAAATCAAATAATGAACCAATTTGGTTCAGAATTCTATTTATAGTCCAGAGATTTTTGGCAGAAAATATTTCTATTCTTGGAGTGGATTCTAATGACCTAGAGTAATGGATTTACAGTGTTGCACAAAATCCTAATGCACCCACTCTCCTAATAACTCCTTAGGTGTAAAACCCTAAAACTGCCAAACTTACTCCAAAAGTTTGAATTCTCACTGCAACTGCTTTACTTCTATTGGATTGAAATGGTTTGATTTGAATGGAAAATTTCGGGTTGTCACAGATTACTAGTAAACTACCATATGGGTAGTTTAGGAAGATACTAGAACTATTACTAGAACGCGATACCATACAATGAGTCAGTTCATTCATGAGTCATTACAGCTAGAACATTACAGTACATTACTATACTATTACGTAGATATGTTTACATGATCACCCTTACATGAGTACAACTACATGGTCGTTTACATGATCACACTTACATATACATAGAACATACGTCACTAGGTGCTATAGCATGGAACAAGTTCAGGATCTAACTATACCGATGAATCGCAACACGATTGTGATAGTTATATCGGGTATACATAATCATGGTAATGTGGATGCTCACGGCTTGCATACATGTAGGGGTCGTGGGTAGGTCCCAAAATCCCTTTGACAGGGGAGCGTATAGCCTGGGATCTAGACATCACATTATACCTTATCCCTCAAATAAGGCAGTTGAGTACCGATGTAGTTATTTATTACAAATGCTATAGTACTTAGAAGAATTATCCTAGACTTGAGGTAATTGTTATGGTTGTAGTTCAACACTACACCATAGTACTATTTCATTTTCCCATTACATTCACTTCGTGAACATTCACATGACGCACGGTAATGTAGAAACTATATTTTTGGTTAATGATAGTCAGACATGGGAAAATACATACTCTTACACAAGACACCCACACAGACACTAGATGCCTTGGTAGAAGGCTACATTCCGAGTAGCTAGGTCTTAGTAAAAGACTACATTCATAACAGTTAGGTCTTTGTAGAAGATTACGTTCAGAGCAGTTAGGTCTTGGTAGAAGACTATATTCAGAACAGTTAGGTCTTGGTAGAAGACTACAATTAGATCAGTTAGGTCCTGGTAGAATACTACATTCAGAGCAGTTAGGTCTTGGTAGAAGACTACATTAAGAACAGTTAGGTCTTGGTAGAAGACTACATTCAGAGCAGTTAGGTCTTGGTAGAAGACTACATTCAGAGCAGTAGGGTCTTGGTAGAAGACTACATTCAGAACAATTAGGTCTTGGTAGAAGACTACATTCAGAGTAGTTAGGTCTTGGTAGAAGACTACATTCAGAATAGTTAGGTCTTTGTAGAAGACTACATTCAGAGCAGTTAGGTCGTGGTAGAAGACTACATTAAAAACAGTTAGGTCTTGGCAGAAGACTCCCTTTTATATTAATAGGAATCATAGGGATTTCTAGGGTTTTTCAAACGTTTATGGTTGTTTTACAAACATGTTCATACATACAATTCATATACATTTTTATACTACAGTTCATATACATGCAAACACTTACATACAAATTAAGACACTAAAATACTTATGATCTCACCAACTTCAAAGCTGATACTCGCTTTCAAAATTACTTGTATCCTCAGGTCATCAATAGACAGGTACCGATGCAAGGTTTAGAGAAGATGGAGCTCGTTCAAGACGCATCTTTCATTTTGATTTATTCTTTAGTGTCTATTATAATCTGACATAACACACTTGTATTAAAATTATATTAGTAATGCAATGGATGATGTTGTTGCTTGTTTACTACTTGTCATTGTTGTGATACTGTACATGACGTCCTCCGCCCCAGAACGTTTCTGCCGTTCATGCTTTTGGGGTGTGACATATAAACTCTTAGACAGAATGTTTTCATCCTAATGTATTTATAGTTAGTATATCTTTTATGGGTTGATATACTATATTCACTATAAACCTGACTCTGATACCAATCTGTCACACCCCAAAACCGAGAACGGCGATAACGTTCCGGGGTGGAGGACATCATGTGAAGTATCATAACAATGTAAAGTAGTAAACAAGTAACAACATCATCCATTTCATTAAAAGTAAAGTTTTAATACATCTATGTTCTTTCATTGTAATAACACACCAAAATATGTAATCAAAATAAAAGACGAGTCTTGTCTATGCTCCGTCTTCTCAAAACCTGGCCATCGTACCTGTCTACTGGTGACCAGAGAATACAAGTTATTTTGAAAGCGAGTATCAACATAAAGCTGGTAAATTCATAAGTATTTAAGTGTCATTGTCTTTCTTTGGAAATCTGTTATGAATTCCATGAAAATCTTTGAATGAATCAATTGATATATGTATGAAAAACCCTAGAAAATCCCATGTTTCCTACTAGTATAAAATGTAGTCTTCTACCAACACCTGAATGTTTTGAAAGTAGTCTTCTACCAAGACCTGTATGTTTTGCTGTAACAAAGATGGTTTTCCCCTTTATGACTACTATTAACAATATATAGTCTACCTCCTCGTTTATGTGAATGTAACACAAAGTAAAAGTAATAGGAAAATATAACGATAAAAGTATTATCCTTTTGCATTAGGATAAACACGACATCACGGACTTCCGAAATGTATAACCTTGAACATCCGTAGATTGTTCATTTTCCTCTGTAGCTGCCAGCAGGTTTAAGGAATGGTTAGTCCGGTAAAGGTACTCCTAATATAAGAATTAACCGTAGGGATCCGTAGATGTTCATTACCTCTGTTGCTAACAGGTGAGTTCCGGAATGGTTGGTCCCCTCCAGTTATCCTTTTGAACTAGGATAGGCAGAACAATTTACACATAACGTACTAGTAAATCATCCTAGTGAATCTAGGTACAAGTATCCATGTAAGTGTATACAAATAAATGTATATATGTAAATGTATTCATGTAAGCATATCGATGTAGACGTATTCATGTAATATGTAATGTATAGTATAGACTCATGAATGAACTGACTCTGGTGTAATTCCTTATAATAGGAATAATGTTTTATATCTCCTAACTATCCCTATAATAGTTAACTGGAAGGTAATTGATTTTCCAAGCACGTTTATACACCCTTGTTACACAAGAGTGTGGGTAACTGAATGACGGATGAAAACTATAACATCAATACATATATAAGAACATAAGTGTATAGATATAGTTTTGCTCAAGAAGGTGAAAATGGTTTTGTAACACATCTAAGAGTTTTGAACAATAATTAACAATGACTTGATGTCATTTTAATAAACATTTCAAACGGAATACTTTTGGTACCAAGGTATTTTTAAGATAGAAAACCATTTCATGCATCACATTTAGAAGTATGTTAAATCTGCTGGATGTAAACAAAGTTATAAATACATATGAGTGATTTAAAAACATGTTGTTTTCTACTTGTATCCCCCCATTAAAGCATTTAAAATCATTTAAAACATTGATTAAGGGGTATGAACTCACCTAAAGATGGTGGTTTGGATGAACTAAACGATGTAGGATTGTTAGGTGTCAAGTGAGGACTTGTACACACACTATGATCCTAATGAACATATAATCACACATATATGCACCCAATTAGTCTTAAAATACTAACTGAAATTGTTAAGACATCCTAGCACATGATAAACATTTTATATAAGTGTTATAAGCCCTAAGGATTGCATCTACGTTGTTGTAGGACAAGGCTAGTGGGTTTAGGGTTCCAAAGGACCCCATTCTTGAGTTTACTCTCCAAGAAGCAACACACAAGGAGTTTATAGTCGTAAACCCTTGATTTTACAGCTGTAAGCTCCTAGGCCTGATGTTATTTGGTGGTTTGAAGTTCTAAGTGTTCCCTAGAAGCATTCCTACATGGGGGTTTAGTCCATGGAAGAGATTAGGGAACGTTTTAACTCCTTTGAGGAGTTCACGGCCCCGGGACCATTTCCCTTTGATATTACGTCCATAATCTCTCATGGGGATGGGTTTTTCGGTGATTCCAAGTCCCTAAATTAACTAGGAACTAATCTAAGCTAGTGTCCAAGGATTTTGGAGGTGGTAAAGCACCTTTTTGGCCCCTTTGTTTGGAGTTCACGGTCCAAGAACTTCTTCGGCCATGAACACCTTACTCTTGGTGTTTTTGGGTGATTTCTAGTCCTATACACACTAAGATACAAGCCTAATATACTTTCATTTCATAAGGAAAGGACTATGCACCATTTGTCCCTTAGAAAAGGGGTTACGGTCCAAGATGTTCATGGGCGGTAAACTCTGAAATCTTGTTGTTTTGACATGTAATTTGGGTTATTAAGCACTTAATCAGGTATATAATACAACTAGATAGATGTACTCACGTTTTGGAACGAAAGTCCGAAGATCCTTGAGAGAGAATTCGACTTTTCTGTAGTTGGAAATGTAACTAATGAATCAATATGGCTCAGAATCCTATATATAGTCCTGGGATTTTTGGCAGAAAATATTTTATTCACGCAATGAACTCTAATATCATAGAGTTTTGGAATAACAGAGTTGCACAAAACCCTAGTGCATCCTCTCTCCTGATATCTCTTTGAGAGTAAACCCTGAAATACTCAAACTTATACTGAGAAGTCTGAAAATTTACTGCGACTGTTATGACTTCTATTGAAGTGTTATTCTTTGTAAAGAATAGAATTTCGGGTTGTCACACTGTTGAAACGGTTTCTACCAATACATATTGAGGAAGATTCGC
The DNA here is from genome assembly GCF_002870075.4 of Lactuca sativa. NCBI lineage: Eukaryota > Viridiplantae > Streptophyta > Magnoliopsida > Asterales > Asteraceae > Lactuca > Lactuca sativa. The sequence continues at coordinate 170,171,737 of NC_056625.2, read as the reverse complement.
ATATGTCAACATTGTTCTTGCTGCCTCACACAATGATCTGTTTCTTCTTTCAACAACACCATTTTGTTGTGGTGTATATGGTGATGAGAAATTATGCGAAATTCCTTTTCAGTTAACAACGAATCCAACATCTTATTCTTAAACTCAGACCCATTATCACTCTTTATTTGACAAACATTCTTTTTCAGGCTCATCTCTATCTTTTTGATAAAATCAACCATTGTTTGAGCTACTTCAGATTTTAACCTGAGAAAAACATACCCATGTGAAACATGAAAAATGATCAACTAGAACCAAAATGTATCGTTTCTTGTTAATTGTTTCAACAGTCGAAGGTCCACAAAGGTTAATATGAAGAAGTTCCAATGGTTCAACAATTTTTGAGTATATCACGATAGGATGTCCTTTGCGATGTTGTTTTTCTTGTTCGCAAGCTGCACAAAGAGTATTATTGTTAAATTTTAACACAGGAAGACCATGAACTAAATCTTCTGTAACCAGCTTGTTTAGATTTCGAATGTTTATATGTGATAAACGTCTATGCCATAACCAACTAACATCAATTGAAGCTTTTGAAAGTAGACAAACAGATGGTTTTCCCACTGTTGGTTTAATATCCATTGTGAACATATCGCCATATCGTTTCGATTTTAGAAATACTTCATTTGTCTTGACTTTTGAGATTATACTCCCTTCTTCGTTAAACACCACTTAATTTCCAGTGCCCAAAACTAATTGTGAAACACTAATCAATTTATGTTGAAGACCTTCCACATATGCAAATCGATTTACTGTGAACTGCCCATTCGTTACATTGCCATATCCTTCCACTTGACATTTTTTATTATTACCAAAATTCACTACTCCAGCATTTTCAAGACTTCGAAAATCTCTTAAGTTCTCCTTCCTTCCAGGAATGCGACGTGAGCAACCACTATCAATATACCACTTCGTATCATATTGCTCGTTAAATAGTACCTGCATTTAATTAAAGAATTTAGGTACCCAAGGCTTTTTGGTTCCTTGGTTATTAGATTGAAACAAGGAGTGAATTTTAGAACTAAAAGCCCAGGTTCGAATTTTTGTAGTTGTACTATCATTTAAATCAACATCATTATCTAAAGATATTGAAATATAATTTTTCGATAGTTTCGGAATCTCATTATATTGCACCTCAGGCTTCTCAATTCTTGTTAATTTGTTGATTGGTTTCCATCTCTGTACCAGAATATCTAAATCTCGAGAAGATAAACTTCTAGTTGTTGATTCATTCAAATACTTTTCATAAGCTATTTTGATTTGAATTTGAGAAAACCTCCCAGACTGATACCTTTTGTCTTGTCCTTCATGCCAATTATTGATTGAACGAATTTCAGATTATTCATTTGAACACGAAACTTTTGTTAGTTTTGTGATTTAAGGATTTGGAAAATTTGGCTTTTGTGGAGTAAATGTAACTTTTGATTTGAAAGATTTGTTTGGAACTTGTTGACTATTCGTTGATTTTCAAACATTGTTATGTTTTTGATCATTCACAACCAGGTGTGATTTCTCATACTTTCGAATGTTATCAAATTTTTTAATATGTTCAACCTTTGGGTTTATTGAAAATTTGTCTATTACATTCATTGGATGATGAAAAGACGTGTCTTTTTGTTTGTTTGTGACAATTGGTTTTTGAGAACTCTTAGTTTTGAAGAATTTGAGAAATTAGACTTTGAAACACTGACTGTCTCATATGAAACTTTGGATTTAGTCAGAGCGGGTTTATCGTTAGACACCACTTGCCAAAAAATTACTTTTTGTGCTTTTCTTTTTGGAACTTTGTGTGATTTTGAAAAGTTGTTAATGAGAACTTTGAATTCGTTTGAATTGAGTTTCACAATTGGAGTTGAATAAACAACTTCTTTTGTAACAACATCTTTTTCTTTTCTGATTTTACAACCCATTTTTGTTTTGAGTTTTGTTTTTGAAAACATACAAATTCTTAGTAAGATTGTTTTCAACTGTGTTTTGATTTGAAAAGAATCCTTCATCACTTGAACGCTTATTTTCTTCTTCTACCAATTTGTTGAATTCGGGTTTGACGTTCTCAACATTCCCAGTTGTGAAAAATACTTGATTTGGAAAAACTACGTTATCTGTGCATGTAAAATTCGGATACACGACAGTATGAGTTTCCAAATAGTGAGCACCTTTTTCATTCATCACCTTGTCAAAATTTTCAGTTTCTCTATAAACTTGTTCAACAACAACTCCTGGAATTGAAGTTTTAGTTGAAACATTCTTTTCTGTTTTACGAACATTCAAAGCTTTGCTTTCGTCGTCCTTATCATCACTACAATCAGTCGGACTATCTTGAACTTCCACATCATCAAAGTCAAAAAATTTCGAAGTAGAGGGTTTTCCAATGTCATCCTCAACAATCGAATCATTAACAATTTCTTTAGCTTTGTTATTAGATGTGATATTAATGATAAACAATTGAGAACAATCAATACTTTCTTCTTCTTCTTCAATTTCACTGATTTCGCTAAGATTATCCGAATTCTCATCGACAATAGCAAAATTGAGTTGTGAATCAAGTTTGAATGTTCAGTTCTTTTCAAAATTTTCACTTGTTCATCTTTCGTCAAACTTTCATTAACAATATTAACCAATTCATCAGCACATAAAACTCATCTATCTTAACAACGCCATATGCAAACCTATCGTTTAGTACATTATTAAAAGGAGCTATTGTGGTTTCACAATCATATGACATGACATCAACTTTTTCTCTTTCGAATGCAAGAAAAGGAAATAGTTTACAATTTTGTTCTTTGCTAATGTCAGAAGAATGATGTAATGCTGTTAACTTTGCATAGAGCGGTTTTGTAGAATTACAATAGATGTTACGTTGAGCCAACAACATTCTTACATATTTATCTAGATTTTCTCTATCACGATTGACATATCCTAATTGCAACTCTAGATACTCTACCCTGCAACGTTTCTTGTCTAGCAACTTTTGAGTCTCAAGCAATTGATTATTAAGTTTTTTTGCCTCATTACTAGCAGACACAACAATAGCATCGATAAGCAACAATATCATCAAAAGCAATTATTTCAGAATGATATGCATGTAAAGGAATATTGAAATATTCGAGTATAGAGCATACCTTTGTTGTCATTGGAGATTTGTCAATTGACTTCGAAACGAAACAATGTCCAAATATCTCTTTTTCTTCGCCATCCTCAAATTCTGCATACATGGCACCATGAGTAGGATGTCTCATTTCCTCATCATCAGACCCGGATGACCAAATCTGAAAAGTACCACTTTCTTCATCTTCATTCTCTCCTCTTGCCATAAGAGACAATCCCTTGGCCTTCTCACGAACTTCCTCCAGTTTTTCAGCATAGTATGCTTTGTCCTTCACTCTATTCTTCTTTTCCTCTTTCTTTCGAAGCATACAATCAATTGCAAAGTGATTCGCACCATTACAGTAATGACAATCTTTACCAGAATCTTCTTTCAATTTCTTTTCTGTCTTCAACTCTTTCACCTTGTCATCATTCTTCTCAGGCTTTTCAAATTTCTTTTTCTCTTCCACACCAGACTTCGTAAGATTTCCTTTCATCTCACTATACTTTCCCTTAGAATTAAAAGGCTTTTTTAAAAACTTCTTAACTCGATTATTTGAATAAAAAGCAATAGCTTCATCATCCGAATTCAAGAGGAAACCTTCTTCATCTGAATTCTACTTTTCAGCAAATTCCACCTCAGACACTTTCGAAAATAGAGCTAGTGGTCCTCCTAAACTCTGTTTTGCTTCTTCCGTTATCTCAGACACTTCACTTTTGTGTGTCTTCAGCTGATTGTAAACATCATTCAAAGAAGAAGTATCAAAGCTCTTGTTGGGTCTAAAATTGGTTTATACTTTTGTTTTCTAAGCATTTATTGTTTTATCATTTGGGCGGAAAACTAATATTGGGATTAATTGTAGCTTGGACCGAAAACCCATGAGTTTTCGGTCTAGCATTGGGTTTTCAGTCCATTGGGTTTTCGGTCCGGCCTTGAGTTTGTGGCCCATGTATATATAGGTGTTAGGTGGGTGAGGTGAAAAGAATTCTCCAGGTGCTTAAGTGTGTGTTGGTAAGGTGTGAGAGAAAGTTAGAGAGAAGAGTGTGTGTGTGTGTGTGTGTGTGTATGAATCTATGTGTAAGGAGCTTCATTCCAACATTAAATACATCATAGATTCAAGTTGTTCTTCTTCTCTTTCTATTCTATTCTGATATGAAATCATCCAGTTGATTGGGATTTGGCACCATCAATTGGATCTGATAGATGCACAAGCAGATTTGGGGACTTACAATTGGTATCATAGCTTGGTTGTATCAATCATTTTTTTTTTCAGATTTGGAGCTTATTTGATCTTATTTTGAAGAGATTTTTGCGGTTTTGGATATATCTTTGCAAAATAAGGGGGGGCGGGTTGTTCTTCGCGTTTATCATAAAAATGAGTTTTTAATCGAGTTTTGGATCAAAAAGGAGCAAAAACGCGTTTTTTCGTCGTAACCAGCGATTTCCGAGGTTCTCGGTCACGTTTTAGGCCGGAGTTCTCGACCGGAGTTTTCGGTCCGAGGTGACGTGTTTCGTCCGAGGTTTGCACGTGTTCGGTACGGGTTTGCGGTCTGCTGCTTCGCGTGTTCGGATCGCATCTCGCTTCTTGGAGTCCTCGGATCGCATGCAAAGCTTCGTTCTCGCAACAACTTCCATTAAAAAAAAAGTAGAAACGGATTTGGCGGTGCCGGGGATCGAACCCGCGACCTCTAGTTGATCAACACAACGCTTTACCAACTGAGCTACTTAGTCACACGCTACTCTCCTCCCGTTTTGAATTCTTAAAGACTCCCTTCTCGATTATTAATTTTGCAAATCGACATTTTTAACCCAAAAATTTAAAATTTTATTTTTAAAATCCTTTTTCAACCCAAAAATTTTTTATTTTAATTTTTGACTTTGACCTTCAAGTTTGACCTTTGACTTTAAACTTTGATTTTCTCGTTTGGCTTTTAAATTTTCAAATTTAGATTTTCGGTTTGACTTTTTAAGTTTGACTTTTGAGTTTGACTTTTTAAATTTGACTTTTAAGGTTGACTTTCTCGGTTTTTAAGTCAAAGGAAATTTAAAATTAAAAAAAAAATGAGTTCAGAATCAATTCAGGTAAATGAATCCGGTTGCTCTCTATCTTGTGTTAAAACTATTAAAGTTTTTCGAGAATCAATAGATCTAATCAAGAGAGAGAATGAGGACTTAAAATACGAAGGATATCAACTCAGGAAAGGACAGAAGCCCCTGAAAGCTAAATTAGAAACCAAAATCAAGGATTTTCGAAAACTCCAAGAAGATTACAGCAACAAGTGTGAAAATTATGATTACATTGAGAAAAAACTTGTTGTTGTAACTGAAGAACTTGACGCTTTGAAAATTAAGTGTGGAAAAACAGATATTAGTGTCAAAAATTACACTGCGTCAAGTAAGACAGTTTCAAAATGACAAAGGTCGACCCAGTTTCAAAATGGACTTGGTTCCAAAGACCAACTGATCCCACTCGGTGTCGGAACAGCTATGGAGGCATATCATCAGACTTCGGTTTGTTGACAGTGGTTGTTCCAGGAACATGATAGGAGTCATCTCTTGTCACACCCCAGAACCATGAACGGCAAAAACGTTCTGGGGCGGAGGACCTCATGTACAATATCACAACAATGAATAGTAGTAAACAAGCAACAACATCATCCATTGCATTAATAATATAGTTTTAATACAAGTGTTCTAAAATGTCTTAATAGACACTAAAGTATAAATCAAAATGAAAGATTAGTCTTGAACTAGCTTCATCTTCTCTAAACCTTGCATCGGTACCTTTCTACTGTTGACTTGAGGATACAAGTTATTTTGAAAGAGAGTATCAGCTTTAAAGCTGGTGAGATCATAAGTATTTTAGTGTATTAATTTGTAAGAATGTATTTTTATGCATATGAAATGTAAGTATTTGTACGTGTATGAAATGTAAGTATGAAAACGTTTTGAACATCCTAGAAAGCCCTATGCTTCGTACTCAAAGTAGCCTTCTACCAAGGCATCGAGTATTTGTGTGTGTCTCTTTTAAGAGCATGTACTTTCCCAAATCTGACTATTATTAGCAAAAAATATAGATTCTACATTAGCGTGCATCGTGTGAATGTTCACAAAGTGAATGTAATGGGAAAATGAAATAGTACTATGGTGTAGTATCAACTAACTACAATCATACTAACTACCTTAAATCTATTGTCATTTAAAGTAACATGTGATCGACCTGTAACTTGCTACCGACTCTATTAAAATGACGATGTAAGACGCCGTAAGAAATGACATTTGGCACCTGTAGACTTGCTAGTCCCACTGTAGCGAGCAGCAAGGTGTAGGATAGTCAATCGAATATAGATCTATACGCAAACTCATACGCTCCCCAATTAAGGAGATTCGGGATACAAAAACGGTCATGGAAAGAAGTCCCATGACCCGCTTAATGGTTCACATAACTGCATGAATGTACATGTAATGAATTTGCTACTGTAAAATGTACTCTTTCTCTGTCTAGCCTGTATGTACTGTAAGGTTCTGCGTGTGCTAGCTGTAATGTGTGTTCTCTCTCTATCTAGCATGTATAGAAATGTACTGTGTGTACTAGCTGTAATGTGTGTTTTCTCTCTATCTAGAAAGTATTGACTCATGAATGAACTGACTCATTGTATGATTTCGCATTCTAGTAATAGTTCTAGTATCTTCCTAAACTACCCCTACGGTAGCTTACTATAATGTAACTGGTACGTATGAACATGGAAGTATACCCTTGCTACCCAAGGGTATTGAACTGACTGGAAGAACCTTTATGAATATATATGTACACATGATATATAACTAATATTTAAACGACCTTCGGACGGACACCCAATACCTTACCAGACCACATCCCAACAGGGAAAAGGAAATAAAGTGGGCTAACCTTCCTAAGTCCTTTAAACATTACTTATGTAACTAATATATATATATATATATATATATATATATATATATATATATATATATATATATATATATATATATATATATATATATATATATATATATATATATATAGGCATGCAATTGACAATATAAAAGCATAAAAGAAGGTTTGTAAAACCATTGAAAAGTTTAGTATCTAAGAAAGGATGACTTGATGTCAAATTGTAAAACGATTTGAAAGCAATTTGTTTGATAAGAACCGTGTAAAGTATAAGGAAAACATTTGTTTTGAATCATAACTGTAACAGGGTTTGAAAAGATACATTCAGTATGAAAGACAGTTTAACAAAGAGTTTTAAATGAGTAAAATGTCTTGGAAAACCATTTGAAGTAAACTGTTTTGTAAAACAGCTAAAAGAGTAGTAAATCCTTTTGTATGCTACTTATCAATCACATGTGATTAATATAATAACTAGGATGATTCAACTTGTATCCCCCCACTTAAAAGCGTTTAAAAACATTTAAATCGTTGATTAAGGGGTATGAACTCACCAGTAGTGAGCGGATCGGAAGGAAGTGTCGGACAAGTGCTTGGTGTCAAGAGAAGACTTAGACACACTCAGCGATCCTAATTACATATGAAGACATATGTATATAAACAATTAGTGATTATTACAATAATTAAACATGTATGAACATCCTGTTGCAAGGAAAACACTTTGGTCAAGTGCTAGGAGGCTATCGGGTTGCAACAAAGGAGTGCAAAAGCCTCATACGGGATTTTGATGGTCCAATGACCATCTTTATTGGAGTTTACGGCCCAGGGGAGTTTACTCCTGGCCGTAACTCTCCATTGGTCACTAAAAGGGGATTAAAACTCTAATGGCTTAATTGGTTAAGTGTTCCAAGGCTTAAACAAGAGGATAGGTGAGTTTAAGGTCCAACAATGACCTTCACTTCAGTTTGCGGCCCAAGTACCGCTGCCCCGTGAGTTTATGGCCATAAAATCATGGTAGGAAGTACAATTTGATGTTTTGAGGTTGCTAGCTCAATGGTGATTGGTTCTATGTTAGGTTCTAGCCATTTGGAAGCATTAGGGGCACAATATCACCCCCGTTATAGAGTTTACGTCCTAAGAACCAATCCTTATGAGTTTACGGCCGTAAACTCTACAGGAACATGGTTTCTTGGATGTTTAAGGTCCTTAACACTTTAAGGATATGATCTAAGCTAGGTTTTAGGCATAAGGAAGGAGTTAGGGTGAAATTTGCCCCATTTATAGGGGTTTACGGCCCAAGAACATGTCTTGGCCGTAAACTCCTTTGTTCTTGTGTTTCCTTATGATTTATAGGCTATAAACATGTTAAACCTAGTGTACAACGAGTTAGCACAAGAGCACTTACGATCTAGAAGCTTGAATGGTCGTTTCTGGCCAAAAACACTAGTGTGTGTTCTTGGTGTTCTTGGTGTAACTTGAAAATCTACAAAACGGAATGATTTCACGGATGAAATCATGTATGATCACTAGATCATCTAAGATATCAACTAGTTAGGGCAAGATACTTATGAGTTTTGAAGATTGGGGACGAAGATCGGGATGATACTTGAGAGGATTTGGGCCAAGGAAATGGACAAATGGCCTTCATCTTCACCATATAGGGTGAGTTTACGGGCCACATGGAGTTTACTGCCGTAAAATCCCATGTGGTGGCCGTGAACTCATGGTTAATGTGCTTAAGGCTCGGTCTTTGTGCTATAAATTCAGCTGATAAACCCCGACACTTCTTACTTAAATGTACAAGGCTCAGAACTCTCAAACGGACTCTAAATTGTGTTGAATGATAACAAGAATGAGTTTGACTTTCTATTGACTTGGTATGTTGTACAGAATGGAAATTTCAGGTTGTCACATCATCCCCCTGTTAAAGGGAATTTCGTCCCGAAATTAGAATTTTAAGTAAGGAAGTAGGCATGAATAATCGAGCAGGGAGATGGGGAAACTTCCTAATCCATTTGCTCTCGTGTTCATAAGTGATATCGGGTCCTCGGTTGGTCTCCCAACGAACCTTCACTAATGGACGACAGCGTTTGCCTCGTCCGTTTGACCACTCGGTCGAGGGTCACTACGGTTCTTCCACGAAGGCGAGGATCTCGTTGATCTCGATCTCGTCGAGTGGACTTACGAGAGTCCTAACAGAAAGGTACGGTTCAAGTTCGAGGCATGAATGGTAACATGTACGTTAATGAGTTCGTGGTGTAGGTTGGGTTTGTGAGTTACAGGATCGATTCTTGCAAGAATCTCGAAGGTTTGTTTTTCTTGCTTATCTTCCCAGTCAAGGGCCACCCTGTGCTGGGTCAAAGTCGTAAGGGTTTCTGTAATTTGCAAGGAGTTTTTGAATGGACTCCCGACTGTAAGTCAGCGAGACCTAAAATTTGGCGAATTTCATAAGGGTCTTTAGGGTCGAAAATTTCTCAACGGTTTTGATAAATTAACAGATTACTCAGGAATTTCCACATCACTACTAGTGTGTCTTAGGAAATTCACTCTTCAATTCCAAAACTCGTGTTTAGAGAACTTTGCGAAAAGTTTCTCTGAGGGTAATGTTTCCATGGGTTCCTTCTTACTACGAGGGTAGATAAGTAAGTCATTACAAGGAGGATGACGAACTGATCCAAGTAAGAATAGCGTACCCTACCCATTAAGCTCATTGTCACACCCCGAAAACCGAAGGCGGAAACATTTTCGGGGTTGACTCCACGTTGAGTATCAAATCCAATGCACATAGTAAGTAAAGTAAAACAACCATTACATTACATAATAAAGTTTTACAGTTGTTTCAAAAGTAAAGTTTGTATAGTTGTGATACATAGTATATATAGACAAAATGAAACGGATCTTCATGTACTCCGTCCTCTGATCAAAAGAAATCTTCGGGTACCTGTTCTAACGCTGACCTGAGAACACAAGCGGTTTGAAAATCAGCATAAAGCTGGTGAGTTCATAAGTAGTTTTGTTTTGTGAAAATGTTTATGTTTCCTTTCTGTTTCTGAAATGTATCACACGCCAAGAAAATCCCATATTTTCTTAAAAGTTGGTTGTTGTATCATAAAGTAAAGTATGGTATGATTATCCAATTCATTGTTTTATTTCTTTTATGTACCAGTGTGTTCCCAGGAAAGTCCTATACTTTCCTAAATAGTTAGTTATTGTAAAAGATGTAATGATATACAATTGGTTACACTTTTCTGGTTATGTGTATGATACCCAGGAATGCCCCATGCTTTCCTATAAGTTGGTTTTCAATGTGAAAGATGTATTCTATTAAACCTGGTTATGTACAAAGTTTTCCCCAGGAAGGTCCCATACCTTCCTGAATGTTAGTTATCATTTGTAAAAGATGTAAAAGATGTAAACTGAATCCTGGTTATCTGTAAAATGTAGTATATAGTTCATTATTACTATAAGTAAATCTCTGTTATCCTAATTGCGAGTTCCATAACCATACTAAAGACTGAACCTGTGGCAATAAGTAGTCCACAACCTTGTGGCAATAAGTAGTCCACAATTCTTATGACTTTCGTCACCCTTGAACCATTTCGGTTCGGCTGTAGCTAGCAGCCAGGTGTGGGGTAGTCAGCCCCGTATAGATCTGTACACTCAAGTCACGCTCTCTAAATCCCAGAGATTCTGGTTACGGGTGTAGTCCTCCACTCGCGTATCTCTGTGGAGTGTTCGCCGAGGACGTGTCTCCAATCATACGGAATAACAAATTTACTAGTAATAATAGGATAATCCTCCATTCGCGTACCTCTGTGGAATGTTACCGAGGACAAGACTGTGTACGAATTATATTGTTTATGTATTATAATGTCATGCTTTTAACTGATAAAATATGGAAACCATTTGTGAAATATACTAAACATAACCGTTTATAAATCCATTTCACAAATAACTTTTTAATTGAGCTGTATATTCTACTGGTTATAAGTTACGTGTATCAGTATTAAAAGCATAAGAAATGTGAAACACACACACGAAAAATAATTTTGAGTACAAGAAAACCCTTGTACTTTGCTTGTGTTCCCCCTGAAAACAGTGAAAAATAGTGAAAAAGGTAGGGGTATGAACTCACCGGACTCGGAAATGTGTCGGTTTTGGATACTAGATGTTGATCCGGGGATTATTTACTTGTGATGCCCTATGTAAAATGAAATAATGTCCATATATATACAATTACGGATACATTCACTAATCATATGGAACATTACACTCCAACGAGGTTAACACCTCGAAATGAGCGTTTGGAGTGACCCGGGTGACATCTTTGGACGTATAAAGGCACTAAGGACTTGGGACTTGAGTTTACTCTCCATAAGTAAACATTTAAATGAGTTTACAACCACAAAACACACCCACACATGAGTTTACGGCCGTAAACTCATGTTGGTGTGATTTTGATGGTTTAAGGGGTTTAAATGGACATGGGGATTGCTAGAATGATTTATCTAAAATGCCTTGGGACATTTGGAATGAATTTACAACATTTAAACATGAGTTTACGGCCACACTCTTAGAGTTTATGGCCGTAAACTCACCCATGGCCAAGAATAGTTAGTTTAAGCTACAAAGGACAATCACATGTGATTTTAGTTAATTTTCCAAGCCTTGAAATGAATTTAGAACACCATTTAACACACTTTTTTGGAGTTTACGGCCTAAAGGTATGTTCTAAGGCCGTAAACTCTCCTTTACCCATGAAAAAGATAGTTTTTGATGCTTAAAACAATCACATGTGATTAATAGGATTTTTCCAAGACCTAACATGAGTTTTGTGGGACATTTGAGAGGATTTATGGAGTTTACGGCCCATGAGACCCTCCTCATGGCCGTAAACTCTTTTATAGGGTGATATAATGTGTTTCAAGGTCTAAAACTTGCATAGAAGGGCTTCTAAAATTCATCTAAAGGCTTTAGGGGTGTTTAGTTTGCATTCTAACACCATAAATCTTGGAGTTTACGGCCCAAGAACAAGCCTTGGCCGTAAACTCCTAGAAATCCCACAAATGATGTGTTTAAGTCTCTTAAACTATTTTTGGATGCACCTAGATTTTACTACAAGGCCATTGGTTGAGTTTCAAAGCATTTGGACATGTTTTAAGGCATTAAATCCCCTTTTAAGAGGAGTTTACGGCCCAAGAATATGTCTTGGCCGTAAACTCTCTTTTGTCCCCCAAAAATTATGTTTAAGGTGTTTAGATGCTAAAACCAATGTCCTATAATTCATATCTAAGCGATAGAAGTGATTTGGAAGGGTTTAAGGGCATGAAAACCCTAGTTTAATGAGTTTACGGCCCAAGAATGATCCTTGGCCGTAAACTCCTTCAAACTTCACAAAGTTCATGTTTTAATTGTTTAGAGTCCATATCTTGAAGCCATTTAGCCATATCTAAGTCCCAAACTTGTCAAGGAGGGGTTTAAGGGCTTAAAAACCCCATTAAATGGAGTTTTCAGCATAGTATGCTTTGTCCTTCACTCTATTCTTCTTTTCCTCTTTCTTTCGAAGCATACAATCAATTGCAAAGTGATTCGCACCATTACAGTAATGACAATCTTTACCAGAATCTTCTTTCAATTTCTTTTCTGTCTTCAACTCTTTCACCTTGTCATCATTCTTCTCAGGCTTTTCAAATTTCTTTTTCTCTTCCACACCAGACTTCGTAAGATTTCCTTTCATCTCACTATGCTTTCCCTTAGAATTAAAAGGCTTTTTTAAAAACTTCTTAACTTGATTATTTGAATAAAAAGCAATAGCTTCATCATCCGAATTCAAGAGGAAACCTTCTTCATCTGAATTCTACTTTTCAGCAAATTCCACCTCAGACACTTTCGAAAATAGAGCTAGTGGTCCTCCTAAACTCTGTTTTGCTTCTTCCGTTATCTCAGACACTTCACTTTTGTGTGTCTTCATCTGATTGTAAACATCATTCAAAGAAGAAGTATCAAAGCTCTTGTTGGGTCTAAAATTGGTTTATACTTTTGTTTTCTAAGCATTTATTGTTTTATCATTTGGGCGGAAAACTAAATATTGGGATTAATTGTAGCTTGGACCGAAAACCCATGAGTTTTCGGTCTAGCATTGGGTTTTCAGTCCATTGGGTTTTCGGTCCGGCCTTGAGTTTGTGGCCCATGTATATATAGGTGTTAGGTGGGTGAGGTGAAAAGAATTCTCCAGGTGCTTAAGTGTGTGTTGGTAAGGTGTGAGAGAAAGTTAGAGAGAAGAGTGTGTGTGTGTGTGTGTGTATGAATCTATGTGTAAGGAGCTTCATTCCAACATTAAATACATCATAGATTCAAGTTGCTCTTCTTCTCTTTCTATTCTATTCTGATCTGAAATCATCCAGTTGATTGGGATTTGGCACCATCAATTGGATCTGATAGATGCACAAGCAGATTTGGGGACTTACAATTGGTATCATAGCTTGGTTGTATCAATCATTTTTTTTTCAGATTTGGAGCTTATTTGATCTTATTTTGAAGAGATTTTTGCGGTTTTGGATATATCTTTGCAAAATAAGGGGGGGCGGGTTGTTCTTCGCGTTTATCATAAAAATGAGTTTTTAATCGAGTTTTGGATCAAAAAGGAGCAAAAACGCGTTTTTTCGTCGTAACCAGCGATTTCCGAGGTTCTCGGTCACGTTTTAGGCCGGAGTTCTCGACCGGAGTTTTCGGTCCGAGGTGACATGTTTCGTCCGAGGTTTGCACGTGTTCGGTACGGGTTTGCGGTCTGCTGCTTCGCGTGTTCGGATTGCATCTCGCTTCTTGGAGTCCTCGGATCGCATGCAAAGCTTCGTTCTCGCAACAACTTCCATTAAAAAAAAAAGTAGAAACGGATTTGGCGGTGCCGGGGATCGAACCCGCGACCTCTAGTTGATCAACACAACGCTTTACCAACTGAGCTACTTAGTCACACACTACTCTCCTCCCGTTTTTAATTCTTAAAGACTCCCTTCTCGATTATTAATTTTGCAAATCGACATTTTTAACCCAAAAATTTAAAATTTTATTTTTAAAATCCTTTTTCAACCCAAAAATTTTTTATTTTAATTTTTGACTTTGACCTTCAAGTTTGACCTTTGACTTTAAACTTTGATTTTCTCGTTTGGCTTTTAAATTTTCAAATTTAGATTTTCGGTTTGACTTTTTAAGTTTGACTTTTTAAATTTGACTTTTAAGGTTGACTTTCTCGGTTTTTAAGTCAAAGGAAATTTAAAATTAAAAAAAAAATGAGTTCAGAATCAATTCAGGTAAATGAATCCGGTTGCTCTCTATCTTGTGTTAAAACTATTAAAGTTTTTCGAGAATCAATAGATCTAATCAAGAGAGAGAATGAGGACTTAAAATACGAAGGATATCAACTCAGGAAAGGACAGAAGCCCCTGAAAGCTAAATTAGAAACCAAAATCAAGGATTTTCGAAAACTCCAAGAAGATTACAGCAACAAGTGTGAAAATTATGATTACATTGAGAAAAAACTTGTTGTTGTAACTGAAGAACTTGACGCTTTGAAAATTAAGTGTGGAAAAACAGATATTAGTGTCAAAAATTACACTGCGTCAAGTAAGACAGTTTCAAAATGACAAAGGTCGACCCAGTTTCAAAATGGACTTGGTTCCAAAGACCAACTGATCCCACTCGGTGTCGGAACAGCTATGGAGGCATATCATCAGACTTCGGTTTGTTGACAGTGGTTGTTCCAGGAACATGATAGGAGTCATCTCTTGTCACACCCCAGAACCATGAACGGCAAAAACGTTCTGGGGCGGAGGACCTCATGTACAATATCACAACAATGAATAGTAGTAAACAAGCAACAACATCATCCATTGCATTAATAATATAGTTTTAATACAAGTGTTCTGAAATGTCTTAATAGACACTAAAGTATAAATCAAAATGAAAGATTAGTCTTGAACGAGCTTCATCTTCTCTAAACCTTGCATCGGTACCTTTCTACTGTTGACTTGAGGATACAAGTTATTTTGAAAGAGAGTATCAGCTTTAAAGCTGGTGAGATCATAAGTATTTTAGTGTATTAATTTGTAAGAATGTATTTTTATGCATATGAAATGTAAGTATTTGTACGTGTATGAAATGTAAGTATGAAAACGTTTTGAACATCCTAGAAAGCCCTATGCTTCCTACTCAAAGTAGCCTTCTACCAAGGCATCGAGTATTTGTGTGTGTCTTTTTTAAGAGCATGTATTTTCCCAAATCTGACTATTATTAGCAAAAAATA
This sequence comes from Lactuca sativa, assembly GCF_002870075.4. Classification (NCBI taxonomy): domain Eukaryota; kingdom Viridiplantae; phylum Streptophyta; class Magnoliopsida; order Asterales; family Asteraceae; genus Lactuca; species Lactuca sativa. The sequence goes on along the minus strand of NC_056625.2, from coordinate 170,156,401 downwards.
TAGATTCTACATTACCGTGCATCGTGTGAATGTTCACAAAGTGAATGTAATGGGAAAATGAAATAGTACTATGGTGTAGTATCAACTAACTACAATCATACTAACTACCTTAAATCTATTGTCATTTAAAGTAACATGTGATCGACCTGTAACTTGCTACCGACTCTATTAAAATGACGATGTAAGATGCCGTAAGAAATGACATTTGGCACCTGTAGACTTGCTAGTCCCACTGTAGCGAGCAGCAAGGTGTAGGATAGTCAATCGAATATAGATCTATACGCAAACTCATACGCTCCCCAATTAAGGAGATTCGGGATACAAAAACGGTCATGGCAAGAAGTCCCATGACCCGCTTAATGGTTCACATAACTGCATGAATGTACATGTAATGAATGTGCTACTGTAAAATGTACTCTTTCTCTGTCTAGCCTGTATGTACTGTAAGGTTCTGCGTGTGCTAGCTGTAATGTGTGTTCTCTCTCTATCTAGCATGTATAGAAATGTACTGTGTGTACTAGCTGTAATGTGTGTTTTCTCTCTATCTAGCAAGTATTGACTCATGAATGAACTGACTCATTGTATGATTTCGCATTCTAGTAATAGTTCTAGTATCTTCCTAAACTACCCCTACGGTAGCTTACTATAATGTAACTGGTACGTATGAACATGGAAGTATACCCTTGCTACCCAAGGGTATTGAACTGACTGGAAGAACCTTTATTAATATATATGTACACATGATATATAACTAATATTTAAACGACCTTCGGACGGACACCCAATACCTTACCAGACCACATCCCAACAGGGAAAAGGAAATAAAGTGGGCTAACCTTCCTAAGTCCATTAAACATTACTTATGTAACTAATATATACATATATATATATATATACATATATATATATATATATATATATATATATATATATATATATATATATATATAGGCATGCAATTGACAATATAAAAGCATAAAAGAAGGTTTGTAAAACCATTGAAAAGTTTAGTATCTAAGAAAGGATGACTTGATGTCAAATTGTAAAACGATTTGAAAGCAATTTGTTTGATAAGAACCGTGTAAAGTATAAGGAAAACATTTGTTTTGAATCATAACTGTAACAGGGTTTGAAAAGATACATTCAGTATGAAAGACAGTTTAACAAAGAGTTTTAAATGAGTAAAATGTCTTGGAAAACCATTTGAAGTAAACTGTTTTGTAAAACAGCTAAAAGAGTAGTAAATCCTTTTGTATGCTACTTATCAATCACATGTGATTAATATAATAACTAGGATGATTCAACTTGTATCCCCCCACTTAAAAGCGTTTAAAAACATTTAAATCGTTGATTAAGGGGTATGAACTCACCAGTAGTGAGCGGATCGGAAGGAAGTGTCGGACAAGTGCTTGGTGTCAAGAGAAGACTTAGACACACTCAGCGATCCTAATTACATATGAAGACATATGTATATAAACAATTAGTGATTATTACAATAATTAAACATGTATGAACATCCTGTTGCAAGGAAAACACTTTGGTCAAGTGCTAGGAGGCTATCGGGTTGCAACAAAGGAGTGCAAAAGCCTCATACGGGATTTTGATGGTCCAATGACCATCTTTATTGGAGTTTACGGCCCAGGGGAGTTTACTCCTGGCCGTAACTCTCCATTGGTCACTAAAAGGGGATTAAAACTCTAATGGCTTAATTGGTTAAGTGTTCCAAGGCTTAAACAAGAGGATAGGTGAGTTTAAGGTCCAACAATGACCTTCACTTCAGTTTGCGGCCCAAGTACCGCTGCCCCGTGAGTTTATGGCCATAAAATCATGGTAGGAAGTACAATTTGATGTTTTGAGGTTGCTAGCTCAATGGTGATTGGTTCTATGTTAGGTTCTAGCCATTTGGAAGCATTAGGGGCACAATATCACCCCCGTTATAGAGTTTACGTCCTAAGAACCAATCCTTATGAGTTTACGGCCGTAAACTCTACAGGAACATGGTTTCTTGGATGTTTAAGGTCCTTAACACTTTAAGGATATGATCTAAGCTAGGTTTTAGGCATAAGGAAGGAGTTAGGGTGCAATTTGCCCCATTTATAGGGGTTTACGGCCCAAGAACATGTCTTGGCCGTAAAGTCCTTTGTTCTTGTGTTTCCTTATGATTTATAGGCTATAAACATGTTAAACCTAGTGTACAACGAGTTAGCACAAGAGCACTTACGATCTAGAAGCTTGAATGGTCGTTTCTGGCAAAAAACACTAGTGTGTGTTCTTGGTGTTCTTGGTGTAACTTGAAAATCTACAAAACGGAATGATTTCACGGATGAAATCATGTATGATCACTAGATCATCTAAGATATCAACTAGTTAGGGCAAGATACTTATGAGTTTTGAAGATTGGGGACGAAGATCGGGATGATACTTGAGAGGATTTGGGCCAAGGAAATGGACAAATGGCCTTCATCTTCACCATATAGGGTGTGTTTACGGGCCACATGGAGTTTACGGCCGTAAAATCCCATGTGGTGGCCGTGAACTCATGGTTAATGTGCTTAAGGCTCGGTCTTTGTGCTATAAATTCAGCTGATAAACCCCGACACTTCTTACTTAAATGTACAAGGCTTAGAACTCTCAAACGGACTCTAAATTGTGTTGAATGATAACAAGAATGAGTTTGACTTTCTATTGACTTGGTATGTTGTACAGAATGGAAATTTCAGGTTGTCACATCATCCCCCTGTTAAAGGGAATTTCGTCCCGAAATTAGAATTTTAAGTAAGGAAGTAGGCATGAATAATCGAGCAGGGAGATGGGGAAACTTCCTAATCCATTTGCTCTCGTGTTCATAAGTGATATCGGGTCCTCGGTTGGTATCCCAATGAACCTTCACTAATGGACGACAGCGTTTGCCTCGTCTGTTTGACCACTCGGTCGAGGGTCACTACGGTTCTTCCACGAAGGCGAGGATCTCGTTGATCTCGATCTCGTCGAGTGGACTTACGAGAGTCCTAACAGAAAGGTACGGTTCAAGTTCGAGGCGTGAATGGTAACATGTACGTTAATGAGTTCGTGGTGTAGGTTGGGTTTGTGAGTTACAGGATCGATTCTTGCAAGAATCTCGAAGGTTTCTTTTTCTTGCTTATCTTCCCAGTCAAGGGCCACCCTCTGCTGGGTCAAAGTCGTAAGGGTTTCTGTAATTTGCAAGGAGTTTTTGAATGGACTCCCGACTGTAAGTCAGCGAGACCTAAAATTTGGCGAATTTTATAAGGGTCTTTAGGGTCGAAAATTTCTCAACGGTTTTGATAAATTAACAGATTACTCAGGAATTTCCACATCACTACTAGTGTGTCTTAGGAAATTCACTCTTCAATTCCAAAACTCGTGTTTAGAGAACTTTGCGAAAAGTTTCTCTGAGGGTAATGTTTCCATGGGTTCCTTCTTACTACGAGGGTAGATAAGTAAGTCATTACAAGGAGGATGACGAACTGATCCAAGTAAGAATAGCGTACCCTACCCATTAAGCTCATTGTCACACCCCGAAAACCGAAGGCGGAAACATTTTCGGGGTTGACTCCACGTTGAGTATCAAATCCAATGCACATAGTAAGTAAAGTAAAACAACCATTACATTACATAATAAAGTTTTACAGTTGTTTCAAAAGTAAAGTTTGTATAGTTGTGATACATAGTATATATAGACAAAATGAAACGGATCTTCATGTACTCCGTCCTCTGATCAAAAGAAATCTTCGGGTACCTGTTCTAACGCTGACCTGAGAACACAAGCGGTTTGAAAATCAGCATAAAGCTGGTGAGTTCATAAGTAGTTTTGTTTTGTGAAAATGTTTATGTTTCCTTTCTGTTTCTGAAATGTATCACACGCCAAGAAAATCCCATATTTTCTTAAAAGTTGGTTGTTGTATCATAAAGTAAAGTATGGTATGATTATCCAATTCATTGTTTTATTTCTTTTATGTACCAGTGTGTTCCCAGGAAAGTCCTATACTTTCCTAAATAGTTAGTTATTGTAAAAGATGTAAGGATATACAATTGGTTACACTTTTCTGGTTATGTGTATGATACCCAGGAATGCCCCATGCTTTCCTATAAGTTGGTTTTCAATGTGAAAGATGTATTCTATTAAACCTGGTTATGTACAAAGTTTTCCCCAGGAAGGTCCCATACCTTCCTGAATGTTAGTTATCATTTGTAAAAGAGGTAAAAGATGTAAACTGAATCCTGGTTATCTGTAAAATGTAGTATATAGTTCATTATTACTATAAGTAAATCTCTGTTATCCTAATTGCGAGTTCCATAACCATACTAAAGACTGAACCTGTGGCAATAAGTAGTCCACAACCTTGTGGCAATAAGTAGTCCACAATTCTTATGACTTTCGTCACCCTTGAACCATTTCGGTTCGGCTGTAGCTAGCAGCCAGGTGTGGGGTAGTCAGCCCCGTATAGATCTGTACACTCAAGTCACGCTCTCTAAATCCCAGAGATTCTGGTTACGGGTGTAGTCCTCCACTCGCGTATCTCTGTGGAGTGTTCGCCGAGGACGTGTCTCCAATCATACGGAATAACAAATTTACTAGTAATAATAGGATAATCCTCCATTCGCGTACCTCTGTGGAATGTTACCGAGGACAAGACTGTGTACGAATTATATTGTTTATGTATTATAATGTCATGCTTTTAACTGATAAAATATGGAAACCATTTGTGAAATATACTAAACATAACCGTTTATAAATCCATTTCACAAATAACTTTTTAATTGAGCTGTATATTCTACTGGTTATAAGTTACGTGTATCAGTATTAAAAGCATAAGAAATGTGAAACACACACACGAAAAATAATTTTGAGTACAAGAAAACCCTTGTACTTTGCTTGTGTTCCCCCCTGAAAACAGTGAAAAATAGTGAAAAAGGTAGGGGTCTGAACTCACCGGACTCGGAAATGTGTCGGTTTTGGATACTAGATGTTGATCCGGGGATTATTTACTTGTGATGCCCTATGTAAAATGAAATAATGTCCATATATATACAATTACGGATACATTCACTAATCATATGGAACATTACACTCCAACGAGGTTAACACCTCGAAATGAGCGTTTGGAGTGACCCGGGTGACATCTTTGGACGTATAAAGGCACTAAGGACTTGGGACTTGAGTTTACTCTCCATAAGTAAACATTTAAATGAGTTTACAACCACAAAACACACCCACACATGAGTTTACGGCCGTAAACTCATGTTGGTGTGATTTTGATGGTTTAAGGGGTTTAAATGGACATGGGGATTGCTAGAATGACTTATCTAAAATGCCTTGGGACATTTGGAATGAATTTACAACATTTAAACATGAGTTTACGGCCACACTCTTAGAGTTTATGGCCGTAAACTCACCCATGGCCAAGAATAGTTAGTTTAAGCTACAAAGGACAATCACATGTGATTTTAGTTAATTTTCCAAGCCTTGAAATGAATTTAGAACACCATTTAACACACTTTTTTGGAGTTTACGGCCTAAAGGTATGTTCTAAGGCCGTAAACTCTCGTTTACCCATGAAAAAGATAGTTTTTGATGCTTAAAACAATCACATGTGATTAATAGGATTTTTCCAAGACCTAACATGAGTTTTGTGGGACATTTGAGAGGATTTATGGAGTTTACGGCCCATGAGACCCTCCTCATGGCCGTAAACTCTTCTATAGGGTGATATAATGTGTTTCAAGGTCTAAAACTTGCATAGAAGGGCTTCTAAAATTCATCTAAAGGCTTTAGGGGTGTTTAGTTTGCATTCTAACACCATAAATCTTGGAGTTTACGGCCCAAGAACAAGCCTTGGCCGTAAACTCCTAGAAATCCCACAAATGATGTGTTTAAGTCTCTTAAACTATTTTTGGATGCACCTAGATTTTACCACAAGGCCATTGGTTGAGTTTCAAAGCATTTGGACATGTTTTAAGGCATTAAATCCCCTTTTAAGAGGAGTTTACGGCCCAAGAATACGTCTTGGCCGTAAACTCTCTTTTGTCCCCCAAAAATTATGTTTAAGGTGTTTAGATGCTAAAACCAATGTCCTATAATTCATATCTAAGCGATAGAAGTGATTTGGAAGGGTTTAAGGGCATGAAAACCCTAGTTTAATGAGTTTACGGCCCAAGAATGATCCTTGGCCGTAAACTCCTTCAAACTTCACAAAGTTCATGTTTTAATTGTTTAGAGTCCATATCTTGAAGCCATTTAGCCATATCTAAGTCCCAAACTTGTCAAGGAGGGGTTTAAGGGCTTAAAAACCCCATTAAATGGAGTTTTCAGCATAGTATGCTTTGTCCTTCACTCTATTCTTCTTTTCCTCTTTCTTTCGAAGCATACAATCAATTGCAAAGTGATTCGCACCATTACAGTAATGACAATCTTTACCAGAATCTTCTTTCAATTTCTTTTCTGTCTTCAACTCTTTCACCTTGTCATCATTCTTCTCAGGCTTTTCAAATTTCTTTTTCTCTTCCACACCAGACTTCGTAAGATTTCGTTTCATCTCACTATGCTTTCCCTTAGAATTAAAAGGCTTTTTTAAAAACTTCTTAACTCGATTATTTGAATAAAAAGCAATAGCTTCATCATCCGAATTCAAGAGGAAACCTTCTTCATCTGAATTCTACTTTTCAGCAAATTCCACCTCAGACACTTTCGAAAATAGAGGTAGTGGTCCTCCTAAACTCTGTTTTGCTTCTTCCGTTATCTCAGACACTTCACTTTTGTGTGTCTTCAACTGATTGTAAACATCATTCAAAGAAGAAGTATCCAAGCTCTTGTTGGGTCTAAAATTGGTTTATACTTTTGTTTTCTAAGCATTTATTGTTTTATCATTTGGGCGGAAAACTAAATATTGGGATTAATTGTAGCTTGGACCGAAAACCCATGAGTTTTCGGTCTAGCATTGGGTTTTCAGTCCATTGGGTTTTCGGTCCGGCCTTGAGTTTGTGGCCCATGTATATATAGGTGTTAGGTGGGTGAGGTGAAAAGAATTCTCCAGGTGCTTAAGTGTGTGTTGGTAAGGTGTGAGAGAAAGTTAGAGAGAAGAGTGTGTGTGTGTGTGTGTGTGTGTATGAATCTATGTGTAAGGAGCTTCATTCCAACATTAAATACATCATAGATTCAAGTTGTTCTTCTTCTCTTTCTATTCTATTCTGATCTGAAATCATCCAGTTGATTGGGATTTGGCACCATCAATTGGATCTGATAGATGCACAAGCAGATTTGGGGACTTACAATTGGTATCATAGCTTGGTTGTATCAATCATTTTTTTTTTCAGATTTGGAGCTTATTTGATCTTATTTTGAAAAGATTTTTGCGGTTTTGGATATATCTTTGCAAAATAAGGGGGGCGGGTTGTTCTTCGCGTTTATCATAAAAATGAGTTTTTGATCGAGTTTTGGATCAAAAAGGAGCAAAAACGCGTTTTTTCGTCGTAACCAGCGATTTCCGGGGTTCTCGGTCACGTTTTAGGCCGGAGTTCTCGACCGGAGTTTTCGGTCCGAGGTGACGTGTTTCGTCCGAGGTTTGCACGTGTTCGGTACGGGTTTGCGGTCTGCTGCTTCGCGTGTTCGGATTGCATCTCGCTTCTTGGAGTCCTCGGATCGCATGCAAAGCTTCGTTCTCGCAACAACTTCCATTAAAAAAAAAGTAGAAACGGATTTGGCGGTGCCGGGGATCGAACCCGCGACCTCTAGTTGATCAACACAACGCTTTACCAACTGAGCTACTTAGTCACACGCTACTCTCCTCCCGTTTTTAATTCTTAAAGACTCCCTTCTCGATTATTAATTTTGCAAATCGACATTTTTAACCCAAAAATTTAAAATTTTATTTTTAAAATCCTTTTTCAACCCAAAAATTTTTTATTTTAATTTTTGACTTTGACCTTCAAGTTTGACCTTTGACTTTAAACTTTGATTTTCTCGTTTGGCTTTTAAATTTTCAAATTTAGATTTTCGGTTTGACTTTTTAAGTTTGACTTTTGAGTTTGACTTTTTAAATTTGACTTTTAAGGTTGACTTTCTCGGTTTTTAAGTCAAAGGAAGTTTAAAATTAAAAAAAATGAGTTCAGAATCAATTCAGGTAAATGAATCCGGTTGCTATCTATCTTGTGTTAAAACTATTAAAGTTTTTCGAGAATCAATAGATCTAATCAAGAGAGAGAATGAGGACTTAAAATACGAAGGATATCAACTCAGGAAAGGACAGAAGCCCCTGAAAGCTAAATTAGAAACCAAAATCAAGGATTTTCGAAAACTCCAAGAAGATTACAGCAACAAGTGTGAAAATTATGATTACATTGAGAAAAAACTTGTTGTTGTAACTGAAGAACTTGACGCTTTGAAAATTAAGTGTGGAAAACCAGATATTAGTGTCAAAAATTACACTGCGTCAAGTAAGACAGTTTCAAAATGACAAAGGTCGACCCAGTTTCAAAATGGACTTGGTTCCAAAGACCAACTGATCCCACTCGGTGTCGGAACAGCTATGGAGGCATATCATCAGACTTCGGTTTGTTGACAGTGGTTGTTCCAGGAACATGATAGGAGTCATCTCTTGTCACACCCCAGAACCATGAACGGCAAAAACGTTCTGGGGCGGAGGACCTCATGTACAATATCACAACAATGAATAGTAGTAAACAAGCAACAACATCATCCATTGCATTAATAATATAGTTTTAATACAAGTGTTCTGAAATGTCTTAATAGACACTAAAGTATAAATCAAAATGAAAGATTAGTCTTGAACGAGCTTCATCTTCTCTAAACCTTGCATCGGTACCTTTCTACTGTTGACTTGAGGATACAAGTTATTTTGAAAGAGAGTATCAGCTTTAAAGCTGGTGAGATCATAAGTATTTTAGTGTATTAATTTGTAAGAATGTATTTTTATGCATATGAAATGTAAGTATTTGTACGTGTATGAAATGTAAGTATGAAAACGTTTTGAACATCCTAGAAAGCCCTATGCTTCCTACTCAAAGTAGCCTTCTACCAAGGCATCGAGTATTTGTGTGTGTCTTTTTTAAGAGCATGTATTTTCCCAAATCTGACTATTATTAGCAAAAAATATAGATTCTACATTACCGTGCATCGTGTGAATGTTCACAAAGTGAATGTAATGGGAAAATGAAATAGTACTATGGTGTAGTATCAACTAACTACAATCATACTAACTACCTTAAATCTATTGTCATTTAAAGTAACATGTGATCGACCTGTAACTTGCTACCGACTCTATTAAAATGACGATGTAAGACGCCGTAAGAAATGACATTTGGCACCTGTAGACTTGCTAGTCCCACTGTAGCGAGCAGCAAGGTGTAGGATAGTCAATCGAATATAGATCTATACGCAAACTCATACGCTCCCCAATTAAGGAGATTCGGGATACAAAAACGGTCATGGCAAGAAGTCCCATGACCCGCTTAATGGTTCACATAACTGCATGAATGTACATGTAATGAATGTGCTACTGTAAAATGTACTCTTTCTCTGTCTAGCCTGTATGTACTGTAAGGTTCTGCGTGTGCTAGCTGTAATGTGTGTTCTCTCTCTATCTAGCATGTATAGAAATGTACTGTGTGTACTAGCTGTAATGTGTGTTTTCTCTCTATCTAGCAAGTATTGACTCATGAATGAACTGACTCATTGTATGATTTCGCATTCTAGTAATAGTTCTAGTATCTTCCTAAACTACCCCTACGGTAGCTTACTATAATGTAACTGGTACGTATGAACATGGAAGTATACCCTTGCTACCCAAGGGTATTGAACTGACTGGAAGAACCTTTATGAATATATATGTACACATGATATATAACTAATATTTAAACGACCTTCGGACGGACACCCAATACCTTACCAGACCACATCCCAACAGGGAAAAGGAAATAAAGTGGGCTAACCTTCCTAAGTCCTTTAAACATTACTTATGTAACTAATATATATATATATATATATATATATATATATATATATATATATATATATATATATATATATATATATATATAGGCATGCAGTTGACAATATAAAAGCATAAAAGAAGGTTTGTAAAACCATTGAAAAGTTTAGTATCTAAGAAAGGATGACTTGATGTCAAATTGTAAAACGATTTGAAAGCAATTTGTTTGATAAGAACCGTGTAAAGTATAAGGAAAACATTTGTTTTGAATCATAACTGTAACAGGGTTTGAAAAGATACATTCAGTATGAAAGACAGTTTAACAAAGAGTTTTAAATGAGTAAAATGTCTTGGAAAACCATTTGAAGTAAACTGTTTTGTAAAACAGCTAAAAGAGTAGTAAATCCTTTTGTATGCTACTTATCAATCACATGTGATTAATATAATAACTAGGATGATTCAACTTGTATCCCCCCACTTAAAAGCGTTTAAAAACATTTAAATCGTTGATTAAGGGGTATGAACTCACCAGTAGTGAGCGGATCGGAAGGAAGTGTCGGACAAGTGCTTGGTGTCAAGAGAAGACTTAGACACACTCAGCGATCCTAATTACATATGAAGACATATGTATATAAACAATTAGTGATTATTACAATAATTAAACATGTATGAACATCCTGTTGCAAGGAAAACACTTTGGTCAAGTGCTAGGAGGCTATCGGGTTGCAACAAAGGAGTGCAAAAGCCTCATACGGGATTTTGATGGTCCAATGACCATCTTTATTGGAGTTTACGGCCCAGGGGAGTTTACTCCTGGCCGTAACTCTCCATTGGTCACTAAAAGGGGATTAAAACTCTAATGGCTTAATTGGTTAAGTGTTCCAAGGCTTAAACAAGAGGATAGGTGAGTTTAAGGTCCAACAATGACCTTCACTTCAGTTTGCGGCCCAAGTACCGCTGCCCCGTGAGTTTATGGCCATAAAATCATGGTAGGAAGTACAATTTGATGTTTTGAGGTTGCTAGCTCAATGGTGATTGGTTCTATGTTAGGTTCTAGCCATTTGGAAGCATTAGGGGCACAATATCACCCCCGTTATAGAGTTTACGTCCTAAGAACCAATCCTTATGAGTTTACGGCCGTAAACTCTACAAGAACATGGTTTCTTGGATGTTTAAGGTCCTTAACACTTTAAGGATATGATCTAAGCTAGGTTTTAGGCATAAGGAAGGAGTTAGGGTGCAATTTGCCCCATTTATAAAGGTTTACGGCCCAAGAACATGTCTTGGCCGTAAACTCCTTTGTTCTTGTGTTTCCTTATGATTTATAGGCTATAAACATGTTAAACCTAGTGTACAACGAGTTAGCACAAGAGCACTTACGATCTAGAAGCTTGAATGGTCGTTTCTGGCAAAAAACACTAGTGTGTGTTCTTGGTGTTCTTGGTGTAACTTGAAAATCTACAAAACGGAATGATTTCACGGATGAAATCATGTATGATCACTAGATCATCTAAGATATCAACTAGTTAGGGCAAGATACTTATGAGTTTTGAAGATTGGGGACGAAGATCGGGATGATACTTGAGAGGATTTGGGCCAAGGAAATGGACAAATGGCCTTCATCTTCACCATATAGGGTGAGTTTACGGGCCACATGGAGTTTACGGCCGTAAAATCCCATGTGGTGGCCGTGAACTCATGGTTAATGTGCTTAAGGCTCGGTCTTTGTGCTATAAATTCAGCTGATAAACCCCGACACTTCTTACTTAAATGTACAAGGCTCAGAACTCTCAAACGGACTCTAAATTGTGTTGAATGATAACAAGAATGAGTTTGACTTTCTATTGACTTGGTATGTTGTACAGAATGGAAATTTCAGGTTGTCACATCATCCCCCTGTTAAAGGGAATTTCGTCCCGAAATTAGAATTTTAAGTAAGGAAGTAGGCATGAATAATCGAGCAGGGAGATGGGGAAACTTCCTAATCCATTTGCTCTCGTGTTCATAAGTGATATCGGGTCCTCGGTTGGTATCCCAACGAACCTTCACTAATGGACGACAGCGTTTGCCTCGTCCGTTTGACCACTCGGTCGAGGGTCACTACGGTTCTTCCACGAAGGCGAGGATCTCGTTGATCTCGATCTCGTCGAGTGGACTTACGAGAGTCCTAACAGAAAGGTACGGTTCAAGTTCGAGGCGTGAATGGTAACATGTACGTTAATGAGTTCGTGGTGTAGGTTGGGTTTGTGAGTTACAGGATCGATTCTTGCAAGAATCTCGAAGGTTTCTTTTTCTTGCTTATCTTCCCAGTCAAGGGCCACCCTCTGCTGGGTCAAAGTCGTAAGGGTTTCTGTAATTTGCAAGGAGTTTTTGAATGGACTCCCGACTGTAAGTCAGCGAGACCTAAAATTTGGCGAATTTTATAAGGGTCTTTAGGGTCGAAAATTTCTCAACGGTTTTGATAAATTAACAGATTACTCAGGAATTTCCACATCACTACTAGTGTGTCTTAGGAAATTCACTCTTCAATTCCAAAACTCGTGTTTAGAGAACTTTGCGAAAAGTTTCTCTGAGGGTAATGTTTCCATGGGTTCCTTCTTACTACGAGGGTAGATAAGTAAGTCATTACAAGGAGGATGACGAACCGATCCAAGTAAGAATAGCGTACCCTACCCATTAAGCTCATTGTCACACCCCGAAAACCGAAGGCGGAAACATTTTCGGGGTTGACTCCACGTTGAGTATCAAATCCAATGCACATAGTAAGTAAAGTAAAACAACCATTACATTACATAATAAAGTTTTACAGTTGTTTCAAAAGTAAAGTTTGTACAGTTGTGATACATAGTATATATAGACAAAATGAAACGGATCTTCATGTACTCCGTCCTCTGATCAAAAGAAGTCTTCGGGTACCTGTTCTAACGCTGACCTGAGAACACAAGCGGTTTGAAAATCAGCATAAAGCTGGTGAGTTCATAAGTAGTTTTGTTTTGTGAAAATGTTTATGTTTCCTTTCTGTTTCTGAAATGTATCACACGCCAAGAAAATCCCATATTTTCTTAAAAGTTGGTTGTTGTATCATAAAGTAAAGTATGGTATGATTATCCAATTCATTGTTTTATTTCTTTTATGTACCAGTGTGTTCCCAGGAAAGTCCTATACTTTCCTAAATAGTTAGTTATTGTAAAAGATGTAATGATATACAATTGGTTACACTTTTCTGGTTATGTGTATGATACCCAGGAATGCCCCATGCTTTCCTATAAGTTGGTTTTCAATGTGAAAGATGTATTCTATTAAACCTGGTTATGTACAAAGTTTTCCCCAGGAAGGTCCCATACCTTCCTGAATGTTAGTTATCATTTGTAAAAGATGTAAAAGATGTAAACTGAATCCTGGTTGTCTGTAAAATGTAGTATATAGTTCATTATTACTATAAGTAAATCTCTGTTATCCTAATTGCGAGTTCCATAACCATACTAAAGACTGAACCTATGGCAATAAGTAGTCCACAACCTTGTGGCAATAAGTAGTCCACAATTCTTATGACTTTCGTCACCCTTGAACCATTTCGGTTCGGCTGTAGCTAGCAGCCAGGTGTGGGGTAGTCAGCCCCGTATAGATCTGTACACTCAAGTCACGCTCTCTAAATCCCCGAGATTCTGGTTACGGGTGTAGTCCTCCACTCGCGTATCTCTGTGGAGTGTTCGCCGAGGACGTGTCTCCAATCATACGGAATAACAAATTTACTAGTAATAATAGGATAATCCTCCATTCGCGTACCTCTGTGGAATGTTACCGAGGACAAGACTGTGTACGAATTATATTGTTTATGTATTATAATGTCATGCTTTTAACTGATAAAATATGGAAACCATTTGTGAAATATACTAAACATAACTGTTTATAAATCCATTTCACAAATAACTTTTTAATTGAGCTGTATATTCTACTGGTTATAAGTTACGTGTATCAGTATTAAAAGCATAAGAAATGTGAAACACACACATGAAAAATAATTTTGAGTACAAGAAAACCCTTGTACTTTGCTTGTGTTCCCCCCTGAAAACAGTGAAAATTAGTGAAAAAGGTAGGGGTATGAACTCACCGGACTCGGAAATGTGTCGGTTTTGGATACTAGATGTTGATCCGGGGATTATTTACTTGTGATGCCCTATGTAAAATGAAATAATGTCCATATATATACAATTACGGATACATTCACTAATCATATGGAACATTACACTCCAACGAGGTTAACACCTCGAAATGAGTGTTTGGAGTGACCCGGGTGACATCTTTGGACGTATAAAGGCACTAAGGACTTGGGACTTGAGTTTACTCTCCATAAGTAAACATTTAAATGAGTTTACAACCACAAAACACACCCACACATGAGTTTACGGCCGTAAACTCATGTTGGTGTGATTTTGATGGTTTAAGGGGTTTAAATGGACATGGGGATTGCTAGAATGATTTATCTAAAATGCCTTGGGACATTTGGAATGAATTTACAACATTTAAACATGAGTTTACGGCCACACTCTTAGAGTTTATGGCCGTAAACTCACCCATGGCCAAGAATAGTTAGTTTAAGCTACAAAGGACAATCACATGTGATTTTAGTTAATTTTCCAAGCCTTGAAATGAATTTAGAACACCATTTAACACACTTTTTTGGAGTTTACGGCCTAAAGGTATGTTCGAAGGCCGTAAACTCTCCTTTACCCATGAAAAAGATAGTTTTTGATGCTTAAAACAATCACATGTGATTAATAGGATTTTTCCAAGACCTAACATGAGTTTTGTGGGACATTTGAGAGGATTTATGGAGTTTACGGCCCATGAGACCCTCCTCATGGCCGTAAACTCTTCTATAGGGTGATATAATGTGTTTCAAGGTCTAAAACTTGCATAGAAGGGCTTCTAAAATGCATCTAAAGGCTTTAGGGGTGTTTAGTTTGCATTCTAACACCATAAATCTTGGAGTTTACGGCCCAAGAACAAGCCTTGGCCGTAAACTCCTAGAAATCCCACAAATGATGTGTTTAAGTCTCTTAAACTATTTTTCGATGCACCTAGATTTTACCACAAGGCCATTGGTTGAGTTTCAAAGCATTTGGACATGTTTTAAGGCATTAAATCCCCTTTTAAGAGGAGTTTACGGCCCAAGAATATGTCTTGGCCGTAAACTCTCTTTTGTCCCCCAAAAATTATGTTTAAGGTGTTTAGATGCTAAAACCAATGTCCTATAATTCATATCTAAGCGATAGAAGTGATTTGGAAGGGTTTAAGGGCATGAAAACCCTAGTTTAATGAGTTTACGGCCCAAGAATGATCCTTGGCCGTAAACTCCTTCAAACTTCACAAAGTTCATGTTTTAATTGTTTAGAGTCCATATCTTGAAGCCATTTAGCCATATCTAAGTCCCAAACTTGTCAAGGAGGGGTTTAAGGGCTTAAAAACCCCATTAAACGGAGTTTACGGCCCAAGCTTGCTCCTTGGCCGTAAACTCATGTTCTTGGTCCCAAAACTCAAATAATTCATCAATTTGAAGGCTAAAGATGTTGAATAACATGCTAGGGAGGTTACCTTAAAGATTTGAAGCCTTAAACTTGAGATTTGGGCCTTAATTCTAGCTTGAGGAGAGAGGTTGTGAGAGTTTAGTGAGAAATTGGCCAAAGGCTTCAAATGAAATCTTAAAACACTTTATATAGTGTTCGGGAATTCGACACGACGGAATTCTACCCGATACCGACATTAAGTGAGGCTTTTGGTTGTACCCGATTGGGTTACCGTAACCCGTTACGGTAATTTCTAGAAATATTCCGATCACTAAAGTAGGGTGTTAAAATGATTTCTAACGTATTAAGACACCCATTAAGTCATTTTAAATGTGTACTAATAAATGATTTACTTATACGGAAGATCGGAAATCGAATTTGGAATGACGATTGGTATCGCGAATTGGACTACGAAAGAGTTTACAATAATTGATACAGAAATTTCGGGTTGTTACACTCATGAATGCTATGGGCGTATTGGTCCTATCTGACGAGTATCACTATGGACTCGAAGTGTCCGCATCGAGTTCGGAAGGTAGTCTTCGGGACATCCTTCCCTAACACTCGAAACTGCTGATATTCGGATCTCAGTCCATTTCTGAAATGTAAATCGTTCCTTGCATTTGCTTCGCCTACACATTCATGCGAGGCAGAGATAATGATTTCTAATTGAAATCTTGACGAGTCCCCGATAGCCGAGGTACATATGATGCAATCCGTCTACTTCTAGAATAATAAGACCAGAGCTCTCCAGGGTAAGAAGGCTAGTTTTCCAATTCTATTTTTGAGTAGTTCACTAAGTTGTCCAGATTGTTCCTGTATTTATGTGGTTGATTAGAGTGTAGGGCAATCTGGTTATAGGAGTCGTACTGGGTTCTAAGTTTGTTCACTTGATGATGCGATTACTCATAGTCTTGAGCAGTCTCCGTCTTGAAGTTCACATTTAGAAGTCATACATGGTTCAACGATCACTATCTCGTGTATACGAGTGGTATGTAATTAAGATTGAAAAGGTTGTCGAATAACTGATTCTTCTTTAAGCTCACATCCCTTCGAGGAAACGAAGTTAAAGTGGAATCATCAATTCTAAACCTGTAGAACCTTGATTATATACCACCCCTATGTATACATTCTTCAGGGATAGATCAACCGTATGGATCTTTGGATTGAAATTCACGTACTGTTCGAGTGGTACTTCGGGGATTTCTTCGGAAGGGAAAGAACTATGAGGTACTCCATGCATGAGTACTTTGGTGTTCTGATATGACGACTTCTCTGGAAAGGCGATTTCGAAGAAAGAGATGTACGTATGAAGCCGGTATTGTGCGGATCAAATTGAATCTAGTTGTATGATAATGTTGGTATCATAAGGGAATTAAAGACATTAGATTTGAACATAACGCGTTACAGACAAAACACAACCGTGCAACCTTCAATACAGTTACAGTACTTTAGCCTTACTACTAGACTATTGCTGCGAACAAGGTATACTACAAAAGACAAGTATATGCAGCACGAGCATCCCTTTATTGACGGGATCTCGTAAAAGATAAGACTCTAGTTGCACTAGTTTTGGATGGTTTTATAAGCCTGTTACAATGAACGCCTTAGATACTCTGATGAGGTTCCGACGTAGTTTCTCCTACAGATGTGATCATGAGAATCTTCCCATCAGCGCCCGAGTTCTTCGCTATAGGGCAATCCTTCTTGAGGTGTCCACTTTCACCGCATTGGTGACATATATGGACAGCACCAACATTGGTGGTGGAAGTGATGTGTCGAACTAGAGTGACGTGGACATGAGTGTTCTCCATGTTCATCCCCTTTGAAACTTTGCTTTCATAGCGTCTAGTTTGAACACCACCATCGTAAGCCTGGTTGACTCTGATGTCAGGGGTTTAAGTGATGGGTCGTGCTGGTGCTCCACAGCTACGAGCATGGTGCCCTATTTTTAGGCAATTACATCATTGCATCTCAAGGCTACCCCATGATGATGGAAACTACACTTATCACACTTTGGAAGTTTTCCCTCGTATGGTCTGCTCGGTACTGGGATGGCAGGGGTTTCCACTTGTTGTTGCATAGCAAGTTTTTGGGAATACTTGTGTTCTTTCTGGGCTTGGCGCTTTCATTTCTTGTTATTTGTTTTTCGGCTTTGCGAGCCTGCGGCTATTATCGTTTGACGACTTCCTGGATCGATACTACGATCAGGATTTTCAACCCCTTCGCCAGCGTTGCCTGCGTTGATAGCGCTATGGTGCGCAAGGACAACTGTCACGGTAGCCATCACGAGAACTGTAACCGCGGTTTGAAAAGTAGCAGCGTCCATAGGAAAGGCAGGTGTTTTGTTGTTCAACTGACTGTTTCTGGATGACGACATGATTCTGTTAACACAAAAGATGAGGATTTTGTGAGCGATTCTGGTTGACCCTAGATGTACTACGATTGTTCAAGTAAAGAGTAAGAGTATGTTTTCAAAAGTTTGACCGACATCCCTATGATGCAGTTCTAGTACGGATTGGAAGTATGTTTGCAAAGGTTCGACCTACATCCCTATGATACAGTCCTAGTAAAGAATGGAAGTAAGTTCGTAGTAGGGTCTTATGACGCTTGACGTCTAAAACAGGGTACCATCGGCTGGTAAACAACATGATCCAACCCTTGAAGAAGAATTGGGAATTATCCCTGAGCTAGAATACCCTAGTTCAATAACTCAACTAGAGTGGGTTTCAAATTGACTCCCATGATAGCATGATGAAAGTAATTGAATAAAGAATGACACAGAAGTTAGCCGACTGTCAATATCTTTGATATTCATGACGTAAAAATTTGGGAAAAGTGACCTTGTAAAAGGTCTTACATCATAACCAGAGTAGAAAGTCCTTGACAGCATAAATACCTAACTAAAGTACTTACAGTACAAGATAGTTTCATAGAAAATGCCACATTGGGCATAGACAGAAAAACGATTCCTTTTAACAAGGAAAATAAAGTAAGGCATCTATATTGGCGACGATCATCCCTCTGGTGAACTCTTAGTTCAGCTAGTTGGCGTTCCACATCAAGTAGATGTCTTTCGTATACCCTTTGGCGTACTCGGAGTTCTATGACTTCGGCTCGTGACACAACCAGAGCTTGAAATAGGGCTTGATGGTGTCTCTCAGATCTCTCACGAGCATCTTCCAGGCGAATGGTGCGAAGGGTATACATTCTCGCATTGGTGACAACTTTTGTGATCTGATGTAGGGTTGTCCTGCCTTGAATCTCATTTCGGCCCACTCTGCGGACCAAGATTGGCAAGATTCGGTCTGCTGAGCCCCCATTGCTCAGGTCATAAAAGCTTCGGTCACCATTAAATGGCATGGGCTGATCTTATCCTTGGCTCCATATTTCCAAGCATTCTACCCACAGAGGGGTCAAGCCATGAAAAGCCGGACGAGGGCTAGGATTTGGAAAGGGAGCTGCCTGGGGTAGGTTCTCAACCTCGGGTTCGGAGTTATCATCATCCGTGAGGTCTTCAGCGTGGTGATCATTCAAAGGGATAGGATGATTATTCTCTTGTTCTTCTCCAAACCATCCAGCAATGACTTCATACGGAAGGTACAGATTGTCGTGGGGATGGAGTCCAGCCATGTTATCTACGCAAGAATTGGGGTAAGAAAATAATTATTAGAAGAACTATCTAGATAATTATTTAGAAAATATTCATTAGTTATGTCACTATTTATGAAGTGCATACCAGTTATATGTAATCAAAACAGGATAGGCCTTCGAATAAGTGACCTTAACTCCAAATTCACAAAGACTAGGGGTAAAGCAAAATTTTCACAGATTCTAAGTGTATAACGTCCAAGTTACACATAGCCTTACTGTATACACTTAGAAACTATCAACTTAGTAATAAAGATCTTGTTTAGTTCTCAAGTATGAAGTACTTATAGTAACACCAAATACCCCTATAGTATTTTAGGTTTATGATCTATTGTTCTCATTGTGGTATTGTTGGTAAGATTTTAGACTTGTTGCAACCACACGACTACACTTTGGCACGTGCTAGTCAATCCTCGGATAATATAGTTGATCAGGCTATATCTTCCTAGTTTTGACCATATGTCTCTAAGTCCACCTGTGTTGTCTAACAATCGTAATTCTTTTGTACTGTCCTAGTGACACTGATTTTAGAATGAATGTAGGCACGTATACTTAATTAAATATTTTATTATTTAAAGTATAAACTATTGGTCAGAGTGTTTTAATCGCATTGTATTTACAGTGTGTATATATTTTATGGGTTGATATACTCAATTCACTATAAACAATGCTCTTATACCAATCTGTCACACCCCAAACCATGAACGGAAGAAACGTTCTGGGGCGGAGGACGTCATGTACAGTATCACAACAATGAATAGTAGTAAACAAGTAACAACATCATCCATTGCATTAATTATATAATTTTAATACAAGTGTTCTGATATGTCTTAATAGACACTAAAGTATAAATCTAAATGAAAGATAAGTCTTGAACGAGCTTCGTCTTCTCTAAACCTTGCATCGGTACCTGTCTACTGTTGACCTGAGGATACAAGTTATTTTGAAAGAGAGTATCAGCTTTAAAGCTGGTGAGATCATAAGTATTTTAGTGTCTTAATTTGTAAGAATGTATTTGTACGTATATGAAATGTAAGTATTTGTACGTGTATGAAATGTAAGTATCAAGACGTTTTGAACATCGTAGAAAGCCCTATGCTTCCTATTGAAAGTAGCCTTCTACCAAGGCATCTAGTATCTGTGTGTGTCTCTTGTAAGAGCATGTATTTTCCCAAATCTGACTATCATTAACCAAAAATGTAGTTTCTACATTACCATGCATCATGTGAATGTTCACAAAGTGAATGTAATGGGAAAATGAAATAGTACTATGGTGTAGTATCAAATAACTAAAACCGTACTAACTA
This sequence comes from Lactuca sativa, assembly GCF_002870075.4. NCBI lineage: Eukaryota > Viridiplantae > Streptophyta > Magnoliopsida > Asterales > Asteraceae > Lactuca > Lactuca sativa. Next base: position 170,135,911 of record NC_056625.2, on the reverse strand, counting down.
CCTTAAATCTATTGTAATTTAAAGTAACATGTGATCGACCTGTATCTTGCTACCGACTCTAGTAAAACGACTATGTTAGATGCCATAAGAAATGACATTTGGCACCCGTAGACTTGCAAGTCCTACTGTAGCGAGCAGCAAGGTGTAGGATAGTCAATCCAATACAAATCTATACGCAAACTCATACGCTCCCCAATTAAGGAGATTCGAGATCCAAAAACGGTCATGGCAGGAAGTGCCATGACCCGCTTAATGGTTCACATAACTGCATGAATGTACATGTAATGAATGTGCTACTATAAAGTGTACTCTTTCTCTGTCTAGCCTATATGTACTGTAATGTTCTGCGTGTGCTAGTTGTAATGTGTGTTCTCTCTCTATCTAGCATGTATAAAAATGTACTGTGCGTACTAGCTGTAATGTGTGTTCTCTCTCTATCTAGCAAGTATTGACTCGTGAATGAGCTGACTCATTGTATGATTTTGCGTTCTAGTAATAGTTCTAGTATCTTCCTGAACTACCCCTATGGTAGCTTACTATAATGTAACTGGTACGTATGAACATGGAGGTATACCCTTGCTACCCAAGGGTATTGAACTGACTGGAAGAACCTTTATGACTATATATTTACACATGATATATAACTAATATTTAAACGACCTTCGGACGGATACCCGATACCTTACCACACCACATCCCAACGGGGAAAAGGAAATAAAGCGGGCTAACCTTCCTAAGTCCTTTAAACATTACTTGTGTAACTATACATATATAGGCATGCAATTGACAACATAAATGCATAAAAGAAGTTTTGTAAAACCATTGAAAGGTCGGCGTACCCTATCACCTAATCTTTCTAAGGAGCGAGAGCATGGGAAACCTCTCAGATTGAACTAGGCCTTCTGAAGCAAGTTTAGTATCTAAGAAAGGATGCCTTGATGTCAAATTGTAAAATGATTTGAAACCAATTTGTTTGATAAGAACTATGTAAAGTACAAGGAAAACATTTGTTTTAAATCATAACTGTAACAAGGTTTGAAAAGATACATTCAGTATGAAAGACAGTTTAACAAAGAGTTTTAAATGAGTAAAATGTCTTGGAAAACCATTTAAAGTATACTGTTTGGTAAAACAGCTAAAAGAGTGGTAAATCCTTTTGTATGCTACTTATCAATCACATGTGATTAATATAATAACTAGCATATTTCAACTTGTATCCCCCCACACATAAAAGCATTTAAACACATTTTAATCATTGATTAAGGGGTATGAACTCACCTGTAGTGAGCGGATCGGATGGAAGTATCAGACAAGTGCTTGGTGTCAAGTGAAGACTTAGACACACACAATGATCCTAATTACATATGAAGACATACGTATATAAACAATTAGTGATTATTACAATAGTTAAACATGTATGAACATCCTGTTGCAAGGAAAACATTTTGGTCAAGTGCTAGGAGGCTATCGGGTTGCAACAAAGGAGTGCAAAAGCCTCATATGAGAGTTTATGGTCCGATGACCATCTTAATTGGAGTTTACGGCCAGGTGTGACAACTTGAAATTTTCATTCTGTCAAGCCCTAAAAGTCAATCACTCCATATTATAAGTCAAGTTCACCTTTACTTCTTTTTGGGAAAAATAATTTCAATTGATTATTTTAATAGTATTCTTTAAACGAATGGGTGAAAGAAAGTGCCGTCTCGGGTTTTGAAATTTAAAAACCGCAAACACCTCGTCTCTTAGAAGTTCACAACCAAACTTTTATGTTTGGGTCGAGAAATCATCCAAAAACGTAAACTCATGCCTTAAGCATGAGTTTACTCCCCAAAAACTAGTCATTTGTGTTTACTCCCCATTTACCAAAAGAGTATCATCCATGAGTTTACTCCCCAAATATCCTCTCAAGTATCATCCATGTTTTATTCAAATATCTTCAATCTAGTAAGTGTTTCTAGCCCTTTCAAGTTAGTATATCACTTAATCTAGTGATTGTACATCCTTTAATTCATTCATTTATGTGTTTTGACTAGTTTTTCATAAACACCAAGAACACACACTTGTGTTTTGGACTTAAAGTTCATTTCAAGCTTCCACAATGTAAGTACTTCTATCCTAGAGTCATTTAAAGCTATCTATACATGTTTATACCAAGGAAAAGTCCCAAGAACACCAAGAACAAGGTGTTCACGGTTTTCGGAGGCTCCCAAAACCGTAAACACCAAATATAGTGCCTTAGGGAGATTTAGGGTGTCTGGATGCTTCACAATGCCTTAGAGACTTGTCTTGATCCATCCTTGATGAGTGTATCACACAAAAAGCACAAAAATGCTAAATTTATATGTGTTTACGGTTTGGGGATCTCCCAAAACCATAAACACATGAAAATTTGTATAAATGTCCCCTGGTAGTTCCTTATCCCTAGAATCTAACCTATACTAGTGCCATGATTGAGCTAAGGACTTGAAAACCCCCAAATACCAAACTTGTGAGGTTACGGTAGTAAACACATGAGTTTAAGGAAGTAAACTCATGGAGAAATGGTCCTTAGACCATAAAATCCATTTAGGAGTGTTTTGATGCCACACAACACTTCCTAAGGCTTAAAAATGAAGTAGGAATGTTTTGAATAGCTTAGAAGAATTCAAAACATCAAATGGTCATAAGGTTAGGAGTTTACGACTGTAAACTCAAGGAGTGTTGGTCTTTAGGGAGTAAACTCATTTTAGAAGTGTTCCTTGAACCCCAAACACATTAGCCTTTCCCTACAACACTTAGATGCACTCCTTATCACTTATAACACTTTTACAAAGTGTTTGTCGTGTCCTAGAGTGTGCTGACTTGTTTATTAGTTGTTGAAAGACTAATTGTTTATATACATATGTCCTCATATGTAATTAGGATCTTTGTGTGTGTCTAAGTCTTCACTTGACACCAAGCATTCATTCGACACTTCCATCCGATCCACTCGCTACAGGTGAGTTCATACCCCTTTAACTAACCTTTGAAATACTTTTAAATGTTTTAAATGCTTTTATTGGGGGGATACAAGTTGAATACTTATAGTTATTACATCAATCACATGTGATTAATAACTACAAAACCAATGATTTTATTACTGTTCAAACTGTTTTACAAATTCGTTTACTTATCAAATACTTTTACTTAAACTCTGTTATATATATTTGATGGGTTTTGAGCATTCTAACACTTCCTAAGTGAACATGCAACCCTAATAAACCTTGGATCTATGTTTGTCTAAGATACATGTAAATAATCATTTTTCCAAGGTTTATATCCTAACTAGCATGGCATGGGGAACATGAATCAAATAAGCTAGTAGATATACTTACCTTGTAGTTGTAGTTGATTGCTTGGAGTTCTAGAGCCTAGCACCAATAATGTGGATGCCTCAAATGAAAGTCACAAATCACCACAAACTTGGAACTTTGAGAGAATAGTATTTACTATCTTGAAATTGCCCTCACCTCAACAAGTGTCAACTAGTCACTTTTCAAGAACCAAAGCCTCCTTTATATAGTGTGGTGGATTAGGTTAAACCCTAAAACCCATGTCTCCTCATTTCCATGAGATCCATGGGTTAAAGCTCCATGGAGTATCCATGGACTTTTCCATCCAAGCCTAGCCCATTCCAAATGAGCATTAGCCCACACAATATAAATATAGAAGCCCATATTTAATTAGTAATATCTTTGATCAGTAAATTAATCCTAGATTAATTATAGATAACTACTAATTAAATAATATGATCTTATATTAATACATTAGAACTTATAATATATTAATAAATCATAACTTGTACTATTCTCAAATATTACCCATAAACTGTTCGGGTGAAGTGCAACCCAAATGGACCATGCCGGGTCGGGTCAAGTACATACCAAATATAGTTATGAACCCTCTCACATGAGCCTGTGAAGGGTGACTTTGTTATTTTTCCATGTAAGCATGATTCGCAACTATCATCTGACTTTAGGTCAAACGACTCCAAGACTCCATCCTTTTGGAGTTGGCCTATGCGTTTCTTGCTTATATGTCCAAGACGACAATGCCATAACGATGCTTTATCCAAGTTATTGTTATTAGTGGAATCAATACACAAAACATTATTTCCTGAATTGTCTACAACAGATACAGCTTCATACACACTATCACAGGGTAATGCTCTAAAATAAAAAACATTATTAAAGAAAGCATAAATAGAACCAACTTCATTATTAAATGAAAAGGTAAACCCTTTTTTGTACAAAGCATGAAAGGAAATAATATTTCTTGCCATTCCTGGAGAATAACAACATTTATTCAAATCTAAACTAAACCCACTACTTAGCGATAAAGTATAAACTCCAATCTTGGTGACAGGTGAAGCTTTCCTATTCCCCATGATCAAGTTTATCCTTCCTTGCTCCACATTCTCACTTCTTCTTAGTCCCTGCAAGTCACAACAAATATGAATACCACAACCGGTATCAAGGACCCAAGATTTAGAATGGGGTGAGTTATTAGATAAGATAGTGTAAATACCTGCGTGGTTGGGTTTAACTTTCCCATCCTTCACATCCTGCTGGTATTTTGAGCAGTTCCGCTTCCAATGAGACTTTTCATGGCAATAGAAGCATTCAGCCTCTTTTGGGTCAGAAGAAGGAGTGATGAAACCTTTCTTTGTTCCACTTGAAGAAGAGCCATCAAGGGTCCGAACCTTGGTACCCTTCGAAGAGCTCTTTCTCTTCCTCCCTCGTCTTTTCCCGATTGCCAAAACCGGAGTTGAGTTTGGAGTGGGAGTGATAGCAACCGACTTCCCCTTAAGACCTGTTTCTGCGGTCTTGAGAAGTCCCTGAAGTTTGCTGAGTGTGACCTCTTCCTTATTCATGTGATATGTCATGCGGAATTGATCATATCATGATGGTAAGGAGTGCAAAATGATATCTATTGCAAGCTCCTCAGGGAAGTTCACATTAAGCTTCAGCAACCGATCCACATACCTTTGCATTTTCTGCATGTGGCTCGTGACGGATTCCCCGTCCTTCATCATGGCTGTTATCATGGAGCAGTTGATCTCATACCTTTCTTGTCGTGCACTCTGATGGTATCTTTCCATCAAATCTTGGTGCATTTCATAAGGGTAGAAATCCTCATAAGACTTTTGGAGTTCAACTGTCATTGTGGCTAACATGATGCAAGCCACCTTGGTAGCATCTCTTTCATGAGTATAAAGGTCAGCGATCTCCTGGGGAGTTGCAGTGGTCTCATTAATTTCCTTATGCTCCTTGTCAAGGACATATTCTTTGTCCTCGTAGCGGATAATCATCCTAATGTTTCTGATCCACTCATTGAAGTTGGATCCATCAAAGGTAACTTTCCCACACAAGCTCATAAGAGTAAAGGAGCTATTAGGATTAGAGCCAGAAGCAACATTGTTTGAAGACATCTGAAAAGAAGAGAACAAGATTAGTTTAGATATAAGAGAGTCCTTAATAAAACACCCAAATGTAATATTAAGGCTAGGATCCAATCACAATATAATATAACTTAGAAGAGGTATGCCGTAATCTAAGCTATACCATATTTGAAAGGTAGGTGAATGACGATTCACCAATTTCCACCACGAAAACCAAAACATTTAAGTATTAGGTTTTTGATTGGTTCTTAGAAATTCCTAGATTCTTTGAGATTCAATGAACTTTTCAAAGGCATGTTTCAATCTCGAGTGTGCCCTCCAAGTTTTGTGACTGGGATGCCGAGGATCACAAAACGAGGTGTGAAGTAACCATGCAAATCACTTGGTACCCTTTAAAGTTTATCACTCAATCGATGTGCCGGTAAACCACACATGCTCCATCGATACTATAATAAACCCTAAGTCACCCTTTACCTACCTTGTTAAGTCCAAGTTAGTGTGCCGGTTAACCACACACGCTCCACCAATGACTCAATCAAAGTGTAAAGTGTAATTTCATGGATTAGCACCTTATTCACATTTTTCCTAAAGTAACTAAGATTGGGAATTTACTAAAACATTTAGTTACTTTATAATATTCATCATACTTTGAATGAGAATTTATAAGTCCTTGTCTTACCCGTTCGGCTAACGACCCTCCACCAGTCAAGCAAGCGGTGGGTGAGAATAGACACCCATTAAGTCACCATTTTATAGGCAACAACCTTATACCCACCTTATAGACCGGCTTCGTGAATGAGGCGTACTAACGGTAAGACGACTTTGTTCTTATACATATATATATATATATACATATATATATATATATATAATTATTAAATCATCATAATATAAGTATAAGGGTTGAATTTTAACTTTTAAAATTCTAGGGGTTGGACCTAAAGTTTAACTTAACTTTACTTGTTCCAAAACTTGAGGGCAAGTTTTGTAAACTTTCAAAACTTTTCATTTCTTGTAAACTATGAGTTTAATAGAGTAATAAAATGAGGACTTTTCATTTTTCTAACTCTTGTGTTCTTTTAATGGTTTTTTAATCCAAGAGACTTTTGGTTTTCCATAACTTGAGGACAAGTTATGGACTCCATTAAAACACATTATGATCAAGAATTAAACTACCACATAGGTTACAAATAATTCCTATGATCATCTAAACTTCATAAGAACAAGAACATGAATATGAACACTTTCAAGAATCAAAATCACATTAAACTTTGTAATTTTGATAACTAGTTGTTGTAAATGAATTAGCAAAAACATTACACCAGCTAAAACAAGTTTTCAAGTACCAAAACAGTTTAGGGTAATGTTTCCAATCCATTTCCAGCAACTAAAGTCGAAAATCTGCACTCTGTCGACCCTACTCGCCGAGTTGCATGAACCTACTCGCCGAGTAGGTTGAAGATACACATGAACTCGCCAAGTCCCCCCCCATGGACTCGCCGAGTCCATTCGTCAGACAGCAAGTTTTAGACTTTTTTCAACTTTAAATTACAAGTATCACACAAACAGTCCTAGGCTCTGATACCACTAATGGGTTTTGAGCATTCTAACACTTCCTAAGTGTACATGCAACCCTAATAAACCATGGATCTATGTTTGTCTAAGATACATGTAAATAATTATTTTTCCAAGGTTTATATCCTAACTAGCATGGCATGGGGAACATGAATCAAATAAGCTAGTAGATATACTTACCTTGTAGTTGTAGTTGATTGCTTGGAGTTCTAGAGCCTAGCACCAATAATGTGGATGACTCAAATGAAAGTCACAAATCACCACAAACTTGGAACTTTGAGAGAATAGTATTTACTATCTTGAAATTGCCCTCACCTCAACAAGTGTCAACTAGTCACTTTTCAACAACCAAAGCCTCCTTTATATAGTGTGGTGGATTAGGTTAAACCCTAAAACCCATGTCTCTTCATTTCCATGAGATCCATGGGTTAAAGCTCCATGGAGTATCCATGGACTTTTCCATCCAAGCCTAGCCCATTCCAAATGAGCATTAGCCCACACAATATAAATATAGAAGCCCATATTTAATTAGTAATATCTTTGATCACTAAATTAATCCTAGATTAATTATAGATCACTACTAATTAAATAATATGATCTTATATTAATACATTAGAACTTATAATATATTAATAAATCATAACTTGTACTATTCTCAAATATTATCCATACACTGTTCGGGTGAAGTGCAACCCAAATGGACCATGCCGGGTCGGGTCAAGTACATACCAAATATAGTTATGAACTTAGACACTATATCCAACACCTTTGGGTAGCAAAGGCATACGTTCATATATCCCTAGTAAGCTATTATAGGTATAGTTTGGGCTTATATATGATTTGGTGATAAATATAGATTTCGACCTAGCGATTCGTTGCAGAAGTCACCCTTAGTTCCAAATGTAGAATATGGACTACCAATCATATTGTTACTTACTTACAGCGGGTCTCGTGAGAAGACTACTTACTTACTAAGATTTGACTAACCATTCCGGCACCCAACTGTTAGCAACAGAGGTAATGAACATCTACGGATGCCTACGGTTATTACTTATATTAGGAGTACCTCTACGGGACTAACGAATCCTACACCCTGCTGTTGGATACAAAGGATAATGAACATCTACGGATGCCTATGGTTAATACTTATATTAGGAGTACCTTTACGGGACTAACCATTCCTACACCCTGTTGTTGGATACGGAGGATTAGGAACATCTATGGATGCCTACGGTTAATACTTATATTAGGGTACCTTTACGAGACTAACCATTCCTACACCCTGCTGTTGGATACAAAGGATAATGAACATCTACGGATGCCTACGGTTAATACTTATATTAGGGTACGTTTACGGGACGAAACATTCCTACAACCTGATGTTAGCTACAGAGGATAATGATCATCTACGAACGTTCAAGGTTAATACTTTTTTGGCAGTCACGATGTCGAGTTGATCCTAATACAAATGGATAACACTTACATGGCTATATTTTTCCTATTACTTTTATTTTGTGATACATTCACATAAACGATGAGGTAGACTATGTACTGTTGGTAGTAGTCAAAAAGGGGAAAAACCATCTTTGTTACTTTCAAAACATTCGGGTCTTAGTAGAAGGCTACTCTTTATACTAATAGAAATCATAGGGATTTGCTAGGGTATTCAAATGCTTTCAAACTATTTCCAAACAGTTCATACTTATACAAACTTTGTCCAAATGTTCACACGTCTTTACTTTCCAGTTTTACAAATCAAGGACACATTAATACTTATGAATTCACCAACTTTTTGGCTGATACTCGCTTTCAAAATAACTTGTATTCTCAGGTCACAAATAGACAGGTACGACGACCAGGTTTGTGAAGACGGAGCAGTCCAGACTCGTCTTATATTCTGATTATTCGTTTTATTGTTGTATATTATGAAAGATCACACTTGTAATTAAAATTATAAGATTAATGCAATGGATGATGTTGTTTCTTGTTTACTACTTTACATTGTTGTGATACATTACATGACGTCCTCCGCCCCAGAACGTTTCCGCCGTTCTCGGTTTTGGGGTGTGATATTAAGTAATATACAACTTATTAGGGCTAGAATCTCTTACAAGTTGAAGATCTTGAAGAATTGTTGGATGATACTTGAGAGAGTTTTGAGATTTGGATCTTGATTTTGCGAAAAATGGTAAATAATGACTAAGTGTCATATATTTACCCCCAATTTAGGGTTTATGGCCGTAAACACCTTTGTTTAGGTCGTAAAATCCAAACTCTTGGAGCTTTGGGACTTTATTGTTGCACAATATACCCTAGAGCATCCTCTCTCCTGGTATCTCCCGATGTACTAACTTAAAAAGACTCAAACTTATTCCCAAAAAGCTTGAAAGTTTGCAGAAACTGTTCTGACCTCTATTGAATTGAAATGTTGTACATAATAGAAATTTCGGGTTGTCACAAACTAAGATCATTAACACGGATTTTGTGTAACGAAAAACCTCAATGATGTATTCTGAGAGTCTCAAGGGTTACTTTTATGGAATTAAAGATAATGGAGAAGAATGTGTGAGATGGGTAAAGAGCCGAAAGTACCTCTGGTATATATAAGTGACCAAGCAGAAAACACTTATCTCAATATGAGAAGAGTAAGGTAGCTAATGACATAAGTGAATTTAGCAGCTTGATTGGGAAGAGACGATTGGTATGAATCGAATCAGTAAGGCTTCACTACAGAGTCATTGAGGCTTTGGACAACATGCAAGAACATGCTTCTAGAGACACTTAGCTAGTAGACAGAGTAAACGTATATACCTTCCCCATGATTCATTGTTGAGACTTGCAGCCATTGTGTTAGAATGCACTTGAAATAAATAAGAGAAATAAAAATAGAAAAGAAAAATATTTTTTAAATTTTAAATTTTCTGAAAAAGAAATAAAAACAGAAAGGAAAATATTTTTGTAATTTTGAAATTGTAAATTTTCTGAAAAAGAAATAAAAATAGAAAAGAAATTAGACAAAAAGTATACATCAAGTTTCAACCAAAAATTCACCTTTGATGGATGAAGCGAAATATATAGAGCGTTCGGCATAATTCGATGCCCAAAAAAATCAGAACCGAAATGGACCGATCCTTCGCCCTATTTTGCCTGTTAAAAATTGAAGAGGTGAAAGCGATGGATGTACTTAAGGAAGCCAAGATGGTTTCGGTACAGATTTAGATTCCATCATTCCCGGCCTTGGAGTATTCTATTGAAGGTTGTTTCTGGCGAGGCTTTCGTGAATATGTCAGCCAATTGATCAACGGATCGAATGAAGCGAACTTCAACATTATCATCTGCTACGTGATCCTTGATAAAGTGATATCGCAGTGCAATGTGTTTCGTCTTGTAATGCTGCATTGGGTTGTGACATATATGGATCGTGCTTTCTGAGTCACATTAAAGAGGAGTCTTCTTCATATTTAGTTCTTAATCTCTTAGTTGGCTTTGTATCTTGACGACCTATGAAGTGCTAGATGTTGCGGCTATATATTCAGCTTTGGCAGTTGATAGGGATAGACACGTTTGTTTCTTGGACTGCTAATTGATTAGTTTACCATCAAGAAACTGACAACCTCCAGTTGTGCTCTTTCGGTCTAGACCACATCTTCCAAGATCGACATTGGAGAACGCTTGAATAAAGAAGCCTAATTTAGCCGGATATCAAATTCAGAGAGACGAGGTTCGCTTCAAGTATCAGAGGATGTTCTTAACAGCCACCATGTGAGGTTCACGTGGATTGGCTTGGAACCTAGCACAATAGCAAACGGAAAAGATGATATTTGGTCTACTAGCTTTAAGATACATTAGTGACCCTATCATTTTCCGATAGAGAGTCATATCAGCAGCCAGATTTCCAGAGATGGAGTTAGCTTTGTTCTGAATGGCATTGGAATCTTAACTTTTGATTCTTCCATCATGCCAAAATTTTCCAACAAGGTCTTTGTGTAAGCTTCCTGATTGATAAAAATAACTTTTGGTCCGTGTCTTCTGTTCAGGCCAAGAAAAAAGTTAATTGGACCCATTGAGCTCATCTCAAATTTATTCTCCATCATTTTTCAGAAATCAACTGTTAAGCTGGGATTCGTGGAACCGAAGACGATATCATCGATGTAAATTTGGACTATCATAAGGTGATGACCTTCTTTTTTGCGAAAGAAGGTTGGGTCAACCGAACCTTGTTTGAATTTAGACATTTTGAGAAAGCAAGGTTTCATACCAGGTTCTAGGAGCTTGCTTTAGAATGTAAACCGCCTTGTCCAGAATGTAGCAATGATCAGGATATTTCTCATTCACGAAGCCCGATGGTTGTTCAACATATACGACTTCTTCTATCTCCCCATTTAGGAAAGCACACTTGACATCCATTTGAAAAACCTCAAAATTCTTATGTGAAGTGTACGCTAGAAAGATCCGTATTGATTCTAACATTTGTACCGGAGCAAAGGTTTCTTCATAATCGATCCCTTCTTCCTGGCAATATCCTTTCACCACAAGTCTTGCTTTGTTCCTTACGATGTTACCTTCTTTATCCATCTTGTTACGAAACACCCATTTTAAACCTACCACAGATGCATTAGGTGGTGTGGGAATCAATCTCCAAACCTTGTTTCTTTGAACTCATTAAGTTATCTTGTATGGCCTGAACCCAGTTAGATTGATCAAGGGTAGTGGTAATTGTTTTCGGTTATATCTTGGAGACGAACGAATTAAACATGCAATATTCTACTTGAGAGAATAAAGCAGTTCTCTTCGCTTTAACTTGAGAGCGTGTAAGGACTCCATCAGATCATTCACCATCACTTGTGATTTCGGATGATCTCTTGTCCATTTAGTAAGTGGAGGGTAATTTGGATCGTACGTAGGATCCAGTTCATCATTCACTTCTTCATCAAACTCTAATTGATTGTCATCGGCATTCGCATTCGTATTATGATTCTCCGCCTCGAAAGATGATATGGTCTTAGTAATAGGGTCAGAAGGCTCTCCTTCGAATGGATTCTTGTTGTTCATAGTTAGAGATGGGTTCTCCCCCTGGAAAGATGAAGCGGATTCATCTGCTGAAGACGAACCCTCCCCCTGCAATGGAGTGCTTTCATTTGGAGGTTCGCTTGAGCTTGAAGGTTCGCTTTCCATTTCTTTTGCAGCATCATCGATTATCTTCTTTAGATTATCAATTTTGTTATCAGCTACCATCGCTTCAGAGTTGATGGCTTTTTCTGGTTCATTAAAGAGCGTTATGTACTCTTGAAACAGATTGGATACCGGTATGGCGACTTGAACTGTCTTAGGAAAGATTTCCTCCATTGGATCTTCCCTTGATTGAATTTTCTTCATGTAAGTGTCATCAAGCGTGACATAATAGGTTTCTCCTATCTTTTTCGATCTTGTATTGAGAACCCTATATGCCTTGGAGGTTAGAGAGTACCCCAAGAAAATCCCTTCATCAGAATTCACATCAAACTTATTTGGGTTCTCTTTGGAATTGAAGATGAAATATCTAGAACTAAATAATTGAAAAAACTTGACATTAGGTTTGCGATTCTTAAGAATTTCATATGGAGTAATAGAAAATTGCTTACTGAGAAAGGATCGGTTCTGAGTATAGCAAGCGGCGACAATTGCATCGGCCTAGAAATACATAGGAAGAAAAGCGAAGCTAAATATGGTTAGAGCAGCCTCAAACCACAAATGATTTTGCCTTTCCACTACCCCATTATGTTGTGGACAATAAGGAGCAACGAAGTTGTGTGTGACTCCATTTCTGGCTAGAAATTCTTCGAAATCTTGGTTCTTGAATTCCTACCTGTTGTCGCTTCTTATATTTCTTACCACCTTTCTTAGTTGAAGCTCTACTTGTTCTATAAAGATCTTGAGTTTAGGAGTCGCCTCTGATTTCTGGTTAAGAAAATATACCCAACTGAATCGTGAAAAATCAACGATAATAACAGGTATGTACTTACTACCACCGTCACTTTCAATAGCCGACGGCTCACAAAGATCGATGTGTAGCAGTTTAAGAGGTTCAATAATTTTTGTGTTCACAAGAGTTGGATGACTCTTCCTATTTTGCTTCCCCATTTCACATGTAGCACATAGATGATCGTTATCAAACTTCATGAGGGGAAGACCTCGCAGATGATCACCAAAAACGAGCTTCTTGATATCTTTGAAGTTAAGGTGCGAGAGTCTTCTGTGCCATAACTAGCTATTGTTAGAAGGAGCCTTTGTTAACAAGTAGACAACAGGTTTTCCTCGTATCGGATTTAGATTTAATGGATACATCTCTCTTTTTCGTTGTGACTTTAGTAGAACCGTTTTCCTTTTCTTCTCTATGATCTCTGATCCTTCATCATCAAACGAAACCTTCAGGCCAGTACCCACAACCAATTGTGAAACACTGATCAGGTTGTGTTGTAATCCTTCCACATAGGCAACTTTACGGATTGAGAAATCCCCATTTTTCATCATGCGATATCCTTTAATTGTGGCATAAGAGTTGTTGCCATACTTGATACATCCACCATCTTTGAGAGCCCGAAACTCCCTTAGTTCTTCCTTTCTCCCTGTCATGTGATGTGAGAAGCCACTATGAATATACCATTCATCGTCAAACTGCTCGTCGTGAATAACCCACAAAAATTAAGCAGATTTAGGAACCAAAAGTTGTTTGGGTCCTGGTGAGCCTTTTACAGAGCGTGGAAAAGCAATAAAATGATCAAGCACGAACGTTCGTTTTATCAAAGTGTTTTCGTTTTTATTTTTTATGGTGAAAACTTTGATTTTGTTATTCGATTTGTTTGAATCACTTTGTTTTTCTGTATTTTGATTCTTAACAAACTCTTTCTTATCCTTCCGAGAGTTAGTGGTTGTTTTTTCAGTCTGAAGTTCAAATTCTGAGATGAGCTTCCCCTTCCCTTTAACATCCTTGATAGGAGTTTTCTTTGGTTGGGATTTAAGATTATTCGATTTCTCAGAAAATCTTTTAGCAACAGATTGCCTGCGAGCAAAACTACCCTTTTGTTTATGTGAAGCACAAGAATTACAGTGTGAACACTGTTCGGGTTTCGCTTGAGACTGGGACTTCGTCTTTTGGTTGGAAGCCTTTTCTTTTCGTACATAGTTAGAGTTCTAGGATTGCCAGAACTGCTTCCGTTTGTTGATATTTTTCTCATATCTTTTGTTTTGTTGACATTTCTGCTTAGCCAGTTGCTTGGAAGATTTGTGAACATTCAAATTCGGTTTTGTCTTCCTGGTATGAGGTTTGGTTCTCATGGAATTAGGTTCGCTTGAACCTTTTGAAGATTCATGTTGAACATCCTTGGTACCACTTGTCTTGGCTTTATCAAACTTTGAAGGTTTATTTAGTGGTTCAACAACGTATCTATTTTTTATTCTCCATGATGGTCATTCGGACAAGCCTTTTCTTTCATCGACATTGTCGATTGGGGCTGACCAAAAATTATTCTCACACCCATCAACATTATCTTCATCTACGAGAGTTGTTAATTCAATTGTATGTTCCTTAGTTACTCCAGCAGTAGTGTACACCTGATTTGGTACCGTTTGTACCTTTTGGTATACAATAGCCTTTTGCTTCAAGACTTTAACCTTTTCTTTAGACAAGCGAGCGAAGTCAATATAATTATCGGATATAAGGACTTTTGGTTCAGGTTCGGTATTAATAAATTCAGAACAATCAACCTCATCCTCTATAGATATTTCACTTATGTCAATTTCCTGATCAAATTCAGATGTATTTTCAGCGTTGATCTTGTTATATGAACTCAACTTAGAACTCAATGAGTCAAATTTCTGCACAGTTTCGGTCTTTATTTTCAATTTATCATTTTCATCCAGTAAGTTTTTGAGCATGTCTTTATGGTTCTTGGACATAATAAATGACTCAATTTTTATCAGTCCAATTCTATGGGCTTCAAACGTTTCTTCAGTCGAGACAATTGATTCACAATTACAACAATCAACATCTATTTCGTCTTCCTTTAATTAAAGGATAGGCAAAATCATTTTGTGAATTTTGTTACCTATTTCACAATCTAAATGCAACCGAGTAATGTTGGAATAAAGATGTTTAGAAATTAAGCAAAAAATATTCCTTTGTTTCAAAAACTTTAAATTGTCACATTCCAAATAAACCAATTCGTCTCTAACCCTAACCAACTCTAATTCCTTATTCTCTATGCATATCCTTTGCTCTTCACTCTTGGAAGGCACCCTGCTGATTTGATCAATTAGGTTAGAATTCGTGAGGCGTGTTTGTTTTAGGCTACCACTTAAATTCGAAAAGGTGAATTTTCAATCATTTAAATCTCTTTCATAGATAGAAATAGGTATTTTGAGAGATTCAAGGATGTAATTTACCTTCTTGATCAACTGATCACATTCGTTGATCTGTTCTCCATCTGGTTTTGCAGTAAAGCTTTTATCTTCCCTTTTGATGAGCTGAAATCTCAGATCGATTAGATCTTCAACAGGTTAATCAGTAAAGAAAACAAATAAACACTATAAACACAAGATCGAATCAAAGTAATGCTTAATGATTTAGAAGTAGTCACGCCTCAACAGAGCTCAACAAAGAACTTCCACTGTATAGGCGAGCTAGGGTTTGTAGTTCAATTATTATGAATAATAACGAAAGTTATGATAACTAAGGATGCATGCATGCATCTTAAATACTAAACCCTAATGAAATAGTCATGGTTGGACAGGCCCAAACCGGATAACAAAACTGGGCTAAGGACCGAGCCCAAGACGCAACACTTCTAGACCCAACAATCTCCTCCTTTGCCTCAATATGGGGCGAGACTTCACTTTGGTAGAGGTTGAGCAGTTCACTTCACAACCTTGAACAGCCATGGAATAATGGCAAGAAGAGTCTGTTTGAAAGCCATATACCACCGGAGCATTTATTAGAATAGTTTCTTTTGAGCCTCACTATTTTGATCGTACCCATGAACAAGCTCCAGAATGTGCTCCAAGCAGGCAGTAGAGAATAGATGTTTGTCAGCCAAAGCAAATAGGAACCTATGACCTTCGGCTATAAGAAACAAGATAGTGTGAGACTGTGGATCAATCTCTCTCTTTACCATTATCATAGTGTCCCTTGCCTTCCCAATTAGCTTGATAGTGGGTCTCTTACGAATAGCAGCAACAACCTCCTGGTCCATCTTTGCCGCTTCATGAATGTAACACACTAGCATATGCTTGATGTGATCAATGATTGGATCATAATTATTTTCATTGGAGAGTGGAATGTTAATCAGGAGAATCCAATCATGTGGATTCAGATTGGGCAAGTCAGCAAGTGAAATTGTATGGGCCGAACCTTAAGATCCTCGAGTCACCTTGAACTTGACATTAATGAACTTGACAACAGCAGGAGGCTTTAGCACCTTGATAGTTGTACTCTTTTGGTTACTCCAGGTTAGAAACTGAGGCTGAAAGAATTTATGATAATATTCCAGCAAGTCCTGATCAACCTTCGGGTCTGGAGAGGGAATTGCAACTGTAGGCTCAAAACAGTGAAAGATGAAAGCCTTGCGAGTGATTGGCATATCAAATTGAGAACCTTTAGAATTCTTGACATTGAAATAGAGAACATGCTCTAGCCAGTGTGAACTTGAAGCTTCAATATCCTCCTTTTGAATTCTTTCTAGCATCCATAGAGGAAACTTCAACTTTCTCTAATTGAGTAGATTCGCCTCTCTCACCTCATTCTCCTTGTTGAATGCTTCCGTAACATTTTTCTTAATCTCCTGAGCAGACGGCTTGGATTTGAGAATATTCCTTATAGGAACCGTATCTTCAATATCATCAACATTATCCTCATCAACTACTTTACCCTTATCTTGGACACCCGAACCCGAAGCATCTTTCCCTTTCGGTTTGGCAACCACTTTCGGCTGTTGAGGTTTCAGTGGTTGGGATGAGTTCTTTACTTGTTCTCCCCCTTGTTGCGGAGGGACAACGGACTCCGGGACACCCTCTATTCTGCTAAAAATGTCAAGAGCAGGTCGTAGCTTCTCAGCTAAATGGCGTCTGACTGTAATGGTAAGAACCGGATCGTGGGATTCAAGAAGATGGAGAAGAATGTAGTGAACATCTCCAACAGAGCCCTCTACCACAGACCGCTCCGAACGCAAATCATCATGTTCCTTGTTCGCTTGATTTAGCTTCAAAGTCTGGGTTTTAGGTGAGTAGTCTTCAGAGCAAGTTCATCCATTGCTCTGCTTTCCAAAGCTAGATCTGCCTAAAGCTGATTTAAACGTTCATTGACCGAAGCTTGATGTTTGGCTTGACTAGAAGAGAGGTTCTGGCAAAGCACCTCAAAAAGTTCCTTTTCCTTTTGAAGCGATTTTGTAAGTGTCTGAACAGAGGCATTAACCTTGTTGGCATTTTGAGTTGCAGCACCCTGTAAAGATTCAAGAAATTTTTTTGCGTTAGAAATTAGTTTATCAACTTTTTTGGTCGCCTCAGTGCAAACATTTTCGTTAAAGCATCAATGGCTAAAGTGGCTTTGGAGATTGAAGCATCATGTTCCTTAACCAATATGGCCATCATGCTTGTAACAGCAGACTCAGAAAGAGAACCCTAAGTAGAGGAGGAAGCCATAATTTTGTCCAGCTTCTCATTCAGCTCCTTAAGATGGCTTTTGGTGACAGGGGCATCTTCATCATCATCACTTTGCACCCTGTAAGGATTGTAGTAGAATGTATCAAAATACATATTTTCCTACCAAGGATAGTATTGGCTTCAGTGGATTGGGTAGGAGACAGAGGTTTGGTAGTAGCATGGGTTTTGGGTGCTGAAGTACGTACCCCCATATCAGATACGTTGGTTTGCACTCCAGTGGTAGTTGTGGTTGTAGCTTCTGAAAAGATGGGAGTGGAAACAGGAATGGTGAATGAGGGTTGAGATGTAATGATATGGAAAGGGGTGGAAGGGTAGTAGGAATGAAAATAGGTGGAGGAGAAGGTGCTTGGAAACGAACGAATACCTCAGATGTAGGCGAGCGAGGAGGTGTACCACATCAAACCACTTCTTCATCATCCGAGCTTTCACTCTCATATTCACTAGAAATTTGGGGTTGATGACGAGAAGGTCCATACTCAAAGTCTGAGTCGCTGTAAGATTGAAGAATAAGCTTTCAAGCAGGTTTCTTGGTCTTCTTCTGCTTGGGCTGTGAAGAAGCAGCCTTCTCTGCCTTTCGCTTGTTTGGGGATTGAACTTTTGACACTTTATCTCCTTTTTCTCCCTTTTTGGCTTCTTGCTTCTTGCCCTATTTTGTAGGTTTATCTACTTCTTCAATAGACTTTAACATTTCTGGGGTGAGATCCCTTGGACCAGAAGAGGGAAGTTTCTTGTACTCCTAAATGAGCTTGCAAGTAGGAGACACACAGGCATACATTGACTCTGGAATGGAGCCAACGAAATGAAATTTGGATGGATGAGTGACAATGATGTTTGTAGTATGGAATGTGGCAATAGAGGAGAGCATAGAATCTGCCATAATGGGAATGTGAAAACTCTCCATTATCGATTGAGTAACAATGGTCCAAAACCTGACATGAGGTTGATGACAAACTTTGGACAAGTTGAAGCCAACGTACTGAGCCATAGTCAAGGTTGATTCCGTGGTACAACCCATAAACAATGTTATGAAAGACTTGCTAGCGCCATCTGATCTGACGCGCCTTTTAGAAAGCCCTTTGAAGAGGAGATTGAACAACCCATTCCAATGAGGAGGAAGGCATCATTTCTTGAACCTTGTCACAGTAGTTAGGGTTTCAATGTACCCCATGTTGTAAAACATTGTGAAAAGCTGACCAATTGAGATTGAATCAGAATTCACCATCGAAGCATCATATGTGAGCCCTATCAATGAGCAAAATATGTTCTTGGATACGGAGGCCTTCTGGTTGAGGACATTAAAATAAATCTTGTATGCAACCTTGTTGTAAGCAGCCGTGGAATAAAGTTGAGAGAGACAAGACATTGGGACAACTTCCACCATCGATAAAGCTTTGATAAGTGACGAATACCTGGGACATTCAACCACGTTATAGATGTACGTATCGTAGAGGAATGGTGAGAGGCCCATCAGCAAGTTCTGGTTTGCCTTGATGGTGAAAAGAGTGGAACGTGCAGAAGTTTCTTGAATAGATGAAGACTTTGCCATAGTTGAATCTTGAGGAAGAAGAAGATGAACAGTGACAATAGAATCGTCGGAGATTACCTTTTTGCTTGAGAGAGAAGAAGTGTGGTAAAGAACAAGATCACACTACCAAAAACCCTTATATACAATTCTGTGGAGACACAAAAATCAAGGGTAATGATTCCTTTAATTTGGGAAACGACGCCTAAAAAGGTGTGATTTGAGAACTGGCAACCCCGATAAAGCAGCTAATGACGCATGCTTAGGTAACTATTTGAATTCACGCGCCTTTTCAATCTTATCTCCTTTTCAAATTACAATCGATTAAGCACCCTACTGACTCATCTCTTCAATCTTTTAATAAAATCGTTATCTCCATAAATAACCAAAGGCTTATTATAGTTTCAACCCTTCGTTTGAAAATCATTGCATAACTTCGTTTGGAACCGAAGCTATATATTTATGAATTGATTCTTAATCCAACCAGATTTTTGGAAAATCCAAGATTTTGGTGCAAGAAAGTGTCAAAGATAAAGAAATAAAAACAAACTATTTGTGGGATTTTGTGAAGTCATAAAAGACATAAAGTAGTTGATCCTGGGCACGAATCGCTTCCTTTAAAATCTGAATAGACTTCAAAGTGCTTGTATGGGTTCCTGTTAAATGACGATCAAGTACTTGTTAAGAAACATTGAAAGGCATCTTTTTCTAAATAAGGCTATTAAGGGTGGCTTTCGCTTCAATCCAGGTTTCAGTACTTGACATAAGACAAAAAGTGGAATGAAGTACTTGTGAGACCAATGTGGCCTTTTAAACAAGTAGGTGTGAATCATATTCAGTGACATGTTGAAATTAAATAACTAGAAATCTTATTTAAAAATTAAAATTGGACCCTTCGGGAAGAAAAGTCTTGGTGATAGGCAGTTTCATAAGGATCTCTCACAAGAATAGGAGATTTCAAGGTACATCCACAATAGTGGTTTCGTTAATTCAAGCTGAAAGCTAGAACATTTATTTGTTCACTGTCAATACATTATAGGTATTGAATTTTTGGTTTCACTTAGCACGTAGTGACACGAAAGTAAGATCATAAACACAGAAGTTGTGTAACCATAAACCTCAATGGTAGTGTTGAGAGTCTCAAGGGTTACAATTATGAAATGAATGATTAATGGAGAATAAGATTAACGGTGATAAAGAACGAATGTACCTCTGCTATAAAATAGGACCAAGCAGGAAATGTCTTGACTCATGTTAGAGTAGAGTTAGGTAGCTCATGATGAGTGTGCGTTTGTCAGCCTAATTGGGAAGACATGATTAGTGTATATCAAGTCATTAAGGCTTCACTCAACAAATTTAGAGGCTTGGGTCTACATACAACATCATGCTTCTAGGGACACTTAGCTATTATAGAGATAAAGAATTATACTTTTCCCAGCTTCGTCATTAAGAAAGTTCCTTATACATTGGTTAGATAAAGACTAAATAATTTAAAATAACGAAAAATATTTTTGAATTATGGTTTGTGTTTTCTGAAAAGAAATAAAAACATAAATGAAAAATATTTTTGGATTTTAAAAGATTTTCTGAAAAAGAAATAAAAACAGAAATAAAAATAAAAATTTTGGATTATATGAAAATAAAAGGAAAAGCATAAAATAAATTATAAGAAAAGAGTGTATACATACTATACAACTGAAACCGTCACTTGAAAATTGAGAAGCGAACTGAGTCCAATAAGACCGAACCCGGAATGGACCGAGCGTTCGCTCTATTTCGCTTCCAACTTTTATTGAGGCGAAAGTGACTTCGGTACAGATTCATCTTCCATCATTCCTAAGCCTTGTAGGATTTTATTAAAACTGGTTTCATGCAAGGCTTTAGTAAACATGTCAGCCAATTGATCAGTGGTCCTAACAAAATGAATTTCCACATTACCAACCTCCACATGATCTTTGATGAAGTGATACCTTAGTGCTATGTGTTTCGTCTTTGAGTATTGTACCGGGTTATGACAAATCCTAATTTCGCTCCCTGAGTCACAATATAGTGGGATTTTCTTCATGTTTAGCCCATAGTCTCGAAGTTGACTTAGTATCCAAATGACATGAGATGTGTACGATCCTGCAGCTATGTATTCAGCTTTGGCAGTTCAGAGTAAGACACATGTTTGTTTCTTTGACTGCCAGCTAACCAGTTTGCCATCCAGAAATTGGCATCCTCCTGTGGTACTCTTTCGGTCTAGTCCACATCCTCCAAGATCAGCATCTAAGAATGCTTGGACAAAGAACCCCGACTTGGTTGGTTAACATAGGATGAATAAAGAGGTTCTCTTTAGGTATCGAAAGATATTCTTCATAGCTAGTAGGTAAGGTTCACGTGGATTAGCTTGAAACATAGCACAATAGCAAACAGATAACATTATGTCTGTTCGACTTTCTGTTAGATACATTAGCGACCCTATCATTTGACGGTAGAGGGTCATGTCAGGAGTTGGTTTGTCCAGAGAAGGTGTTAACTTTGTTCCAAACGCCATAGGAACCTTCACTTTTGAATCTCCCAACATTCCAAACTTGGCAACCAAGGTCTTCGTGTAACCCTCTTGATTAATAGAAATGCCTTCAGGTCCCTGTCTAATATTCAAGCCAAGGAAAAAGTTAATCGGACCCATTGAACTCATTTCAAATTTAGTCTCCATTAACTTCCTAAATTCAGCAGTTAAGCTAGGCTTTGTGGAGCCGAAGATGATATCATCGACGTAAATTTGAAGTATAATAAGATGGTCACCATCTTTCTTTCGAAAGAAGGTTGGGTCAACTGAACCTTATTTAAACTTGGACATTTTAAGAAATCTAGTTAGAGTTTCATACCATACCCTCGGTGCTTGCTTGAGACCATAGACTGTCTTGTCCAGAATGTAGCAGTGACCTAGATACTTCTCGTTCACGAAACCCGGTGGTTTCTCTACGTACACCGTCTCTTCTAGTTCTCCATTTAAGAAGGCACGCTTCACATCCATTTGGTATACTTCAAAGTTCTTGTGTGCAACATATGCAAGAAAAATACGAACTGATTCCAGCCTTGCTACGGGAGCGAAGGTCTTTTCGTAATCAATGCCTTCTTCTTGACAATAACCTTTCACAACTAATCTTGCTTTGTTGTGAATTACATTTCCTTCCTTGTCTATATTGTTCCTGAAAACCCACTTAAGTCCAACCACAGAAGCATCCTTTGGTGTTGGAATCAGTCTCTACACTTTGTTTCACTCGAACTCATTGAGTTCGTCGTGCATGGCCTGTACCCGACAGAATGATTGAGTGCAGTGTTCATCGTCTTCGATTCAACCTTGGAGACGGACGAATTAAACATGCAAAATTCCACTTTAGAGAATAGTGCAATTTGTTTCACTTTCAGTTGAGAACGTGTGAGAACTTTTTTTGATGGTTTACCAATAATTTGTGTTTGAGGATGATCTTTGGCCCATTTGGTGAGTGGTGGGTAATTAGGATCATACGAGGGATCCAGTTGGCATTACTCTGAATGGGTAACTCACCTTTCTTGGAGTTATGCATGTTGAATCTTTTCAGCACCTTATCCAAGTAGGTACTCTGACTAAGTCCAATTAGTCTTTTACTCCTGTCTCTCAAAATCCTTATCCCTAGGATATAGGCAGCTTCACCAAGGTCCTTCATAGCGAAACACTTCCCAAGCCAGGACTTTACTTCCTGCAGGGTTGGGATGTCATTTCCTATGAGTAGTATGTCATCCACATACAGTACCAAAAAGCTGACTATGCTCCAACTAGCCTTGATATAGACACAAGATTCATCTTCACTCCTTGAAAAGCCAAATTCCTTGACCTTCTCATCAAAGCAAATATTCCATCTGCGAGGTGCCTGTTTCAATCCATAAATGGATTTCTCGAGTTTACACACTCTATTAGGGTACTCTGTACTAACAAAACCCTCTGGCTGAACCATGTAAACATCCTCAGCCAACTTTCCATTAAGGAAAGCAGTTTTGACATCCATTTGCCATATTTCATAGTCATGAAATGCAGCAATGGCTAACAGGACCCTAATAGACTTTATCTTGGCCACTGGTGAAAAGGTTTCATCATAATCAACTCCCAGAGTTTGAGAATAACCTTTTGCAACCAGTCGTGCCTTATAAGTGTGTACATTACCATCCATGTCTGTCTTCTTCTTGAAGATCCATTTGTGCCCCACTGTCTTACGACCTGGTACATTTTCAACCAAGTTCCAAACCTGATTGTCATACATGGATTGTATCTCGCTATCCATTGCCTCTTTCCACTTGGCAGCCTGAGGGCCTGCCATAGCTTTCCTGTAGCTATTAGGTTCATCCAGACCTACTAGTGTCTCATCACTAATAAGTGTCTCACCTTCCGTAGTAATATGGAAACCATAGTAATACTCAGGTGCATTCCTAACTCTCGTGGAATGCCTCAGTGGTACAGGCTCATCAACTGGCTCAACAGGAGTTTCCTCCTCAAGTTGAGGGCTAGTGTTTGAAGTTCCTTCACCGCTTGACTCTTGAATTTCTTCAAGATCAATTTGCCTCCCAATGTCTCCTTGGCTTATAAATTCTCTCTCTCGAAAGACTCCTCTTCTTGCTACAAAGACCACATTGTCACTAGGTCTGTAGAAGAGGTAACCAAAGGATTGCTGTGGGTAGCCGATGAAAATACACCTCTCGCTTCGAGGTTCGAGCTTATCATGAGTCTCACGTCTCACGAAAGCCTCACAACCCCAAATCTTGATGTGGTCTAGTTTAGGTACTTTACTAGTCCACATCTCGTGAGGAGTTTTGGCAACTTTCTTTGTAGGGACTAGATTAAGAATATGGACGGCAGTCTCTAAGGCATACCCCCAGAATGAGATTGGTAGCGTAGCTCGACTCATCATGGAACAAACCATATCCAACAGGGTTCGATTACGCCTCTCAGCTACACCATTCAACTGTGGTGTCCTGGGAGGTGTCAATTGTGAGATAATCCCACATTCCCTAAGATAGTCGAGGAACTCTGAACTAAGATACTCACCTCCTCGATCGGATCGAAGCATCTTAATGTTCCTGCCCAATTGATTCTCGACTTCCTGTTTAAATTACTTAAACTTCTCGAAAGTCTCTGACTTATGCTTGATTAAGTAGACATATCCATATCTACTGTAATCATCAGTGAAAGTCAAATAATAACGATTAGCATCCCTTGTGGCATGTTTGAATGGTCCACACACATCCGTGTGTACAAGGTCCAACAAACCTTCACCCCTCTCACATGAGCCTGTGAAGGGTGACTTTGTCATTTTTCCAAGTAAGCATGATTCGCAACTATCATCTGACTTTAGGTCAAACGACTCCAAGACTCCATCCTTTTGGAGTTGGCCTATGCGCTTCTTGCTTATATGTCCAAGACGACAATGCCATAACGATGCTTTATCCAAGTTATTATTATTAGTAGAATCAATACACAAAACATTATTTCCTGCATTATCTACAACAGATATAGCTTCATACACACCATCACAGGGTAATGCTCTAAAATAAAAAACATTATTAAAGAAAGCATCAATAGAACCAACTTCATTATTAAATGAAAAGGTAAACCCTTGTTTGTACAAAGCATGAAAGGAAATAATATTTCTTGCCATTCCTGGCGAATAACAACATTTATTCAAATCTAAACTAAACCCACTACTTAGCGATAAAGTATAAACTCCAATCTTGGTGACAGGTGAAGCTTTCCTATTCCCCATGATCAAGTTTATCCTTCCTTGCTCCACATTCTCACTTCTTCTTAGTCCCTGCAAGTCACAACAAATATGAATACCACAATCGGTATCAAGGACCCAAGATTTAGAATGGGGTGAGTTATTAGATAAGATAGTGTAAATACCTGTGTGGTTGGGTTTAACTTTCCCATCCTTCACATCCTGCTGGTATTTTGGGCAGTTCCGCTTCCAATGAGACTTTTCATGGCAATAGAAGCATTCAGCCTCTTTTGGTTCAGAAGAAGGAGTGATGAAACCTTTCTTGGTTCCACTTGAAGAAGAGCCATCAAGGGTCCGAACCTTGGTACCCTTCGAAGAGCTCTTTCTCTTCCTCCCTCATCTTTTCCCGATTGCCAAAACCGGAGTTGAGTTTGGAGTGGGAGTGATAGCAACCGACTTCCCCTTAAGACCTATTTCAGCGGTCTTGAGAAGTCCCTGAAGTTTGCTGAGTGTGACCTCTTCCTTATTCATGTGATATGTCATGCGGAATTGATCATAGCACGATGGTAAGGAGTGCAAATTAAAATCTATTGCAAGCTCCTCAGGGAAGTTCACATTAAGCTTCAGCAACCGATCCACATACCTTTGCATTTTTTGCATGTGGCTCGTGACGGATTCCCCGTCCTTCATCATGGCTGTTATCATGGAGCAGATGATCTCATACCTCTCTTGTCGTGCACTCTGATGGTATCTTTCCATCAAATCTTGGTGCATTTCATAAGGGTAGAAATCCTCATAAGACTTTTGGAGTTCAGCTGTCATTGTGGCTAACATGATGCAAGCCACCTTGGTAGCATCTCTTTCATGAGTATGAAAGTCAGCGATCTACTGGGGAGTTGCAGTGGTCTCATTAATTTCCTTAAGCTCCTTGTCAAGGACATATTCTTTGTCCTCGTAGCGGGTAATCATCCTGATGTTTCTAATCCACTCATTGAAGTTGGATCCATCATAGGTAACTTTCCCACACAAGCTCATAAGAGTAAAGGAGCTATTAGGATTAGAGCCAGAAGCAGCATTGTTTGAAGACATCTGAAAAGAAGAGAACAAGATTAGTTTAGATAGAAGAGAGTCCTTAATAAAACACCCAAATGTAATATTAAGGCTAGGATCCAATCACAATATAATATAACTTAGAAGAGGTATGTCGTAATCTAAGCTATACCATATTTGAAAGGTAGGTGAATGACGATTCACCAATTTCCACCACGAAAACCAAAACATTTAAGTATTAGGTTTTTGATTGGTTCTTAGAAATTCCTAGATTCTTTGAGATTCAATGAACTTTTCAAAGGCATGTTTCAATCTCGAGTGTGCCCTCCATGTTTTGTAACTAGGATGCCGAGGATCACAAAACGAGGTGTGAAGTAACCATGCAAATCACTTGGTACCCTTTAAAGTTTATCACTCAATCGATGTGCCGGTAAACCACACACGCTCCATCGATACTATAATAAACCCTAAGTCACCCTTTACCTACCTTGTTAAGTCCAAGTTAGTGTGCCGGTTAACCACACACGCTCCACCAATGACTCAATCAAAGTGTAAAGTGTAATTTCATGGATTAGCACCTTATTCACATTTTTCCTAAAGTAACTAAGATTGGGAATTTACTAAAACATTTAGTTACTTTATAATATTCATCATACTTTGAATGAGAATTTATAAGTCCTTGTCTTACCCGTTCGGTTAACGACCCTCCACCAATCAAGCAAGCGGTGGGTGAGAATAGACACCCATTAAGTCACCATTTTATAGGCAACAACCTTATACCCACCTTATAGACCGGCTTCGTGAATGAGGCGTACTAGCGGTAAGACGACTTTGTTCTTATACATATATATATATATATATATATATATATATATATATATATATATATATATAATTATTAAATCATCATAATATAAGTATAAGGGTTGAATTTTAACTTTTAAAATTCTAGGGGTTGGAACTAAAGTTTAACTTAACTTTACTTGTTCCAAAACTTGAGGGCAAGTTTTGTAAACTTTCAAAACTTTTCATTTCTTGTAACTTATGAGTTTAATAGAGTAATAAAATGAGGACTTTTCATTTTTCTAACTCTTGTGTTCTTTTAATAATTTTTTTTTTAATCCAAGAGACTTTTGGTTTTCCATAACTTGAGGACAAGTTATGGACTCCATTAAAACACATTATGATCAAGAATTAAACTACCACGTAGGTTACAAATAATTCCTATGATCATCTAAACTTCATAAGAACAAGAACATGAATATGAACACTTTCAAGAATCAAAATCACATTAAACTTTGTAATTTTGATAACTAGTTGTTGTAAATGAATTAGCAAAAACATTACTCCAGCTAAAACAAGTTTTCAAGTACCAAAACAGTTTAGGGTAATGTTTCCAATCCATTTCCAGCAACTAAAGTCGAAAATCTGTACTCTATCGACCCTACTCGCCGAGTTGCATGAACCTACTCGCCGAGTAGGTTGAAGATACACATGAACTCGCCGAGTGCCCCCCATGGACTCGCCGAGTCCATTCGTCAGACAGCAAGTTTTCGACTTTTTTCAACTTTTAATTACAAGTATCAAACAAACAGTCCTAGGCTCTGATACCACTGATGGGTTTTGAGCATTCTAACACTTCCTAAGTGAACATGCAACCCTAATAAACCTTGGATCTATGTTTGTCTAAGATACATGTAAATAATCATTTTTCCAAGGTTTATATCCTAACTAGCATGGCATGGGGAACATGAATCAAATAAGCTAGTAGATATACTTACCTTGTAGTTGTAGTTGATTGCTTGGAGTTCTAGAGCCTAGCACCAATAATGTGGATGCCTCAAATGAAAGTCACAAATCACCACAAACTTGGAACTTTGAGAGAATAGTATTTACTATCTTGAAATTGCCCTCACCTCAACAAGTGTCAACTAGTCACTTTTCAAGAACCAAAGCCTCCTTTATATAGTGTGGTGGATTAGGTTAAACCCTAAAACCCATGTCTCTTCATTTCCATGAGATCCATGGGTTAAAGCTCCATGGAGTATCCATGGACTTTTCCATCCAAGCCTAGCCCATTCCAAATGAGCATTAGCCCACACAATATAAATATAGATGCCCATATTTAATTAGTAATATCTTTGATCACTAAATTAATCCTAGATTAATTTTAGATCACTACTAATTAAATAATATGATCTTATATTAATACATTAGAACTTATAATATATTAATAAATCATAACTTGTACTATTCTCAAATATTATCCATAAACTGTTCGGGTGAACTGCAACCCAAATGGACCATGTCGGGTCGGGTCAAGTACATACCAAATATAGTTATGAACTTAGACACTATATCCAACAATATTATCAATTGCATGCCTATATATGTATAGTTATATAAGAAATGTTTAAAAGACTTAGGAAGGCTATCTGCCCTATTTCCTTTTCGCGCTTGAGATGTGGTCTGGTGGGACATCGGGTATCCGTCCAAAGGTTTTTAAATATTAGTTATATATCATATGTACATATATAGTCATAAAGGTCCTTCCAGTTCATCCAATGCCCTTGGGTAGCAAGAGTATACATCCATGTTCATACGTACCAGTTAAATTACTAGTAAGCTACCGTATGGGTAGTTTAGGAAGATAGTAGAACTATTATTAGAACACGATATCAAACAATGAGTCAGTTCATTCTTGAGTCAATACTTACTAGATAGAGAGAGCATACATTACTATACTATTACATAGATACGTTTACATGATTACATTTACATAGATACATCTAGAAAGAGAACATATACAACTATACTAGAAGAATAACATATACAACTATACTAGAAGAAACCATATACAACTTTACTAGAAAGAGAACATTTACAACTATACTAGAAAGAGAACATATACAACGATACTAGATCGATTAACAATACATTACATATACCTGAATACATTAACATAATTGTGATCCACTGTATCGGAGCATTTCTTCAATGTCATGGCCCGAGTTGTAGCCAGAGTCTCTTGGAAGGAGAGCATGTGTTTGCATATAGAACTATATTGGATTGACTATCCTACACCTTGCTGCTAGCTACAGCCGGACCTGCAGGTCTGCAGGTGCCAAACGTCATAGTTATTACGACCCACATTGTCGTGTTACCTAGTCAATAGTATGGTACAATTTATCACATAATACCTTAATCTAAATCCGGTTTAAGGCAGTTAGTAAAGCAGTAGTTCCTATAATACAACACTATAGTACTACATTAATTTACCTTTTACATATATTTAGTGATCATTTCACTTAAACATTAATGTACAAACTATATTTTGTTAATGATAGTTACACTTGGGAAAATTACACACTTTTACCAGAAATGAGCATATAAAACAATTAAGTCTTGGTAGAAGATTACATTTAGAACAGTTAGGTCTTGGTAGAAGACTCCCTTTTAATATAGTAGGAATCGTAGGTATTTCTAGGGTTTTTCAAACGTTTACAGTTGTTTTACAAAAATTCTCATACTTACACGAACTCTCTTTCAAAACATTTTCCAGTCTTTCATTACATGTAAAAGAAATACTTACACACAAATTAAGACACATTAATACTTATGATCTCACCAGCTTTAAAGCTGATACTCTCTTTCAAAATAATTTGTATCCTCAGGTCAACAGTACACAGGTACTGATGCAAGGTTTAGAGAAGATGGAGCTCGTTCAAGACTCATCTTTCATTTTGTTTATACTTTAGTGTCTATTATAATTTGACAAAACACTTGTATTAAAATTATATTATTAATGCAATGGATGATGTTGTTTCTTGTTTACTACTTTTCATTGTTGTTATACTATACATGACGTCCTCCGCCCCAGAACGTTTCCGCCGTTCTTGATTTTAGGGTGTGACAGATTGGTATCAGAGCATTGTTTATAGTGAATTAAGTATATCAACCCATAAAAGATATACTAACTATAAATACAACGGGATTAAAATACTCTGACCAAGAGTTTATACTTTAAATAGTAAAATATTTAAATTAGTATATGTGCCTACATTCATACTAAAATCAGTGTCACTAGGACAGTACAAAAGAATTACGATTGTTGGGCAACACAGGTGGACTTAGAGACATATAGTCAAATCTGGGAAGATATAGCTTGATCAACTATATTATTCGAGGGTTGACTAGCATGTGCCTAAGTGTAGTTGTGTGGTTGCAACAAGTCTAAAATCTTACCAACAATACCACAAGGAGAACAGTAGAACATAACATTAAACTTAAAATACTATAGGGGTTTTTGGTGTTACTATAAGTACTTCATACTTGAGAACTAAACGGGATATTCATTACAAATTTGATAGTTGCTAAGTGGATACACTAAGGCTATATGTAATTAGGATGTTATAGACTTAGAATATGTGAAAATTTTACTTTACCCCTATTCTGTGTGAATTTGGAGTTAAGGTCACTTATTCGAAGGCCTATCCTGTTTCAATTACATATAACTGGTATGCACTTCACAAATAGCGATGAAACTAATGAAGATTTTATAAATAATTATCTACATAGTTCGTGTAATAATTATTTTCTTACCCCAATTCTCGCGTAGATAACATGGCTGGACTCCATCCCCACGGCAACCCGTATCTTCCGAACGAAGT
Source organism: Lactuca sativa (assembly GCF_002870075.4). Taxonomy (NCBI): domain Eukaryota; kingdom Viridiplantae; phylum Streptophyta; class Magnoliopsida; order Asterales; family Asteraceae; genus Lactuca; species Lactuca sativa. The sequence goes on along the minus strand of NC_056625.2, from coordinate 170,105,248 downwards.
CATAGCTGGTTGGTTTGAAGAAGAACCAGAGAATGATCATCCTATCCCTTTGAATGATCACCATGATGAAGACCTTTCGGATGATGCAAATTCCGAACCCGAGGTTGAGAACCTACCCCAGGCAGCTCCCGTTCCAATTCCTAACCCTCGTTCGGCTTTTCATGGCCCGACGCCTAAATCGGTGGAATGCTTGGAAACATGGAGCCAAGGACAAGATCAGCCCATGCCATTTAATGGTGATCGAAGCTTTTATGACTTAAGCAATGGGGGCTCAGCAGACGGAATCTTGCCAATCTTGGTCCGCAGAGTGGCCCGAAATGAGATTCAAGGCAGGACAGCCCTACGTCAGATCACCGAAGTTGTCGCCGATGCAAGAATGCATACCCTCCGCAGCATTCGTCTAGAAGATGCTCACGAGAGATCTGAGAGAAACCATGAAACCTTACTGCAAGCACTGGCTGAATCACGAGCCGAAGTCATAGAACTCCGCGTACGCCAGAGGGTGTACGAAAGACACCTGCTTGATGTGGAACCTCAACTGGATGAACTGAGAGTTCACCAGAGGGATGACCGTCCCCAGTAGTAGATGATTTACTTTATTTTCCTTGTTAAAAGGAATCGTTTTTTTTCTGTCTATGCCTGATGTGGCATTTTCTATGAAATTATCTTGTACTGTATGTACTTTTGGTTAGGTCTTTATGCTGTCAAGGACTATCTTCTCTGGATATGATGTAAGACCTTTTTACAAGGTCATTCTCCCGAACTTGTACGTCGTGAATATCAAAGATATCGACAGTCGGCTAACTTCTGTGTCATTCTTTATTCATGTACTCTTATCATACTTTCATTAGAGTCTATCTGAAACATGCTTTAGTCAAGTCATTGGACTATAGCAATTTAGCGCCGGAGACATTTCCAAGTCTCTTTCAGTGGTTGGATCATGTTATTTACCAACCAACGATACCTCAGCTTGAACGACAAACGCCTTGAGACAATTCTACAAACTCACTTCCACTCAGTACTAGGACTGCATCATAGGGATGTAGGTCAAACCTTCGTGGACATACTTGTACTCTTTACTTGAACAATCGAAGTACATCTAGGGTCAACCAGAATCACTCACAAAATCCTTATCTATCGTGTTAACAGAATCATGTCGTCATCCAGAAACAATCAGCCAAACAACGAAACCCCTATCATCCATATCGACGCAGCTACATTACAAGCTGCAGTAGCAGCTGCTGTGACAACTTTCCTTACACACATCAACTCGGGAAACACAAGCAAGACTGACAATGGAGTCGAGAGTTCCGATGGTAGTACCAAACCAGGAACCCAACAAATGGCAACAGTCATGGACTTGCAAAGCCATAAGATTGAAAGGAAAAGACGATATCGTCAAGCCCAAAAGAAGCGCAAGAGAGCCCAAAGACTTGGCATGCCACAGCCACAAGTGGCAACTCCTGCAAAACACTTTAGGAAGCAATTTCCATGGTGGAGTAATGAGGAAGGCACTCGTGTCCACATAACACTGGCTAAACACCGCACTCCCGCCACCAAAGCTAGTACTTGCCAGTCATGCCACCAATACGGTGAGATAGGGCACTTCAAGAAGGATTGCCCTATAGCAAAGAACTCTGGCGCAGATGGGAAGATTCTCAGGATCACAGCTGCAGGAGAATCTGCTCCGGAACCCCGTTAACGTAATTTAGGAGTTTCGTTGTAACAGACTTATAAACCGGTTTAATTTAGTGCAACTAGAGTCTTATCTTTTGAGGGATCCTGTCGGTATAGGGATGTTCATGCTTCGTATACTTGTCTTTTGTAGTATACCTCATTCGCATCAATGATCTTGTAGTAGTCTAAAGTACTGTAACTCTGTTGATGGTTGCACGGTTGTGCTTTGTCTGTAAACACCTTATGTTCAAATCTAATGTCTTTAAGTTTCCGTATGATTCTGACATTATCATACGACTCGATTCAATTTGATCCTCACAAAAACAGCTTCATACATACATTTCTTTGTCAGTAAACGTCTTTTTAGCGAAACCATCATTTTAGAACACCGAAGTACTCATGCGAGGAGTACCTCATAGTTCTTCTCTTTTCTGAAGAAATCCTCGAAGTACCACTCGTACACTACGTCAAGTTCAATCCAAGGATTCGTTCGGTTGATCTATCACTGAGGAATGTATACATAAGAGTGACATATAATCAAGATTCTACAGGTTAAGAATTGATGATTCCACTTTAACCTTTTTTCCTCGATGGGATGTGAGATTAAAGAAGAATCAGTTATTCGACTACCTTTTCAATCTTAATTATATACGACTCGTATACACGAGATTGTGATTGTAAAACCATGTATGAATTCTAATATGAACTTCATGACGGAGAACTGCCCAAGTCTACGAGTAATCGCATCTGTATGTGAACAAACTTAGAACCCAGTATGACTCCTGTAAACAGATTGACCTACAGTCTAAACACCTACGGAAATACCAGAACAGCCCGGTCAACTTAGCAAACTAAATAGAAATAGAATTGGAAGACTAGGCTTCTCACCCTGGAGAGCCCCAGTCTTATTATTCCAGAGGTCGACGGATTGCATCGTATGTACCTCAGATATCAAGGACTCCGTCAAGATTTTCCATTAGAAATCTTTGTCTCTGCCTCGCATAGATGAATTGGTTAAGCAAACACAAGGAAAGAATTACTTTCTGAAATGGACCTGAGATCCAAATATCACCAGTTTGAGTGTGAGGGAAGGATGTCCGGAAGACTACCATCTGAACTCGATGCGGACACTTCGAGTCCGTAGTGATACCCCTTAGATAGGACCAATACGCCCGAAGCAATCATGAGTTTAATGAATATAGTCCGTCTTTCTTACTAGGATCAGTTCGTCATTCTCCATCTAACGACTTACTTATCTACCCTAGTAGTAAGAAGGAACCCGCAGAAACATTACCCTCGGAGATACTTTTCGTAAAAGTTCTATGAACACTAGTTTTGGAATTGAAGAGTCAAAATTTCCTAAGACACACTGTTAGTGATGTGGAAATTATTGAGTACTCTGTCAATTTATGAAAACCGTTGAGAAATTTTCGACACCAGGGACACCGACAGGAATTCGCCAAATTCTAGGTCTTACAGACCTACTGTCATAGTTCATCCAGAACTCCTCGCAAATCACGGAAACCTTTATGACTTTGACCCAACAAGGGGTGGCCCTTGATTGGGAAGTTAAACAAGAAAGAGAAACCATGGAGATTCCAAGTGAGAGACCGTGTTCTTTAGGAAAACTCACTTTGGGAATGGCTTAATGCGCTTCTCTTCGCGTAGAAAGCTAAGTCCAAGTTAGTCAGGACCCCCGAGATTCTTACCAGAATCGGTCCTGTACCTCACAGACTAAACCTACTCCGCGAACTCAATAACGTACATTTCACCCTTCGCGTCACGATCTTGAAACCGTACGTTTCCGTTAGGACTCTCGTAAGTCCGAGTCGACGAGATTGAGATTAACGAGACCCTTGACCGAGAGGTCAAGCAGATGAAGCAACGCTGTCGCCAGATAGTGAAGGTTCGTTGGGATACTAACCGAGGACCCGAATTCACTTATGAGCGCGAGAAGCAATCGATTAGGAAGTTTTCCCACCTCATGACTCGATCATTCGTGCCTACTTCCTTACCTAAATTCTAATTTCGAGGCGAAATTCCCTCTAACAGGGGGATGATGTGACAACTCGAAATTTGCATTCGGTAAAACCCTAAAACTTAATCACTCCATATTATAATTCAAGTTCACTTTTACTTGTTTTTGGGAAAAATAAGTTCAATTGATTATTTTAATATTATTCTTTAAACGAACGGGTGAAAGAAAGTGTCGTCTCGGGTTTTGAAATTTAAAAACCGCAAACACCTCGTGTCTTAGAAGTTCACGACCAAACTTTTATGTTTGGGTCGAAAAATCATCCAAAAAACGAAACTCATGCCTTAAGCATGAGTTTACTCCCTAAAAAATAGTCATTTGTGTTTACTCCCCATTTACCAAAAGAGTAAACTCCAAAAATCCTCTCAAGTATTATCCAAGTTTTGTTCAAATATCTTCAATCTAGTAAGTGTTTCTAGCCCTTTCAAGTTGGTATATCACTTAATCTAGTGATTTTATATCCTTTAATCCACTCAATTATGTGTTTTGACTATTTTTTCCAAAACACCAAGAACACACACTAGTGTTCTTGGACATAAAGTTCATTTCAAGCTTCCACAATGTAAGTACTTCTATCCTAGAGTCATTTAAAGCTAGCTATACATGTTTATACCAAGGAAAAGTCTCAAGAACAAGGTGTTCACGGTTTTGGGAGGCCCCAAAAACCGTAAACACCAAATATAGTGCCTTAGGGTGCTTTAGGGTGTCTAGATGCTTCACAATGCCTTAGGGACTTGTTTAGATCCATCTGTGACAACCCGAAATTTCCATTCTGTACGAACCTTAACTATTCAATAGAAGCTAGTCCAGTTTCAATGAACTTCAGACTTTTCCGAATAAGTTTGTGTACATTAGGGTTTACATTTAAGAAGATATCAGGAGAGTGGATGCTCGTGGGTTTGTTAAACTTGAACATTTTAACACCTCATCATGTTAGAGTCCAATTCCAGAATAAAATATTTTCTGCCAAAATATTTCTGGACTATAAATAGATTTCTGAACTAAATATTTCATTATTCACATTTCCAACTAGAGAAAAGCCATTTTCTCTCTCACGGATCTTTGGGTTTTTATCCCAAATCATGAGTCTACTTTCCTAGATGTGTGTTAATACTTGTTATATGCTTAATAACATTGTTTACATGTCTAAAATGAGAGATCCGGGAGTTTACCGCCCAAGAACGTTCTTGGGGACTAAACTCCAAAACAAGGCCTAAAAGCTACCTAGCCCCATTTCCATGTTAGGTAACTAGTTAAGGACATTATGTATGATCTTTTAAGGCTAGAACACAATCAAGAACAACTAGTTTTAGGAGTTTATGGCCCAAGGGATTCTTGGACCGTAAACACCTTTTTCAAGGGCTTAAAGTGCCCTAAACACCCCCTTAAGGCTTTAGACATTAACCCTCTAATACTTGTAACTTGAATGGGGAGTAAATTACATCAAAATCATCCCTAAAGAGGAGTTTACGGCCAAGAAATGCTCTTGGGCCGTAAACTCCAAGTAAAGGCACCAAAGTGTGCCTAAAGTCCCCTTTAGCCTTAAACAAAAGTCTAGGATTTATCCTTTGTGTGCAAGAGGCTTAAAAGAATTAAAACACCCACCCCATAGGAGTATACGGCCTTAAACTCTAGGGGATATGGTCTTTAGGACGTAAACTCCTCAAAGGAGCATTCTAGGGCCCTAAACTACCTAAAGGATTAAAGCTCCAATGCTAGGCTTATTCTAGAATTCATTTAACACTTCAAAACACCCAAAACCACCAAGTCAAGAGTTCACGGCCGTAAACTCAAGGTTTTACGACCATAAACTCCAAAAGTGGGTTTTTTTGGGTGGTAATCTCATATACAAGGTCATTTGGTACATTAAACCCCTTTAGCCTTGTCCCGTAGCAACTTAGATGTAACCATTAGGACCTATAACACTTGTACAAAGTGTTTACATGTTCCTAAGTGTCCTAACTTATTTCATTAAGTTATTATTTGGCTAATTAGTTATATATATGCTTATTATATGATAACTAGGCTCGTGCGTGTGAACAAGTCTCCGTTTGCCACCTAGCACGGTATCCGACACTACAATCCAAACAGCTCACCAAAAGTGAGTTCATACCCCATTTAATCAACCTTTGAAATGATTTTAAATGTTTTAAATACTTTATGGGGGGGATACAACTTAAATACTTATAGTTATTGCTTCAATCACATGTGATTGCATTAATCACATGTGATTTATAACTAGGAAACCAATGATTTTATCACTGTTCAAACTGTTTCACTTCAAAATCTTTTACAAACTCTTTTACTTATCAAATGCTATGATTTAAATCTTGTTTTACTTCTTATAAATTGCATGCCCGTATATGTATATATATATATATATATATATATATATATATATATATATATATATATATATATATATATATATATATATATAAGCAATGTTTAATGGGCTTAGGAAGGCCATCCACCCTATTTCCTTTTTCTCAATTTGGAGGTGGTCTGGTGGGATTTCGGGTCACCATCCGAAGGTCGTTTTAATATTAGTTATATATCAATTATACATACATAGACATAAAAGTACTTCCATATTCATGCGTACTATACACATTACTAGCAAGTTACCATCAAGGTAACACAGGATCATACTACTTCAACTGTTAGATCAACGAGTCAGTTCATTCATGAGTCAATAATTATTACTAAGAGTACATATACAACTGTACTAGGACTAGAACATATACAACGATACTAGAACAAGTAACATTACATTACATATACCTGAATACGTTAACAATTATGATCCACTGTATGGGATCATGCCTTAATTGTCATGACCCGAGTTGTAGCCAGAGTCTCTTGGAGGGAGAGCATGAGTTTGCGTATAGATCTATACTGGATTGACTATCCTACACCTTGCAGCTAGCTACAGCAGGACTGGCAGGTCTGTAGGTGCCAAACGTCATATCTTATTTTCGACTATACGTTGTCATTGTTACCAGTCTATAGTATGGTGCAATTTATCACATAATACCTTAATATAAATCCGGTTTAAGGTAGTTAGTACCGCAGTAGTTCCTATAATACAACACTACAGTACTACAAAGATTTACCCAATACATATTTTTAGTGATTATTTCACTCAAACATTAATGTACAAACTATATTTTGTTAAATGATAGTTACACTAGGGAAATTACACACTTTTACAACAACAAGCATACACACCCGTTAAGCCTTGGTAGAAGGCTACTTTAATAGAAAATATAGGTTTTTCTGAGAGATTCAAACTTTTACAAACACTTACATACATGTTACAAACTTACACTTGAGACACTTTCAAACGTTTTGATAACAAACATCAACACTAAAATACTTATGAACTCACCAGCTTAATGCTGATAAACTCTTTCAAAATAACTTGTATTCTCAGGTCATCAGTAGACAGGTACCAATGCCAACTTTTCAGAAAATGGAGCGCATTCAAGACTCATCATATTATTTTGCTTTACATTATATTTTTGGTGTCTAAAACTGTACAGAACACGCTTGTATTAAAATTATATATATTTAATGCAATGGATGATGTTGTTTGCTTATTTACATTTACTGTGTTGTGATACTGTACATGACATCCTCCGCCGCAGAACTTTTCCGCCGTTCTTGGTTTTGTGGTGTGACACCATCCTTGATGAGTGTATCACACAAAAAGCAAAAAAATCCTGCATTTATATGTGTTTACGGTTTGGGAATCTCCCAAAACCGTAAACACCTTAAAAGTTGTATAAATGTCACATGATTGTTCCTTATGCCTAGAATCTATCCTAGACTAGTGCCATGATTGAGCTGACGACTTGAAAACCCCCAAATACCAAACATGTGAGGTTAAGGTAGTAAACTCATGAGTTTAAGGTAGTAACCTCATGAGTTTAAGGTAGTAAACTCATGGAGAAATGGTCCTTAGTTCGTAAACTCCATTTAGGAGTGTTTTGATGCCACACAACACTTCCTAAGGCTTAAACATGAAGTAGGAATGTTTGGAATAGCTTAGAAGACTTCAAAACATCAAATTGTCAAAAGGTTAGGAGTTTACGACCGTAAACTCAAGACTTTATGATCGTAAACTCAAGGAGTTTTGGTCTTTAAGGAGTAAACTCATTTTAGAAGTGTTCCTTGAACCCCAAACACACTAGCCTTTCCCTACAACACTTAGATGCACTCCTTAGCACTTATAACACTTATACAAAGTGTTTGTCATGTCCTAGAGTGTCTTGACTTGTTTATTAGTTTTTTAAAGAGTAATTGTTTATATACACATGTCCTTATTTGTAATTAGGATCTTTATGCGTGTCTAAGTCTTCACTTGACACCAAGCACTTATCCGACACTTCCATCTGATCCACTCGCAACAGGTGAGTTCATACCCCTATAACTAATCGTTTAAATACTTTTAAATGTTTTAAATGCTTTTATGGGGGGCGGGGTTACTGTCACACCCCGAAAACCCAAGGCGGAAACGTTTCCGGGGCGAACTCCACATTGAGTATCACAACCAATGTACATACTAAGCATAGTAAACACAAAACTTTACATTACATAGATTCATTTACATTGTCTAAAAACAAGAGTTACATGTGTTATACATATACATATCATATGAAAAAAAGTACAGATGGGTCTACTGCGTATTCCGTCTTCACCAAAAGGATCGCTGGTACCTGTCTAATGTGGACCTGAGAATACAAGCAGTTTGAAAATCAGCATAAAGCTGGTGAGTTCAAAAGAGGTTTATTTTCTGAAAATGTACAAGTTTCCTTTGGTCTTTTCGAAAAGTTTGTTATCCCAGGAAAAACCCTTATTTTCCAAAAAGTAAAGTTTAGTTAAATACCACAGTGAATAGTTTAATACATAAAACTATATATTGAAAAACCACTAGGAATTACCATCCAGTATAATAGTAGATATTTTTAATACATAAAAATATTGATTGAATACCATGGGAATACTATCCCACACTAGATATAAATTATATAGATTTCAAAATCGTGGGATTAAGATCCCGCACTAGATATAGAGTTCTAAACCATGGGATTAATATCCCGCACTAGATATAGATTCAAAACCATGGGATTAACATCCAGAACTAGATATAACATAGTTTAAATACACAAAAACTATAGATTAAAAGACATGGTACTATCATCTCGTACTAGATATAGATTGAAAACCATGGGATTAACATCCCGCACTAGATATAGATACTATAGTTTTAAAATAGATAAAAATTCAAATCCGTGAATAAACATATATTAATACGTATTATGAGTCGGGTAACCATGTTGATGCGACACTGAGACCTCCTTGACGCTCGTCATACGTCAGACGATATCCAGAATTTGTCACCCCAGGCATCCCAGCCTAACTATAGCTAGCAGTTAAGGTGTGGGATTGTCTGTTCCGAATAGATCTATTCACAAATTCCACGCTCTCCCTCCAGGAGACTCTGGTTACACTTTCGGGGAGGATTTACTGATAAGCCAAAGGGTAATGACGAATCTCACAAGCTAGTATTATATTATTCACGATGTTTTCAGACGTTATCGAACATACTAATCGTTTTGAAACATAATACAATGAAACAACTAAATACAAAGGAATTATCTAGCAATATACTCTAAATTGAACAGTGATAAACTGAATCAGACATAGTTTATCTAAATACTTTACATAAATCTGAACTCACTAAACAAGAACTAAGACCCCAAATTATTCCCATAATAATTTGATTGATTTAATTGTTTCCTTTACTGATATCCATGTAGTTATGATCGATAAAACATCCCTTATGCTCAACTTAATACATAAGGGTAAAGATATCTAAATATTAGCCAGATATTTATAAAAATATATCAGTTTTAGATTTTAAAAACATTTATAGTTTGCTTGTATTCCCCCCCTGAAAACATTGAAAAATAAGAAAAAAGGGTAGGGGTATGAACTCACCAGTCGAGGAACGTGTCGTCTAGGATGCTAAGTGTCAGTTCGGGGCTTGATAACGCGCGAGGTTCCTATGTAATATGAAATGATATTCAAATGTTTCTTATTAGACTTTGAATCACTAATTATATATGATTATACACTCCAAGAGACGAAAACACTTCAAATCAAGTGTTTGGAGTGACCCGGGTGGCATCTACGGACATATATGGCTCGGATAATGTGTTTGCTCTTCAAGAGTAAACTCCTTAGGGAGTTTACGGCCCTACGATCAACTCCACATGAGTTCACGGCCGCGAACTCATGGATGAAGGGTTTTATGGTGCTAAATGGTCAAATATCACTTGAGGACAATTGCTAGGATTTAATCTAAGACATAGGAATGGGTTTAATCACCAAAGAGACCATCAATGTGAGTTTACGACCATGAACTAGGATTTTACGGCCATAAGCTCCTAAGTACTGTTTATTTTCATGCTTTGATGGCTCTAGATTAATCATATATGATTCAAACCAATTTTACAAGCCTTAGGATGAATTTAGGGCACCATTTGGCTAAGATATAGGAGTTTACGGTCCAGGAACCTATCCATGGGGGGTTTACAGCCGTATGCTCCTATAGGAGTGGTTTTAATCAAGTTTATGGCCCCTAAATCGATTGTGGTTGGTTCTAGAATTTAATCCAAGGCTATTGGTGTGTTTAAGTGGCATTTAAACACTTGGAAATGAGTTTACTCCCCATGAAGATGAGTTTACGGCCCATGCATGTTCTTGGGTAGTAAAATCATGTTTACTCCTCAAAAGTTGGATTCAAGGTGTTCTAAGTCCGATTCCTTAAGTCGTTTAGCCATATCTAAGCTCCAAAGGTGGATTGAAAGGGTTTTAAGACTCAAAAACCCACTTTAAGTGTGTTCACAGCCCAAGCATGTTCCAGGCCATAAACACATAAATATGGTCCTTTTTCAAAGATTAATCACGAATTTGAAGGCTAAGGATGCTAATCTATAAGTTAGGGGAGTTACCTTGATGAATTGGAGCCTTAATTTGATGATTTTGGACTTTATGTTTGGATTGAGGAGAGAGGTTAGAGAGAGAGAAGTGAGAGAGTGTAAAAGCTTCAAATGAGGCTCATTTCACTTTATATATGATTCGGGTTTGGAACACGGTGGAATTCTACCCGATACCGATGTTAAACGGGGCTTTTGGTCGCACCCGATTAAGTTGTCGTAACCCGATGGAAACGATTCTAAATTTTTTTAAATAAATAATTTGGGCCGTTTACATGAGTTTCTAATGAGTTTGGACACTCCTGAGGTTATAATAAACATATAAATTTAAATAACTTAGCCCAAAAATGAAATCGGAACGAATTGCTAAAGACGAGTTTTACAGGCGGAACGGGCTACGGCGATGGAATAACTTCGGGTTGTCACATTATCCCCCCGTTAGAGGGAATTTCGTCCCGAAATTCAAACTTTAGATACGACTCAAGGATTTGGAAAGAGATACGGATACTTCTGTTTCATCAGATCTTCACACTCTCAAGTGAATTCGGGTCCTTGCGTGGCATTCCAAGGAACCCTTTACTTATCGGGAATACGGCTTGTTTCGTACGTTTAAACCTCTCGATCTATGATTTCGATTGGTTCTTCCATAGGGTTCAGACTTTCGTTGATTTCGATCTCATCAAAGGGATTACTAGGGTTTCGTTGGGTAGGCACTTCTAAAGATTCGAGACAAAGAAGACAGGATGGATACTACTAAGCCCTTGAGATAGTCGAAGTTTGTAGTTCACGGTTCCGATTCTGGCGGGGATTTTGAAAAGTCCGATGTATCATGGGTGAAGTTTTCTACGCTTCCCAAATAATATCGTGCCTTTCTGGGATAAGACCTTCAACAGGTCATAAGCTTTAACAAGAGGGTACATCTTCATGTGGTAAAATAGTTAAGGGTTCGATGATTTTGAAAGAAATTTTTGGGTGGGTCTGCAATAATAGCCGGTGGGACCCAAGAATTGACAGGTTTCTATGGGTATCTTCGGTGCCGACTAAGTCTTTATCGCTTTGATTTTTGGAATGGTTCACGGGTATGGCTGCCTTGCTTACTACATGACCAGGGAAAGTGGTTTGACCGAAAGGCACCACTACTAACTCGTAGTGACCATATCGAGCTTTGACCGCTGTCTTGGACACATCATCCTCACAGAGGTTTGGCTACGAGATAGTTCCAGGGATTAGTTCGATACGAGACTTGACTAGATGTTCGGAAGGAGTTCTCGGGATATCATTGGGAAGGACATCAGGGAAAAAGTTGCAGACTTCCCATTTTCTGATGATCACATAGACGAGGAATGCATGGCACTCCCTTCAGGGAAACTTTTTAAGCATTGATGCACGAAGTGATGCGAGGGTTGGATCTAGGTTTGTTGCCGAAGATCATGAAAATTGGGTCAAAGTAAAGATTTAGACGGACGACCTTTTCGAAACCAAGAATAATAGCATGAATGAGACCCGGTCATTACATGCCAATGATAGTATCAAAGCATTTTATGAAAAGTTTGCCATTTGATCGAATGAAAAAGAATAATCGTCCGAATTAAGGATACAACCTATGGGTATGACGTTAGCGTTCTCCTTCTCACTGGTTAGCCATCTTGACGGTACATGTTTCAGTTACTAACGAAGGATTAAGTTTAGAAAGGTGTTTGAATGGATAGTTAGCAAAATTTTCTTTCAGTACAAGAATCGAAAAGGATTACAGGCATAAGATTTATCGAGAAGGAATATACATGTGGCTACGGTGGGGTCGGTGGCTACCTCATTTTGTCCTATAGCTAGGACTCGCCCGATGTTGCCAGATGTTGCTGCCTTAGGGCAATTTCGCTTGAAGTGTCCAACTTCACCATAATTATAGCAGGCCTGACCGACACCCGCTCCAGAAGATTGATTTGTTGATTGGGCTGGTTTCCTGTAGTTTCGAGCTTGGAGGCCCTTCTTTCCACAGTTGTTGCAGAGACGTTCACGACATGGCCCAAGAGTACGGTGATGATAGATGCACTTGTTACACCAATGAAGGGTACCAGTATATCCGCTGGTAGGAGTTTGGGCTGTGGATCCAACGACAGAGACAGCAGCAGGGACAGTAGCAGCATAAACTGCTACCGTTTGCTGTTTCTTAGAGGATCCTCGTGTACTTTGGGCCTTCCGCTTGCTCCAGAATTTCTTTTTACTTTCACCACTACTCTTAACCAGCTCAGGAGTGGTGGTCTCCTCATCAGAGTTATCTTCGTGATCGATCAGGGTTTGCGCTAGACATTTTGCGCTGTCATAGGTGTCTGGCTTTGCAGCCAAGACATTTCCTTTGGTTGCCTGTGTCAACCCCCAGATGAACCTCTCAATCTTTTTACTCTCCGGGGTAACCATTCCTGGACAGAGTAGCGCCAAGTCATCGGATCTAGAGGTATAGGCGACGATATCGGAACCCTGCATCTTTAGATTCCATAATTCGTTTTCAATTTCTGCATCTCGCCCCGAGGGCAGTACTCTGTAAGCAGAAGTTCCTTCATGGCCTCCCAACGCATGGCATTTGCTACGGGTAGGGCTAGGGATTTGACTCGGCTGTTCCACCAAGTCAAGGCTTTATGGGTGAAGGTACAAGCAGCAAACTTCACTTTATCAGACTCCGAACAAGCAGATATTTCAAAGATTGATTAAATTTTCTCGAACCATCGGGTGAGGGAAATGACACCTCCAGTGCCATCAAAAGGATGTGGGTTTCGCGTTGATGAAATCCTTATAGGAACCCTCTTTTCGGTGTCCCTGACTATCATCTTGGTTTTGGGGCAGGGGACCACCTCCTGAACCACCGGGGTTCATTTGAGACATGGCGGCTGTCACTGCGGCAGTAACAGCTGCCTGAGGCGTTACAAGATCAATTTGAGGAGGAGGTGGTGGCGGAGTGTTGTTGTTTTTCTTTGAGCTGGGTCTCTTTCTTGGAGGCATCTTGATCTAAAAAGATCAAGAAAGAGAGGATCCTAAGTCCTCTGAATTGAATCAAGAGATATGAAACAGGGGATATTTCATTAAGACAGATATACCATTCTTATTAAGCGATAAAACAGGAAAGATTTATCAAAGCGGATAAACTATCGCTAAAGGAATGATTGAGGAGCCACGTTGGAATGAGGATTTCAATAACGGATTTGACTCGAGAAATACTCCCATAGTATTTCATGATTCGCTGCAGCGATGGCTCGTTGTTTGGGTATTGGGTAAGTTTTGGGTGTGCTGTATACCACAGTCACTCCCAAGCACATGTTGGCCGTGTCTCAAATGAATATAGTTGGCCAGGCTATATTGATCCTAGACACGACTACATAATTGCCCAGGTTTAACCGCAACGTACAACACCCATTTACTTATGTTTTGTTCTACTTGTAGTTATAGATTTCGACGGTCAGGTATACTTGTATACTTTTGAAAATACTTATATCTTAAAGTATACTATTAGTTCAGAGTACTTAGTCCCCTTAGTGTTTATAGTCTTATACCATGTAAGGTTTGGTATACTAGTTCACTATAAACAAGGGCTCTGATACCAATCTGTCACACCCCGAAAACCCAAGGTGGAAACGTTTCCGGGGCGAACTCCACGTTGAGTATCACAACCAATGTACATAGTAAGCATAGTAAACACAAAACTTTACATTACATAGATTCATTTACATTGTCTGAAAACAAGAGTTACATGTGTTATACATATACATATCATATGAACAAAAGTACAGACGTGTCTTCTGCGTATTTCGTCTTCACCAAAAGGATCGCTGGTACCAGTCTAATGTGGACCTGAGAATACAAGCAGTTTGAAAATCAGCATAAAGCTAGTGAGTTCATAAGATGTTTATTTTCTGAAAATGTACAAGTTTCCTTTGGTCTTTCCGAAAAGTTTGTTATCCAAGAAAATCCCATATTTTCTTATAAGTATAGTTTAGTTATCTGATTATTATACAATCTGGTTATGTACAGTTTGCTATCCCAGGAAAAGCCCTTATTTTCCTAAAAGTAAAGTTTAGTTAAATACCACAGTGAATAGTTTAATACATAAAACTATATATTGAAAAACCACTGGGAATTACCATCCTGTATAACAGTAGATATTTTTAATACATAAAAATATTGATTGAAAACGATGGGAATACTCTCCCGCACTAGATATAAATTATATAGATTTCAAAACCATGGGATTAAGATCCCGCACTAGATATAGATTTCTAAACCATGGGATTAGTATCCCGCACTAGATATAGATTCAAAACAATGGGATTAACATACCGCACTAGATATAACATAGTTTAAATACACAAAAACTATAGATTAAAAGACATGGGACTATCATCCCGTACTAGATATAGATTGAAAACCATGGGATTAACATCCCGCACTAGATATAGATAATATAGTTTGAAAAAAGATATAAACTCAAATCCATAAATAAACTTATATTAATACGTATTGTGAGTCGGGTAACCATGCTGATGCAACACCGTGACCTCCTTGACGCTCGTCAGACGTCGGACGATATCCAAAATTTGTCTCCCCCAGGCATGCCCGC
Organism: Lactuca sativa; assembly: GCF_002870075.4. Taxonomy (NCBI): domain Eukaryota; kingdom Viridiplantae; phylum Streptophyta; class Magnoliopsida; order Asterales; family Asteraceae; genus Lactuca; species Lactuca sativa. Next base: position 170,089,923 of record NC_056625.2, on the reverse strand, counting down.
CTAACTGTAGCTAGCAGTTAAGGCGTGGGATTGTCAGTCCCGAATAGATCTATTCACAAATCCCACGCTCTCCCTCCAGGAGACTCTGGTTACACTTCCGGGGAGGATTTACTGATAAACCAAAGGGTAATGACGAATCTCTCAAGCTAGTATTATATTATTCACTGTGTTTTCAGACGTTATCAAACATACTAATCGTTTTGAAACATAATACAATGAAACAGCTAAATACAAATGAATTATCTGGCAATAAACTCTAAATTGAACAGTGATAAACTGAATCAGACATAGTTTATCTAAATACTTTACATAAATCTGAACTCATTGAACAAGAACTAAGACCCCAAATTATTCCCATAATAATTTGATTGATTTAATTGTTTGCTTTACTGAAATCCATGTAGTTATGATCGATAAAACATCCCTTATGCTCAGCATAATACATAAGGGGTAATGATATTTAAAGATTAGCCAGATATTTATAAAAATATATCAGTTTTAGATTTTGAAAACATTTATAGTTTGCTTGTATTCCCCCCCCCCCCCCCCGCCTGAAAACATTGAAAAACACGGAAAAAGGGTAGCGGTATGAACTTACCAGTCGAGGAACGTGTCGTCTAGGATGCTAACTGTCAGTTCGGAGCTTGATAACGCGCGAGGTTCCTATGTAACATGAAGTGATATACAAATGTATCTAATTAGACTTTGAGTCACTAATTAGATATGATTATACATTCCAAGACACGAAAACACTTCAAATCAAGTGTTTGAAGTGACCCGTGTGGCATCTACGGACGTATATGGCTCGGATAATGTGTTTGCTCTTCAAGAGTAAACTCCTTAGGGAGTTTACGGCCCTAAGATCAACTCCACATGAGTTCACGGACGTGAACTCATGGATGAAGGGTTTTATGGTGCTAAATGGTCAAATATCACTTGAGGACAATTGCTAGGATTTAATCTAAGACATAGGAATGGGTTTAACCACCAAAGAGACCATCAATGGTAGTTTATGGCTGTCAACTAGGAGTTAACGGTCGTAAGTTCCTAAGTACTCTTTCTTTTCATGTTGTGATTGCTCTAGATTAATCATATCTGATTCAAACCAATTTTACAGGCCTTAGGATGAATTTTGGGCACCATTTGGCTAAGATATAGGAGTTTACGGCCTAGGAACCTATCCTTGGGGAGTTGACGGCCGTAAGCTCCTAAAGGAGTGGTTTTTTAAAGTTTATGGCCCCTAAATTGATTGTGCGTGGTTCTAGAATTTAATCCAAGGCTATTGGTGTGTTTAAGTGGCATTTAAACACTTGAAAATGAGTTTACTCCCAATGAAGATGATTTTACGGCCCAAGCATGTTCTTGGGCTGTAAACTCATGTTTACTCCTCAAAAGTTGGATTCAAGGTGTTCTAAGTCCGATTCCCTAATTCATTTAGCCATATCTGAGCTCCAAAGGTGGATTGGAAGGGTTTTAAGGCCCAAAACCCATTTTAAGTGTGTTCACCGCCCAAGCATGTTCCAGGGCCGTAAACACATAAATATGGTCCTTTTTCAGAGATTAATAACGAATTTGAAGGCTAAGGATGCAAATCTATGAGTTACGGGAGTTACCTTGATGAATTAGAGCCTTAATTTGATGATTTTGGACTTTAAGTTTGGATTGAGGAGAAAGGTTAGAGAGAGTGTAAAAGCTTCAAATGAGGCTCATTTCACTTTATATATGATTCGGGTTTGGAACACGGTCGAATTCTACCAGATACCGACGTTAAACGGGGCTTTGTCGCACTCGATTAAGTTGTCGTAACCTGGCGAAAACGATTCTAAAATTTTTTAAATAAATAATTTGGGCCGTTTACATGAGTTTCTAAGGAGTTTGGACACTCATGAGGTTGTAATAAACATATAAATTTAAATAACTTAGCCTAAAAATGAAATCGGAAAGAATTGCTAAAGACGAGTTTTACGGGCGGAACGGGTTGCGGCGATGGAATAACTTCGGGTTGTCACAGATACAAGTTGAATACTTATAGTTATTACATTTTTCACATGTGATTAATAACTACAAAACCAATGATTTTATTACTGTTCAAACTGTTTTACTTCAAACTGTTTTTACAAATTCTTTTACTGATCAAATAGTTTTACTTAAACTCTATTATATATATTATCAATTGCATGCCTATATATGTATAGTTATATAAGAAATGTTTAAATGACTTAGGAAGGCTATTCACCCTATTTCCTTTTCGCGCTTGAGATGTGGTCTGGTGGGACATCGAGTATCCGTCTGAAGGTTGTTTAAGTATCAGTTATATATCATATGTACATATATAGTCATAAAGGTCCTTCCAGTTCATCCAATGCCCTTGGGTAGCAAGGGTATACATCCATGTTCATACGTACCGGTTAAATTACTAGGAAGCTACCATATAGGTAGTTTAGGAAGATACTAGAACTAATACTAGAACGCGATAATATACAATGAGTCAGTTCATTCATGAGTCAATACTTGCTAGATAGAGAGAACATACATTACAGCTAGTACACACAGTACATTACTATACTATTACATAGATACGTTTACATGATTACATTTACATAGATACATCTAGAAAGAGAACATATACAACTATAATAGAAGAAGAACATATGCAACTATAATAGAAGAGAACATATACAACGATACTAGAAAGAGAACATTTACAACTATACTAGAAAGAGAACATATACAACGATACTAGAACGATTAACAATACATTACAGATATATGAATACGTTAACATAATTATGATCCACTGTATCGGAGCATGCCTTCAATGTCATGGCCCGAGTTGTAGCCAGAGTCTCTTGGAGGGAGATCATGAGTTTGCGTATAGATCTATACTGGATCGACTATCCTACACCTTGCTGCTAGCTACAGCCAGACCTGCAGGTCTGCGGGTGCCAAACGTCATACCTTATTACGACCTACATTGTCGTGTTACCTAGTCGATAGTATGGTACAATTTATCACATAATACCTTAATATAAATCCGGTTTAAGGTAGTTAGTACAACAGTAGTTCCTATAATACAACACTACAGTACTACACTAATTTACCCTTTACATATATTTAGTGATCATTTCACTTAAACATTAATGTACAAACTATATTTTATTAATGATAGTTACACTTGGGAAAATTACACACTTTCACAAGAAACGAGCATATAGAACAGTTAAGTCTTGGTAGAAGATTACATTTAGAACAATTAGGTCTTGGTAGAAGACTCCCTTTTAATATAGTAGGAATCATAAGGATTTCTAGGGTTTTTCAAACGTTTACAGTTGTTTTACAAACATTCTCATACTTAAACGAACTCTCTTTCAAAACATTTTCCAGTCTTTCATTACATGTCAAACAAATACGTACATAGAAATTAGGACATATTAATACTTATGATCTCACCAGCTTTAAAGTTGATACTTTCTTTCAAAATAACTTGTATCCTCAGGTCAACAGTAGACAGGTACTGATGCAAGGTTTAGAGAAGATGGAGCTCGTTCAAGACTCATCTTTCATTTTGTTTATACTTTAGTGTCTATTATAATTTGACAGAACACTTGTATTAAAATTATATTATTAATGCAATGGATGATGTTGTTGCTTGTTTACTACTTTTCATTGTTGTGATACTGTACATGACGTCCTCTGCCCTAGAACGTTTCCGTCGTTCTTGGTTTTGGGGTGTGACACCAGGGGAGTTTACTCCTAGCCGTAAACTATCCATTGGTCACTAAAAGGGGCTTAAAACTCTAAGGGCTTAATTGGTTAAGTGTTCCAAGGCTTAAACCAGAGGATATGTGAGTTTAAGGTCGAAGAATGACCTTAAGTTGAGTTTGCGGCCCAAGTACCACTTCCCCATGAGTTTACGGCCCTAAACTCATGGTAGGAAGTACCATTTGATGTTTTGAGGTTCCTAGCTCATTGGTGATTGGTTCTATGTTAAGTTCTAGCCATTTGGAAGCATTAGGGGCACAATATCACCCCCTTTATAGAGTTTACGGCCTAAGGACCAATCCTTATGAGTTTACGGCTGTAAACTCTATGGGAACATGGTTTCTTGGATGTTTAAGGTCCCTAACACTTCAAGGATATGATCTAAGCTGGGTTCTAGCCATAAGGAAGGAGTTAGGGTGTAATTTGCCCCATTTATAAGGGTTTACGGCCCAAGAACATGTGTTGGCCGTAAACTCCTTTGTTCTTGTGTTTCCTTATGATTTCTAGAGTACAAACATGTTAAACCTAGTGTACAACGAGTTAGAACAAGAGCACTTACGATCTAGAAGCTTGACTGGTCGTTTCTGGCCAAAAACACTAGTCTGTGTTCTTGGTGTAACTTGAAAATCTACAAAACGAAATTATTTCACGGATGAAATTATGTAAGATCACTAGATCATCTAAGATATCAACAAGTTAGGGCAAGATACTTACGAGTTTTGAAGATCGGGGATGAAGATCGGGATGATACTTGAGAGGATTTGGGCCAAAGAAATGAAAGAAATGGACAAATGGCCTTCATCTTCACCATATAGGGTGAGTTTACGGCCCACATGGAGTTTACGGCCATAAACTCCTATGTGGTGGCCGTGAACTCATGGTTAATGTGCTTAAGGCTCAGTCTTTGTGCTATAAATTCAGCAGATAAACCCCGACACTTCTTTCTTAAGTGTACAAGGCTCAAACTCTCAAACGGTCTCTAAATTGTGTTGAATGATAGCAGGAATGAGTTTGACTTTCTATTGACTTGGTATGTTATACAGAATGGAAATTTTGGGTTTTCACATCTCTCAACTATACAACACTCAGAAATTTGTTTGAGAGTATGTGTCCTTTGCGGGAAGGGAAAAAAGGATGGGGTCACTCATGGGGTTTGTGCTTAATGACATAAAGAATTTTTGGATCTGTTCTGAGGTTACGCATGCTATTCTCAGACCTTCTGGATGCAAATTCAATCAGTGAATTACGGTTTGAGTTTTCTTCTCTATACTCCTAAGTTTATCTTTATCAGATTCATTTTGAAGATAATTTTTTTTATATTCTTATAGTTTTTCGTTAGTATTCTTTGGGAAGTGATATCAAGAAAGCGATAACGGGCAGTCCAAACATGTGTAAGGGACTGAATCTGAATTGTCTAGACTTTGTGTTCAATGTGCTGGTAGGCACGAAGGATTTGACAGTGTGGATTTAGATAGGATTGTTTGGACTGACCATACGATGCTCGGGTAGATTGAGCAGTGAGATAAACATGGAAACCCACGAGATACACTAAATTAATACTCATCTAGAACTGTGGCTTAATTTTTCCTTGATGTACAAACTTATGTCCTTAATTCTGGTTATGATAGGGCGACTGGGGGGTTTTGATAAAGAAGGTATGTAGGAAATTATTTTCTTGCTTTCTATCTGTTAGTCATATGTTGCTTCCTCTACGTGATTGGAAGCGATCCGACCAGGAATCCAACATATGCAACTCTAGTTCTACACACCTCCTTATCTGTGAAATTCTTTCTATCTGTTAGACATATGCTGTCTCCTCTGCGTGATTGAAACATATCCGACCTGGAACACAACATATGCAACATTCTATCTCTATATCCCTATATCTCTGTTAGTCATATGTTGTCCCCTCTAAGTGTTTGAAATATATCCGACCTGGGACACAACATATTGTCACAACCCAAAACCAGGAACGGCGGAAACGTTTTGGGGCAGAGGATGTCATGTATAATGTCACAACAATGAATAGTAGTAAACAAGAAACAACATCATCCATTGCATTAATAATATAATTTTAATACAAGTGTTTTGATATTTCTAATAGATACTAAAGCATAAATCAAAATGAAATATGAGTCTTGAACGAGCTCCATCTTCTCTAAACCTTGCATCGGCACTTGTCTACTGTTGACCTGAGGATACAAGTTATTTTGAAAGAGAGTATCAGCTTTAAAGCTGGTGAGATCATAAGTATTTTAGTGTCTTAATTTGTAAGAATGTATTTGTAAGTATGAGTATGTAAAAGTTTTGAATATCCTAGAAAACCCTATGCTTCCTACTAGAAGTAGCCTTCTACCAAGGCATCTAGTATTTGACTGTTTCTCTTGTAAAAGTGTGTATTTTCCCAAATATGACTATCATTAACCAAAAGTATAGCTTCTACATTACCTTGCATCGTATGAATGTTCACGAAGTGAATGTAATGGGAAAAATGAAATAGTACTATGATGTAGTATCAAATAACTACAACCGTACTAACTACCTTAAATCTATTGTAATTTAAAGTAACATGTGATCGACCTGTATCTTGCTACCGACTCTAGTAAAACGATGATGTAAGACGCCGTAAGAAATGACATTTGGCACCCGTTGATGGGTTTTGAGCCTTCTAACACTTCCTAAGTGTACATGCAACCCTAATAACCTTGGATCTATGTTTGTGTAATAATCATGCAAAGTTGTTTTCCAAGGTTATGAACCTATCTAGCATACATGGGGTACAATTTTCTTTGTATAAAAGACAGAACTACATACCTTGTTGTTGAAAGTGTTCCTTGAAACCTTGTGAGCCTAGCACCTCAAGTTTGATGCCTCAAATGCTTTACACAACACCAAATGCAAAGAATAAACTTGAGAGAATACTCTAGCACATGCAAAATCGGCCAAGCCCTCTTCTTTCTTAGTGTAGCCGATTTTGGGGAGAGTTACATTGCTTATATAGTGTGTGACATTAGGTAAACCCTAATGTTACATGACTCTTCATTTCTTGACCCATGGGTTAATTCCATGGAGCATCCTATGTGTGGAACCCAACTTGATAATCCATGGAGCCTGTTAGCCCAGTATATAAGATATGAAAGATTAACATAATCTACCCATATATTTAATTAGTTATCTTTTGACCACTTAATTAATTCTAAATTGTATCTTGAGCAAAACTAATTAAATAATATTGTTAATATATTAGAACTTATAATATATTAATAAACCATATGTGTTATTTCTCTCATTTAGTTTATTCAATTGCATGGTGCCATGCAACCCAAATGGACCATGTCGGGTCGGGTCAAGTACTTACCGGAAATAGTTATGGACTTATACACCTTATCGAACAGTCTCCCACTTGGATACGTCTAATAACTATAACGGCAATACTTCAGGAACCGATCGGCAATCGTAGCTCTTTCAAGGTCTCTCGGAACTGAGAAGATGTTGATACGCCATTTAAGATAAGTGATCATATAATCCTCTGTTCTAGATATCAGCCGGACAATTACATGGAACAGTGTCTTACTTATTGTCCAGCAGTTTGTTTCCCGATTCCCAATTTGTTTGACAAAGAACTTAATTTAACACATCAACTTAGTTCTGACCGGGCCTGGTACATAGGTCAAAACAAAATCATCGAGGGGCCCAGATATCAGCTTCGACTCATATGTTTGTTCTACCACTCATTGAATTATACACAAATGCACGTTTTATAACATCGAGCTACCAATGTGTTTTCGTACAATCAATGCATAACCAACTCGTAAGTAACAAATCATATCTCTAGGTTTGAAGACTTATACGATATTACCGTCTCACGATCACTCGAGATAAATTCCATGAACTGATTCCAGTGAGCGTGGGTTGATTCCAATACTCATAACTTATGAGCACTCATGAAGTGTTGTCTTAAATCCTGACACCTACAACCAACTTCATGATAGTCTTACTTCATATCTACTTCCAACATATGACCGACTGTGGAAAATTTGAATAATATGTGAAACCACAACATACTATTCTGGAAGTCAAAACATGCAAAAGAAATTATAGTAAACGATTGACAAAATATAGCAACACTTTACTCATGAATAAACACAACTTTTATTCTTCATCAAATGTCAATTACACTTTACAAATTGCTTAATTTATCTAACTACTAAAACTTATATCATCCTTCAACCCTATGCTCCGAGCATGCAGGAGATGCTTAACCCTACTCAGTCCCTTTGTGAGGGGATCTACTGGGTTCTCATCCTATGATACCCTCTTTGCCACGAGGATTCCTTCTTCTATGCAATGTCTGATAAAATGATATTTTCTATCGATGTGTCTGGATCTCCCATGATCCCTTGGTTCCTTGGCTAAGGTAAAAGCACTCTTACTATCACATAAAATTTCCATGGGCTCCTTTATAGCTGGTACTACTCCAAGGTCTCCTATGAAGCTCTTTAGCCATATAGCCTCCTTTGCTGCCTCACTCGCTGCTATATACTCTGATTCACAAGTGGAATCAGCCACTGTCTCCTACTTGGAACTCTTCCAATTTATTTCTCCTCCGTTTAGGGTAAAGACCCAGCTCGACTGAGAGCGGAAATTATCCCTATCAGTCTGGAAACCAGCATCACAATACCCTACAACTCTCAAGTCATCACTCCCACCGAGGGTAAGGACCCAGTCCTTAGTCCTCTGAAGGTACTTGAGGATAATATTTACCACAGTCCAGTGAGCCTTGCCAGGGTTCCCATGATACCTGCTAACCATGCTCAAGGCAAAGGCTACATCAGGTCGAGTACAAGTCATAGCATCATGATCGAGCCTACTGCGGAAGCATAAGGCACTCGACTCATTTCTGCTATCTCAGCCTCAGTACTAGGGCTTTGTGTCTTACTCAATCTAGCGTTACTCTGGATGGGTAACTCTCCTTTCATGGAGTTCTGCATGCTGAATCTCTTCAACACCTTGTCCAAGTAGGTACCTAGACTAAGTCCAATTAGTCTTTTACTCCGGTCTCTCAAAATCCTTATCCCTAGAATATAGGCAGCTTGTCCTAGGTCCTTCATAGAAAAACACTTCCCAAGCTAGGACTTAACTTCCTACAGAGTTGGGATCTCATTTCCTATGAGTAGTATGTCATCCACATACAATACCAAAAAGCTAACTATACTCCCACTAGCCTTCACATACACACAAGGTTCATCTTCACTCCTAGAAAAGCCAAATTCCTTGACTTTCTCATCAAAGCAAAGATTCCATATGCGACGTGCTTGCTTTAATCCATAAATGGATTTCTAAAGCTTACACACTCTATTAGGGTACTCGTTACTGACAAAACCTTCTGGTTGACTCATGTAAACATGTTCAGTCAACTTTCCATTAAGGAAAGCGGTTTTGACATCCATTTGCCACATTGCATAGTCATGAAATGCGGCTATGGCTAACATAACCCTAATAGACTTAATCTTAGCTACTGCAGAAAAGGTCTCATCATAATCCACTCCAGGAGTTTGATAGAAGCCCTTTGCAACCAGTTGAGCCTTATAAGTGTGTACATTACCATCGATGTCAGTCTTCTTCTTGAAGATCCATTTGCACCCTACAGTCTTACGACCTGGTACATTCTCAACCAAGTTCCAAACGTGATTGTCATGCATGGATTGTATCTCACTATCCATAGACTCTTACCATTTAGCAGACTCAGGGCCTGACATGGCTTCCGCGTAGCAGTTAGGTTTATCCAGACCTACTAGTTTCACATCACTAATAAGTGTCTCACCTTACGCAGTAATATGGAAACCATTGTAATGCTCAGGTGCATTCCAAAGTCTCGTGGAATGTCACAAAGGTACAGGCTCGTTAATTGGCTCAATAGGAGTTTCCTCCTCAAGTTGAGGGCTAGGGTTTGAATTTCCTTATCACTTGACTCTTGAAGTTCTTCAAGGTCTATTTGCCTCCCACTGTCTCCTTGTCTTATAAACTCCCTCTCTCTCTCTCTCTCTCTCTCTCGAAAGACTCATCTTCTTGCTACAAAGACCACATTATCACTAGGTCTGTAGAAGAGGTAACAAAAGGATCTTTGTGGGTAGCCGATGAAAATACACCTCTCGCTTTGGGGTTCTAGCTTATCATGAGACTCGCGCCTCACAAAAGCCTCGCAACCCCAAATCTTGATGTGGTCTAGTTTGGGTACTTTACCAGTCCACATCTCGTGAGGAGTTTCGGCAACATTCTTTGTAGGGACTAGATTAAGAATATGGGCGGTAGTCTCTAAGGCATACCCCCAGATTGATATTGGTAGCGATGCTTGACTCATCATGTAACGAACCATATCCAACAAGGTTCGATTACGCCTCTCAGCTACACCATTCAACTGCGGTGTCCTGGGAGGTGTCAATTGTGAGACAATCCCATATTCCCAAAGATAGTCGAGGAACTCTAAACTAAGATACTCACCACCTCGATCGGATCGAAGCATCTTAATGTTCCTGCCCAATTGATTGTCTACTTCCTATTTAAATTCCTTAAACCTTTTGAAAGTGTCTGACTTATGCTTGATGAAGTAGACATATCCATATCTACTGTAATCCTCAGTAAAAGTCAAATAATAACGATTAGCATCCCTTGTGGCATGTTTGAATGGTCCACACACATCCTTGTGTACAATTTCCAACAAACCTTCACCCCACTCATAAGAACCTGTGAAGGGTGACTTTGCCATAATGATGCTTTATGCAAGTTATTATTATTAGGAGAATCAATACACAATACATTATTTCCTAAGTTATCAACCACATATACAATTTCCTACACACCATCACAAGGTAATGCTTTAAAATAAAGACTATTATTAAAGAAAGCATTAATCGAACCAACTTCATTATCAAATGAAAAGGTAAAGCCCTGTTTATACAATGCATGAAAGGAAATAATATTTCTTGCCATTTCTGGCGAATAACAACATTTATTCAAATATAAACTAAACCCACTACTTAGCGATAAAGTATAAACTACAATCTTGGTGACAGGTGAAGCTCTCCTGTTTCTGATGATCAAGTTCATTCTTCCTTGCTCCACATTCTCACTTCTTCTTAGTCCCTGTAAATCAGAACAGATATGAATACCACAACTGGTATCAAGGACCCATGAGTTAGAATGGGGTGATTTTTTAGATAAGATAGTGTAAATACCTACATGGTTGGGTTTGACTTTCCCATCCTTCACATCTTGCTGGTATTTTGGGCAGTTCCGCTTCCAATGTGCCTTTTCATGGCAATAGAAGCATTCAGCCTCTTTTGGGTCAGAAGAAGGAGTGATGGAACCTTTATTGGTTCCACTTGAACAAGAGCCATAAAGGGTCCTAGCCTTGGTACCCTTCGAAGAACTCTTTCTCTTCTTCCCTCATTCTTTCCCGATTTCCAAGACAGGGGTGGAGTTGGTAGGAGTAGGAGTAGTAACAACCGCCTTACCCTTAAGACCACTTTCCGCAGTCTTTAAGAGTCCTCGAAGTTTGCTGAGAGTGACCTCTTCCTTGTTCATGTGGTATGTCATGCAGAATTTATCATAACATGAAGGTAAGGAGTGCAAAATGATATCTATTGCAAGCTCCTCGGGGAAGTTCACATTAAGCTTCAACAAACGGTCCACAAATTTTTGCATTTTCTGCATGTGGCCCGTGATGGGTTCACCATCCTTCATTCGGGTTGTTATCATGGAGGAGATGATTTCATAACTCTCTTGTCTTGCACTTTGATGGTATCTTTCCATCAAATCTTGGTACATTTCAAAAGGGTAGAAGTCCTCGTAGGACTTTTGGAGGTCGGCTGTCATAGTGGCCATCATGATGCATGCCACCTTGGTGGCATCCCTTTCATGTGCCCTAAAGTTAGCGATCTCTTGAGGAGTAGCAACTGTCTCATGAATCTCCTTAAGCTCCTTATCGAGGACATATTCCTTGTCCTTGTAGCGGGTAATCATTCGGATGTTTCTGATCCATTAATTAAAGTTGGATCCATCAAAAGTGACTTTCCCACACAAGTTCATTAGAGAAAAGGAGCCATTAGGATTAGAGCCAGAAGCAGCAGTGTTTGCAGACATCTGAAGAGAAGGAAAAATTTAGTTTAGATATAGAGATAGTCCTTAATAAAACACCCAAATGTAGTATTAAGGCTAGCACCCAATCACAATATATTATACTTAGAAGAGGCAAAATATTAAAATATTTAATTTGGTTCTTAGAAGCTCCTAGATTCTTTTGAGATTCAATGAACTTTTCAAAGACATGTTTCAATCTCGAGTGTGCCCTCCAAGTTTTGTGACTGGGATGTCGAGGATCACAAAACGAGGTGTGAAGTAACCATGCAAATTACTTGGTACCCTTAATGTATTACCCCTCAATCGATGTGCTGGTTAACCACACACGCTCCATCGATACTATGATAAACATTAAGTCACCCTTTACCTACCTTGTTAAGTTCAAGTTAGTGTGCCGGTTAACCACACACGCTCCATTAACGACTTAGACAAAGTGTAAAGTGTAATTTCATGGATTAGCACCTTATTCACATTTTTCCTAAAGTAAATAAGATTGGGAATTTAATAAAACATTTAGTTACTTTATAATATTCATCATACTTTTAATGACAATTTATAAGTCCTTGTCCTACCCGTTCGGCTAACGAACCTCCACCAGTCAAGCAAGCGGTGGGTAAGAGTGGACACCCATTAAGTTGCCGTTTTATAGGCAACAACCTTATACCCACCTTATAGACTGGCTTCGTGAATAAGGTGTACTAGCGGTTAGACGACTTTGAACTTATACATATATATATTATTATTAACTTATAATATTATAAGTATAAGGGTTGAATTTTAACTTTTAAAATTCTAAGGGTTGGAACTAAAGTTTTAATATGACTTTACTTGTTCCAAAACTTGAGGGCAAGTTTTGTAAACATTCAAAACTTTTCACTTCTTGTAACCTATGAGTTAATTAAAGTATTACAAACGAACAGTCTTCATTTTTATAACCCATGTGTTCTTTTGATGGTTTTAAAAACAAAGTGAATTTTGGTTTTCCATAACTTGAGGACAAGTTATGGACTCCATTAAAACACATAATGATCATGAATTAATCTACCACATAGGTTACAAATAATTCTTATGATCATCTAAACATCATAAGATCAAGAACATGAATATGAACACTTTCATGAATCAAAAATTACACTTAAAAACCTATAATTTAGATAATTTGTCATTGTAAATGGATTAACATGAACATTACACCAACTAAAACAAGTTTTAAAATATAAAAACAGTTTAGGGTAATGTTCCTAGTCCATTTCCAGCAACAAAAATCGAAGTTCTGAAAACTACAGCCTATACTCGTCAAGTGCATGAACTGACTCGACGAGTAGCTTGCATTGGTCATGGACTCGTCGAGTCCCCCCCCCCCCATGGACTCGACGAGTTCATACGGGCAGAAAGCAGAAAACTCGATTTTTCAAGCAGTTTCCACAAAAATCAAACAAGCAAGCCTAGGCTCTGATACCACTGATGGGTTTTGAGCATTCTAAAACTTCATAAGTGTACATGCAACCCTAATAACCTTGGATCTATGTTTGTCTAATAATCATGCAAAGTTGTTTTCCGAAGTTATGAACCTATCTAGCATACATGGGGTAGAATTTTCATTGTATAAAAGATAGAACTACATACCTTGTTGTTGAAAGTGTTCCTTGAAACCTCGTGAGCCTAGCACCTCAAGTGTGATGCCTCAAATGCTTCACACAACACCAAATGAAAAGAATAAACTTCAGACAATACTCAAACACATGCAAAATCAGCCAAGCCCTCTTCTTTCTCAGTGTTGCCGATTTTGGGGAGAGTTACATTGCTTATATAGTGTGTGACATTAGATAAACCCTAATGTTACATCACTCTTCATTTCTTGATCCATGGGTTAACTCCATCGAGCATCCATGTAGCATCTTATGGGTGGAATCCAACATGATAATCCATGGAGCCTCTTAGCCCACTATATAAGATATGGAAGATTTACATAATCTACCCATATGTTTAATTAGTTATCTTTTGACCACTTAATTAATTCTAAATTAATTCTTGATCAAAACTAATTAAATAATATTATTAATATATTAGAACTTATAATATATTAATAAACCATATGTGTTATTTCTCTCATCTAGTTTATTCAATTGCATGGTGCCATGCAACCCAAATGGACAATGCCGGGTCGAGTCAAGTACTTACCAGAAATAGTTATGGACTTAGACACCTTATCCAACACCCGTAGACTTGCAAGTCCCACTGTAGCGAGCAGCAAGGTGTAGGATAGTCAATCCAGTATAGATCTATTCGCAAACTCATATGCTCCCCAATTAAGGAGATTCTAGATACAAAAATGGTCATGGCAGGTAGTGCCATGCCCCGTTTAATGGGTCACATAACTGCATGAATGTATATGTAATGAATGTGCTAACTGTATAGTAATGTACTGTAATGTTCTACATGTGCTAGCTGTAATGTGTGTCCTCTCTTTATCTAGCATGTATAGACTCATGAATGAACTGACTCGTGGTATGATTTTGCGTTCTACGAATAGTATTAGTATCTTCCTAAACTACCCATATGGTACCTTACTAGTAATGTAACCGGTACGTATGAACATGAAAGTGTACCCATACTACCCAAGGGTATTGAATTAACTGATAGAACTTTTATGTCAATATATGTATACATAATATACAACTAATATTTAGACGACCTTCGGATGGATAACCGATTCCCTAACGCCACATCCCAACAAGGAAAAGGAGGTAAAGCGAGCTAGTATTCCTAAGTCCTTATATAACTATACATATATAGACATGCAATTGACAATATAAAAGTATAAAAGAAGTTTGGTAAAACATTTTGAAAAGTTTTATAACTAGGAAAAGATGACTTGGTGTTAGTTTGCAAAATGATTTGAAAACAATTTGTTTGATAAGAATAGTATAAATATAAGGAAAACATTTGTGTTGAATCAAAACTATAACAGGGTTTGAAAAGATTCACTTAGTATGTAAGACAGTCTAACAAAGAGTTTTAAATGAGTAAAAATGTTTTGGAAAACTATTTGAAGTAATCTGTTTGGTAAAACAGCTAAAAGAGTAGTAATTCCATTTGTATGCTGCTTATTAATCACATGTGATTGATATAATAACTAGCATGAATCAAATTGTGTCTCCCCATAAAAGCATTTAAAAACATTTAAACTATTGATTAAGGGGTATGAACTCACATGTAGCAAGTGGTTTGGATGTATTGACTGTCGTAGGATGCTAAGTGCCAAGTGAAGGCTTGTACACACACAAGGGTCCTATTAAACATATAATAATACATATATGTATCCAATTAGACTTTAAACAACTAATTAACAAAGTTAAGACATCCTAAGACATGTTAAACACTTTATACAAGTGTTATAAGTGCTAAGGGTTGCATCTAAGTGTTGTAGGACAAAGCTATTTGAGCTTAGGGTTCAAAGGAACCCCTAATATGAGTTTACTCCCTAAAGACCATAACCCCTTGCGTTTACGGTCGTAAACCCTTGAGTTTACGGCCGTAAGCTCATAACATTTTGACCATTTGTTGGTTTGAAGTCTTCTAAGCCATTCCAAGCATTCCTACTTCATGTTTAAGCCTTAGGAAATGTTTTGTGGCATCAAAACACTCCTAAATGGAGTTTACGGCCCATGGACCATTTCTTCATGAGTTTACTACCGTAAACTCCTATGGAACATGGTTTTTGATGGGTTTTAGCTATAAGAACATCCTATGTCCTCATACAAAGACTAATGCTTAAATCAAGGTTTCTCTATTGTACATGCAATTTATCCAAGACTATACACCCTAGATCTTGCATATGATAATCAATATAACATATAAATTAGGGTTTAGATTATTCCTTGATTGTTATGTAGCAATAACAATCTCAAATCCTTCTTATATTGACTTTAGAAAGCTTAAAGTCACAAATGTCACTCCTCTAATGGTTCATAAACACCAAGAGCAAGAGGATGAATAGGAGAAGAGAAGGAGTCTGCCCAAAACATGTGGAAACCCGAGAAGAAAGATTGTCCATGTTTTTGGGGCATAAGGACTCTATATATAGTGAGGCTATTAGGGTTATCTAAAGGCCTTGGATGATTTCTAATGGGTTTCCCCATAGAATTCGTCCACTCCTTAATATAAGGCAATCCATAGCCCAAATTGCAATTATCTTATAATTACAATTCCAGTCCCTTAAGTTTATTTAATCTCTTTTACTCACAAACTTAATTCTTATTAATTCTTGACTAATATTAATTAAACAATATGATTTCTCCTTTAATATATTATTCTCATAATATATTAATAAATCATATTTAATCTTTTTTCTCCAAAATTCATCCTATCAAGTTGCTTTGGTGAAGGCAACCCAAAAGGACCATGCACCATCGGGTCAAGTACATACCAAAATAGTTATGGACAAAGACACGAATCCAACAGTCTCCCACTTGGATAAGTCTAATAACTATTATGCGTATGACTTCAGATCCTGATCTACAATCGTAGCATTCCACAGCCGCTGTCAACTCTGATCCTATCAGATACGTGTGTCCTTTAGTTAAGGGATCATATATTCCTCCATTCTAGATATCGTATGACATGATTTCTAATCATTCTCTCTGTACTATTTCTCGGCTTCCGATTTATGACGACTGACTAATTGAACAAATCAAATTAGCCCTAGCCCGGTCGAGCATTTACGTTTGTCATCACTAAATCATCGAGGGGCCCAAAGATATCGCTTTTATCCTACTTTGGATAAAAGGAACGGATAAATTTTGATTCAATGTTCGCTTGCACTTACTCACCGAATCACACACAACAATATGTTTTATAACACCAAGTTACTGGTGTGCTTACATATTATCAATGTGCAACCAATTTGCAAGATACAACTCACACATCTCGGTTTCAAGAATATAAGATGTTATCGTCTCACCAATCACTCGTGATACAATTCATGGAGTGATCCAAGTGAGCGAGGGTTTAATCCAATGCTCAAATCTTATTCATAAGCACTCATGAACGTTGCAGCAAACATTTGATTATGTCTAATACTCTTTAGACAATCCATACACCAATTCACGACATTCTTCATTCATACCTACTTCCAACATATGAACGACTGTGGCATGTTCGAATAATTTGACGGTTCTCAACCAATTAAATTATTCAGGAAGTCAAAACATGCAAAGTGAAATACAAGTATAATACTAATCCCATATGGCCTCAAACCTTTGAGCATAAATAAAACATCTTTTATTTATCACCATATCGATTACTCATTATTTGTTGTTTCGGGTAATCAACTTCTTACTTGAATTATTACTACACTTATCCCATTCTCCTAGCATGCACACAATGTTTACCTATGGTTCTTACTTTGTGAAATAGATCAAATGAGCACATTTCCAATCATACTCGTTTCACAACTCCAAATCCTTTTTCATTGGTGAAAGAATATCAAATTCTTGCCACTTATGGAATATGCTAGATTCTAACATTTTATGCAATGATCCTTTTGTAATGTCACTGCACTATAGTCACAATGACTATTGCCAATGAAATTACAAAGTCCTCTATCGGAGATTGTTACAATTCAATTCCTTTTATATGATGTCTCTCACTCAAAGTACATTCCTTTGAACATCCTTTTGCATAAAATTTTCTAATCTAGACATAGATTTTCAATATCCAACTCCCAATATGGAAACGTTTCAATGTTTTCCATATGACAACTCATTCTTAATAGAATCTTTTCTATTCATAATAATATCGATATGGTCCATCCAATACTATACGTCTAACTACTCACAGGCGACCAATCCTCGGCGAAGTTTGGATTGTCCTTTGATAGTTGTTTAATTATCTTAGACAAAACCGATTCTTGTCCTTTTTCCCTCTAAATGCACTAGACATTTTTAAAATTTTAGAACGGTCAAATATTATAGCATTTGCAATCGATCCTATACCCGAAGCGTATGGGACACGATGCATAATGTCTTACATGAAGATTCGATACTTTATCAATCTTCTGCCATAATATTTTATGTGCTACGTTCTCAAAATTCAAACTGTGAAGAGGAATGCCGTAATCATAATCGAAATTCGAGAACACACTATTGATCCTTGACTAAATTTATTAACATTTCACAACCTAAGCCTTTAGATTTGAAATGAAGCATGATATTCTCTCCCTTAATTATAGCAAAACAACTATTCAACCTTTACAAATTTGCATAGTATGACTCTTGATTTCTATAATTAATATTGCTAACTTGCAATACTTTCCTTAATAATCATAACATTTATGCTCCCACTATCATGATGATTATTATAAACATAACACTTATGCTCCCACTAGCTTTGACATTTATTCAAAAACAGCTTAACTTTCAGAAAAACAATACTTATTGAATATCTTAAGTTCATGTTTCTAATGCTTTAGTAATCCTTTATCTAAGCTTATACACCTTTCCCTTAGATAGCTCATATGTGTGTCTAACCAATTCAGACCAATTGCCAAATCTCACAATTCGAATCATGGAAAGGGATACCGTTACCATAATCGAATTCGAGAACACAATTTTTTTTTACAATCACTATCTTTTTAAAATCTTTCTTAGTCAAAGCATTTCCTCACAATCATTTTCACGAAGGAGGGAATCTTATGACACTTAGATTTTAATGGTGTATGTGTTCCTATCCATGTGAATTTGTCAAAACCAAAGTTTACGACAAATTCAAACTCATATGGACCGAACTTTCTTAATCTTGATTTCTTGCCTTATGGTAGCACAACTACCCATCATTTCTTCCAAGTAGTTAAGCAGCTCACCTTTTCCTATCAATGTACTTTTCATTGATCAAGATGCCTGCCTTTTATGTGTTCAAATGAGAACTCATAGAACTCACATGCATAATTAACTCAATTGGAACGGCACAGAAGCAAAATAGTGTCAACACGATAGGTTGTAAACCCCAACTCGTGTGCTAGTGATGATCGATAAGGTGTATTTTGATTTGTTCTTGAAACCTTTCAAGACCATTAAGACTCCCACTGACTCCTCGACATATAAGATTCTCTTGTCAATAAACAATTCTTGACAAACAAATATTCAAGAGTTAGTGTAGTTTTTATCAAAACACTTCATAAATAGGTCCTAGTTGGTCTTTGTCTTATCCAAGACATCACAACTTTCCTCATTTGATGAATGTTATAAACCTTCTTAATACTTTTCACTCAATGTCACAATCTTAACTCTAAGACTTGTTTTTGGAACGAAGTATGATTGACTTCTTGATTTAACCATTTCTTCAATTCTTGATTCCTCTTCTTAGACATACAATTTTACTAAGACTCACTTAGAGGATCAATTGAGATATGGTTCTTAATCATTAAGACCTATCATAAAGCATAAAATGTACTCTCCCTTCTTCTTAGAATGGAGAAACTTTTATCTTTCTACCTATTTGATTCTTCTTATTCATTCCGCTATTAATTTAAACTTTTTTAATCAATTCAGAATTACACTTGATCTTATAAGTATAATCATCACGAATATCTTTGTTACTCTTGTGGTGGACTTTGATCAACACACAACTTTGTGTACTCGATCTCCTAGTCCTTCACTTGGCACTTTGTCAATGAATTAGTCTAATTTCCAAATATGAAATTTCTCATTTATCGTGCAACCAAGTTGCACGATTCCAAGTTTCTATCCAATTGAAACTTGGGCGATGAGAAACTCTCCCTATTTGGTAAATTCTCGACATTTCCATAATTAAGAATCAAATCCATTATTGCTAATGTTAGAAACATTCAAACATCAATTTTTCATATACGCCATTGCAAGGATAAATAAATAATATAAAAATCAAAATGTATTTTATTGCGGAAAAAATTTGTCCTTACAATGCAATTCATTGAAAAACTATGCTAATACATATTTCTTAGCAATCTAATTCTAACTCTAAGTAGTAACTCAAGAATCTAATCTTCAAGTAACGTGATCGAAATCCATTTCTTCATGGTTAGATTCTGCTCACTTCTTCCCTTAAGCTTCCTCTCCTTTCTTCGATCCTACAAAACATCAATTGTAATCTTATCACATTATGTATTAAGAATCTAGAATAGGAGCTTAAAAGAGTTAGTCAATGGACTTTACCTAAAGCAAAGCCATACGTTTTGACTCTCCCATCTCTTAGATCTCTTAGGTAAATAGGGCAGCTTCGTCTCCAATGCCCCTTCTCTTGGGAATAAAAGCAAATTGACTCTTTTGGAACAGGACATGGAACTACTTTAGACATTGCCTTTCTCTTATGATCAAACTTTTCGATCATAGCATGTCTTTTGTTGCCATTGTCTATATCCATAGAGGTCTTGAATGCAGATTCACCAATCAACTTTGCTTTTCTATTGCGCCAAACCATTGCTGATTCAGCAGC
This sequence comes from Lactuca sativa, assembly GCF_002870075.4. NCBI lineage: Eukaryota > Viridiplantae > Streptophyta > Magnoliopsida > Asterales > Asteraceae > Lactuca > Lactuca sativa. Next base: position 170,069,550 of record NC_056625.2, on the reverse strand, counting down.
AATAAGCATATAGGTGAGATCTATAAGGGTCACGTCGCAATTCATCATATAGTACACTCTTACGAACTCACTATATGAGTTAGAAAGTGACTGAAGAACCCAATAAACAGCCATCTCCTCACATACAACGGATCCCAACATTCTTAACCTATCAATGTGTTACTTCATCCCTAGGACGTGTGCACACACCGACTTTCCTTCTTTATGTTTACTTGCCAAAAGGGCTTGAGTGAGCTTGAACTTTTCAAGCCTTCGAACTTGTGGGTTAGGGAGAATAATTGGAGGAGGTGGAGGAAGTGAAACATGATCTCTTGTTCCTCGATCGAATCGTGGAATATCATCTTCATGTGGAATGCTTGTTCAACGAGATTTGGGAAGACTATAGTTGTCGAACTTTGACATCTACAAAACGGGAGAAACGAATTCAAGTTAGTTGATTGATTGAGTCCTTAGTAAATCACCCAAATGAGATACTAAGGCTAGGACCCAACACAATATGCTACAACCTATAAAAGGGATGCTGTAATCTAGTTGCAGAATATTTGAAGGTAAGTGAATGACGATTCACTAATTTCCACCATGAAAAACGAAAAAGAAATTTAAGTTTTAAATCTATGAAAACTCCTAGATCCTATGAGATTCATTGAACGTTTCAATGGCATGTTTAAAACTCGATATGCCCCTCTTATTTGTGACTGGGATGCCGAGGATCACAAAGCGGGTGTGAATAACCATGCAAACTTACATGGTGGCCTCACATGTTACAGTCACCTATTTGATGTGCCGGTAAACCACACACGCTCCATTGAACTATGACAAACATTGAGTCACACTTTGCTACCTTTTCTTAGAACCATTTATTGTGCTGGTTAACCACACACGCTCCCCTAACGTCTTCGCAAGGGCATAAAGTGTAATCTCATGGAATTGCATCAATTCAAGTGTGTTGGTTAACCACACACGCTCCAATAATGGAAGGTTTTGTCCTATCCTACCCGTTCGGCTAACGACCCTCCACTAGTCAAAAGTGCGGTGGGTAAGAGTGGATACCCATTCAATCGCCATTTTATAGGCAATTTCTGTAACGACGCAAATTTTCAAATCAAATTTTGGATCTCTTGAAAACATTTTTTCATCCAAAACAAGTCATAAAGATTCAATGTATCATATCATAATAGAAATCATATAAATCCCAAGATCATAAATCCCCCATCAGTGTGTACAGATCACGCCGGTGCCTTCCCACGGTCCTCGCTAGTACCTGAAACACACCACACAACAACTGTAAGCATAAATGCTTAGTGAGTTCCCCAAAATACTACTTACACACATACGCCTTTCCAGGCCATGACCTTCCTGTCCATGTGTCTCAGGGGACTTCTGTCCCAACCCGGTAAACCTTCCAGTCTTACCCGCGTCGACCTTCCGGTCCACATCACAATGCCTTCCGGCCCATAACATAAATGCCTTCCAGCCCATAACGTAATGCCTTCCGGACCATAACATAATGCCTTCCGGCCCATGACAATCCTTCCGGCCCACATCAAGCATAGCATACATAGCACATATAAACGACTAACTTAATCACATACAATGCATACAACTCATAACATATCCGACCTTCCGGTCACACATAAGTACCTTTCCAGGTACAGTATAGTGAGAAGACTCACCTCGTAGGAAGTCTAGAATCTCGCGTGCTCGATATCTCCAAATCTCGAAACAACGACCCAACCCCGCCTAATCACAACGAAATATCATTCTAATTAATATAGGCTTCCAAGACTAGGATACACCCCTTTCATTATCCCACAGAGGGTAAAAGAGCATTTCACCCCTCCTTGGCTCAAAGTCCACATCTTGACCAAAACCCTAAAAGTCAGCAAAAGTCAACATCTACAGTACGCGGGGCGTACAGACTGATGTACGCGGCCGTACATTGACAACTCACTAGTCGGGGTCTCCACCCAGTATGTTGTGCGTACTGGGAGTTACACCTAGCATAATAGTCAGATCTAGACACACTTCATTTCTGGTCTTAATCGGTTAAGCCACTACTTCAACTTCTAGATGCGGCCTTATTTAAGCATCCTTAATCATAAAGTCAGAACCTTTAAGCCTAGGCATGGGTGTAAAGGCTCTTACACTCCTTAACACCTTTCCATTTCAACTCAAAGATCTAGATCTCATGCATGGCTAATCATTCACGTCCAAGATTACATTTTTATGGATCTACAACTCAAATGGACCAGAAATATGATGGATCTAAGCTAATGGAGACCATTTGCTCATAAAGTCTCCACCTTTGGGACCAAAACCCTAGAAAATGGTCCATAAAGCATACCACAAGATCTACAAGCCAAGATCCGAACTTTTTACCTTAGAAAGAAGCTCCAACCTTTGATAAGCCCAGATCTACACTTGAACACCAGCTTCTAGCCTTCACAATGGAATCCTCTTCTCCTTTGCTACCTTGAAATGACACCACCAAGCTTAGAACACTCACAAAAGGGCTAGGAACGAAGGGACACTCTCTTAGGGTTTCTTTCTGAAGGATGGTGGCTGAGGAACCAAGTCAACTCATTCCTTTTATAGCCAACAACTCAAATTAGGGTTTTGGGTCTGGACCGGTTACGCCCAGCTTAGCCTTGGGTATGCCCAGCGTACCCGAGGGGGAATGCGTATAAATGAAGCGTGCAAGTACGCGCAGTGTACTCGCTCAACATAAAAACCCTAAAATGACAACAATTATAGATGAAGGGCTAAATAAAAGGGTACCTAGATTTCGGACTGTTACAATTCTCCCCCACTAGAACCAGACTTCGTCCCCGAAGTCTGATACCGAAAACAATTTCGTATACTGCTCCCGCATCTCAGACTCGGACTCCCATCTCAGCTCGGACCCCTTCCGATGTTGCCACTGCACTTGCACCAAGGGTACTTCCTTGTTCCTCAGAACCTTAACCTTTCGATCCCTATTTGCCACAGGTCTCTCAATATAGTTCAGGCCCGCATCTACCTGAATATCCTCTAATGGTACCACTGCCGACTCGTCGGCAATACATTTCCTCAACTGCCACACATGGAAGGTGTCGTGAATCTGTCTTAGCTCCGCAGCTAGATCTAAACGGTAGGCTACCCTGCCTATCCTTGCGATTACCCTAAAAGGTCCAATATATCGAGGCCCTAATTTGCCCCTCTTCCTGAATCGAATTACTCTCTTCCAAGGAGAGACCTTTAAGAGTACAAGGTCACCAACCTGAAACTCGAGTTCGGACCGACGCCTGTCCGCATAACTCTTCTGGCGACTCTGAGCGGTCAACAATCTCTGCCTGACCTGTTGTATCTGCTCTGTCGTCTGAAGCACAATCTCCGTACTACCCATTACCCGATGCCCCACCTCTCCCCAGCAGATGGGGGTCCGACACCTCCTCCCATACAACAGCTCAAAGGGTGGTGTACCAATGCTCGAATGATGGCTCTTGTTGTACGAAAACTCTGCCAAGGGTATATAGGTGTCCCAACTCCCTCCAAAATCCAAAACACACGCTCGGAGCATATCCACGAGCGTCTGAATCGTCCGCTCACTTTGCCCGTCCGTCTGTGGGTAGTATGCGGTACTGAAATGCAGCCTCGTACCCAACTCCTCGTGAAACTTCTTCCAAAATCTGGAAGTAAATGGCACGTCACGATCTGAAACAATCGACATCGGAACTCCATGCCGCGATACCACCTCCCTCACATATAACTCTGCCAACCTCTCAGCAGAAGAGCTCTCACTGATAGCAATAAAATGAGCGCTCTTCGTCAACCTGTCCACAATCACCCAAATTGCATCGACTCCTCTCGTAGTCCTTGGCAATTTGGTGATAAAATCCATGGTAATCTGTTCCCACTTCCACTCGGGAATCTCCAGCGGCTGCAGCTTACCATGCGGACGCTGGTGCTCGGCCTTAACCTGGCGATAGGTTAGGCACCTCTCGACAAACCATGCAACATCCCTTTTCATACAGGGCCACCAATACTCCCTCTTTAAGTCCAAATACATCTTAGTGGCCCCAGGATGGATCGAGAACTTCGATTGATGTGCCTCCTCCATCAAAATGGTACACGTCCCGCCCATAAATGGTACCCAAATCTGACCCTGAAATGTCATAAGTCCCCGACTATCGGTAACGAACTTCGACACCTGCCCAACAACCCGCTCCCGCTTTCGGTTCTCTGGTCTCGCAGCCTCAACCTGGGCCCCTCGGATGGTGTCCAATATCGGAGTCATCACCGTCAACGTCATACAAATGTCTTGGATCGGGGCGCTCTCCGACCTACGGCTCAAAGCATCGGCTACGACATTAGTCTTGCCCAGGTGGTACAAGATCTCGCAATCATAGTCCTTCACCACATCCAACCATCTCCTATGGCGCATATTCAGGTTTGGCTGATCCATCAAGTACTTCAGACTCTTGTGGTCCGTGTATATGGTACACCGAACCCTATATAGATAGTGCCGCCAGATCTTGAGGGAAAACACCACAGCCCCCAACTCTAGATCGTGGGTCGGATATCTCGACTCATGAGGCTTCAGCTGCCTCGATGCATACGCTATAATGTGCCCCCTATGCATAAGCACTGCCCCTAACCTAGATGTAGATGCATCACAATATACCACAAAATCCTCCATCCCTTCCAGGAGTGCGAGCACCGGGGCCTCGCACAATTTCTGACGGAGGGTCTCAAATGAGAACTGCTGCTCCGGACTCCAGGAATATGCAACACCCTTCAGGGTGATATTGGTAAGTGGCACGGGGATCTTGGAGAAATCCCTAATAAACTTCCGATAATAGCCGGCCAATCCCAGAAAGCTCCTGATCTCAGTGGGTGATCTCGGCACCTCCCATCTCATCATTGCCTCAATCTTGGCCGGATCGACCAATATCCCTTTCTGGTTAACAAGGTGTCCTAAGAACTGGACCTCTCCGATCTCAGAACTCCAAGGATCTCCCTCAAATGCTGCTCATGCTGCTCTCTAGACCTCGAATATACCAAAATATCATCAATGAATACGATCACCGACCGATTCAGCATCGGCCTGCACACCCTGTTCATGAGATCCATGAACGCAGCTGGGGCATTGGTGAGCCCAAAAGGCATCACCATGAACTCGTAATGTCCATAACGAGTTCTGAATGCAGTCTTCTGTATATCTTCATCCCGAACCCTCATATGATGATAACTCGACCTCAAGTCTATCTTGGAGAACAAAGATTCCCCCTGTAACTGATCGAATAGATCATCGATCGTAGGTAACGGATATCGGTTCTTGACCGTCAACTTGTTCAACTCCCGGTAATCGATACACATCCGGTGTGAACCATCTTTCTTCTTGACAAAAGGGATCGGTGCTCCCCAAGGCGAGCTACTCGGTCAAATAAACCTCTTCCCCAACAGCTCCTAAAGCTACGAGGATAACTCCTGCACCTCCGGCGGCGCGAGGCGATAAGGCGCCTTGGCGATAGGTGCTGCTCCCGGAATCAAGTCAATACGGAACTCCACTTGTCTTTTCGGAGGCACACCCAGCAGTTCCTCAGGAAAAACATCCGGGAACTCGCGCACTACTGGAACCTCGTCAACTGAACTTGGCCTCCCAGTGGCCACTCGTGCATCCATCACATAGGCTATGAATCCACTGCAGCCCTGCTGCAAACTCTGCCTCGCCCTGGCAGCCGAACAGAACACTGACCCACACCGGGTCCCCTCGCCATACACAGTAAGCACTCCCCCACTAGGGTCTCGCATAGTCACCAGCTGTCTCTCGCAGTCAATGACCGCTCTAAACTTACTCAACCAGTCCATGCCCACGATGACATAGACGTCTCCCATAGCGATAGGAACTAGGCCTATAGGAAAATCGACAACAAAAATCTCGAGCACACATCCTCGAATCACGTCGGTGGCATATACCGCTTTCTCATCAGCTACGGAAACCCTCAGAGGTCGACTCATCACCTCTCGCTCAATACCAAGGTGCTGACTAAAAGCTAGAGATACAAAAGACCGACTCGCACTCGAGTCAAATAATACCAAGGTAGGTACAAAATTCACAAGAAAAGTACGTACGCATATCATAAAATAAGCACAACATCTCATCATCAAAATAAATACACGAAAGAATACATACCAGCCACGACATCGGGCACTGCACGGACCTCCTCCGCAATCAACTAAAAAGCTCTCCCACGAGCCTTCGGAGCCTCGGCCTTCGCTGGTCGAGCCTCGGTAATCCTAGCAGCCGGCGCAGATCCCTGCGCTGATCCCTGGTGTAGCTGACGGCACTCGGCATTCCGATGGCCAGTCTGGTTGCATTGGAAGCAAGACATAAATCCCTTTGGGAAATCCCTGACGATATGCCCCTCCTTATCACATTTGTAGCAAGCACCCGATCGATAGGTCCCCTCATGACCCTTGCCGCACTTCCCGCAGGTGCGGCCCTTCTGGCCTCCGGTCCTCGAATCAGCGGACTTGGTCCGCTTGGGTGCCGGCTGAGACTGAGCCGGCCACCGATCCACCCTCTGAGACTCGGCCTCCTCCCTGGCCTGAGTCTCCAACTCAATCTCCCTCTTCCTGGCATTTGCCTGGAGCTCAGCAAATGTCTTGTACGTCGAGTTCGACACGAACTCCCGGATGTCCCTCCTTAGAATACCCAGATATCAGCTCATCCGAGTCTGCTCAGTAGACACATGCTCAGGGCAGAACATCGCCCTCTCATGAAATTTTCGGGTGACCACAGTAACCGAATCATTACCCTGCTTGAGGGTCAAGAACACCTGAACCAACCGTTCACTCTCCACTGGGGGAACATACTCGTCTCTGAACATGGTGGTGAACCTCTCCCATGTCATCACTGGAATCTCTGCAAGAGTGAAGTTCGCCGTCACGAACTTCCACCAATCCTTCGCTCCCAAGCGGAGCTGGTTCAAAGCGAACCATACCCTCAAATGCTCCAGACATGAGTAAGTATAGAAGCATCCCTCAATGTCAGCAATCCATCTCATCGCAGCGCTCGGATCCTGCGTCCCATCAAACTCGGGTGGCTTCGTGTTGCTGAACTCTCCGAACAGCAACGAGTCACCTCCCTGAGGCCTGGCAGCAGCCACAGCTGCCGTAGCTGCAGCGGCTACGGCCTCAGTCACCACGGCGTACCGCTCATCAAAAGTCTCCAACAGCGTGGTCTTGATAGACCCAAACATCTCCGGAATCTCGGCCCGGATTGCCGCAGCCACCTCATCGTGGATTATCTGACGAATCTCCTCGTCACTCACACCGCACGTCTCAGGCATGTGGCATGTCCCAACCATGATGCCTCTGAAATACAACATAAAGATATCAGAGACCCAATCGAGCATACTCGCACTTGATAACGCAACCATACTCAACCTTTGATACCCAAAGGATTCTTACTTGGACTGCCCATTGATCCGGTGTCTTCAGTAGTACGGGCCCTATACTACTGACTACACCGCATCAGCGTTCACTCCAAGTCCTCCTCCTTGGACCCCGGATCACGAGTACTCTATTCTTGCTATGCATTGATTACCTACTCGCTCTCAAAGCATCTCATAGCAGCAGGTTTCCCCTAGACTAAGGCATCACAAATCAGGCCACTCTAGTCCTAATATGAATACCTATTGTACTCAAGCATGCATAACATATCGCAACATATCTTATAACACATATTGTAAGGGTATTTTGGGGATTTTACCGTTCGGGCGCTGGCTGACCGTACACACTGCTTCTCCTTTGGTTATTACAAAATCTCTTATAAAATCTTTATGCCTTTATTAATTGAAAAATTCCTCAAATCCTCAGTTTGAGTTCAGTTACGCCCGAAGGTGCATCCGAATCCCTCAAACCAAGGCTATGATACCAACTTGTAACGATGTAAATTTTCAAATCAAAATTTTGATTTCTTGAAAACATGTTTTCATCCAAAACAAGTCATAAAGATCCAATGTATCATATCGTAATACAAATCCTATAAATCCCAAGATCATAAATCCCCCTTCAGTGTGTACAGATCACGCCGCCGCCTTCCCACGGTCCTCGCTGGTACCTGAAACACACCACACAACAACTGTAAGCATAAATGCTTAGTGAGTTCCCCAAAATACTACTTACACACATACGCCTTTCCAGGCCATGACCTTCCGGTCCATGTGTCTCAGGGGACTTCCGTCCCAACCCGGTAAACCTTCCGGTCTTACCCGCGTCGACCTTCCGGTCCACATCACAATGCCTTCCGGGCCATAACGTAAATGCCTTCCGACCCATAACGTAATGCCTTCCGACCCATAACATAATTCCTTCCGGCCCATAACATAATTCCTTCCGGCCCACATCAAGCATAGCATACATAGCACATATAAACAGCTAACTTAATCACATACAATGCATACAACTCATAACATATCCGACCTTCCGGTCACACATAGGTACCTTTCCAGGTACAGTATAGTGAGAAGACTCACCCCGTAGGAAGTCTAGAATCTCGCGTACTCGATATCTCCAAATCTCGAAACGACGACCCAACCCCGCCTAATCACAAGAAAATATCATTCTAATTAATATAGGCTTCCAAGACTAGGCTACACCCTTTTCATTATCCCACAGAGGGTAAAAGACCATTTCACCCCTCCTTGGCTAAAAGTCCACATATTGACCAAAACCCTAAAAGTCAGCAAAAGTCAACATCTACAGTATGCGGGGCGTACAGACTGATGTACGCGGGGCGTACATTGACAACTCAATACTTGGGGTCTCCACCCAGTACGCTGCGCGTACTGGGAGTTACACCAAGTGTAATAGTCAGATCTAGACACACTTCATTTCTGGTCTTAATCGGTTAAGCCACTACTTCAACTTCTAGATCCGGCCTTATTTAAGCATCCTTACTCATAAAATAGGAACCTTTAAGCCTTGGCATGGCTGTAAAGGCTCTTACACTCCTTAACACCTTTCTATTTCAACTCAAAGATCTAAATCTCATGCATGGCTAATCATTCACGTCCAAGATTATATTTTTAAGGATCTACAACTCAAATGGACCAGAAATATGATGGATCTAAGCTAATGGAGACCACTTGCTCATAAAGTCTCCACCTTTGGGACCAAAACCCTAAAAAATGGTCCATAAAGCATACCTTAGGATCTACAAGCCAAGATCCGAACTTTTTACCTTAGAAAGAAGCTCCAACCTTTGCTAAGCCCGGATCTACACTTGAACACCAGCTTCTAGCCTTCACAATGGACTCCTCTTCTCCTTTGCTACCTTGAAATGACACCACCAAGCTTAGAACACTCACAAAAGGGCTAGGAACAAAGGGACACTCTCTTAGGGTTTCTTTCTGAAGGATGGTGGCTGAGGAACCAAGTCATCGCATTCCTTTTATAGCCAATAACTCAAATTAGGGTTTTGGGTCTGGATGGGTTACGCACAACGTAGCCTTAGGTACACCCAGCGTACCCGAGGGGGAATGCTTATAAGTGAAGCGTGCGAGTACGCGCAGCATACTCCTCGTACGCCCAGCGTACTAGCTCAACATAAAAACCCTAAAATGACAACAATTAAAGATGAAGGGCTAAATAAAAGGTTACCTGGATTTTGGGTTGCTACAATTTCCTTAAACACCCCTTATAGACCAGCTTCGTGAATGAGGCCTACTAACGGTAAGACTGACTTTTACTCATACATATATATAATGTTAGACTTTTAATGTTATATATAGTCTAGGGTGTATTTTACACTTTTAAAATACTAGGAGGTCAAATTTAACAATGATACTTTTAATTCAATTAAATTGAAAACCTAAACTTTTATAGATTTATTAAACCTCTTTTAATTATAGACCTTAATTAATTAATAAAACCATAAGGGTGTGATTTGAACTTTTCAAATCAATACTAGGGTTTTAGAATTTAACATTCCTATATTAAACATTTTAATCAACTTTTAAATTCCAAAACTTGAGGGCAAGTTTTGAAACATTTCAAAACATTTAAGTTTAGAATTTAAATATACATCAAAATTAAACTTTTAATCAAAATTTAAATTCCAAAACTTGAGGACAAGTTTTGAAACCTTTTTAAAACATTAGAGTTTCAACTATTTAAATTTCAAAACTAAACTTTTGAGTTCAAATTTAAACTATAGAACCTAAAGGGGAAAATTGAAACTTTTCATAACACAAGGTTCAAATAACAAATAATATAAATTAAACAATTAATTTTTCATTATCTATATTTGACCTAATTTCAATTTCTTGCAAAATAAGTTACCCAATTAATACAAATAATCAACTTTAATCATATAAGGAAGTTATTATCTAATCAATTGGTAATTATCTTTTGTTTAATCAAGGATATACTCAAAAAATGATTAAAATCGGAATTTAATGATCTAAAACAGATAACGCAAGTATCCAAGAGAAAAACAGCAAGAAATCCCGTAATCCCCTCTTTCTGACGCTCGAACTCGCCGAGTACCCATATGGACTCGCCGAGTAGGGGCCTACTCGCCGAGTCCACAATGGGACTCGCCGATTCCATCAGGCAGACTCACAAAAATCGAATTTTTTAACTTGAACAAACTTACAAGGCGTCAATACAATAGAAACCAATCAAGGCTCTGATACCACTGATGGGTTTTAGCTATAAGAACATCCTATGTGCTCATACAAACCCTAATGCTTGGATCTTGGTTTCTCTATTGTACATGCTCTATTGTACATGAAATTTATCCAAGACTATAAACCCTAGATCTAGCATATGATAATCAATATAACATATAAATTAGGGTTTAGATCATACCTTGATTGTTATGTAGCAATAACAATCTCAAATCCTTCTTGTATTGACTTTAGAAAGCTTAGAGTCACAAATGTCACTCCTCTAATGGTTCACAAACACCAAGAGCAAGAGGATGACGAGGAGAAGAGAAGGAGGTTGCCCAAAACGTGTGGAAACCCTAGAAGAAAGCATGTCCACGTTTTTGGGGCATAAGGTTTCTATATATAGTGAGGCTATTAGGGTTATCTAACAATGAAACCCAAATTTGGATGCTTACGCCCTAAGCAACCCATGGACTCCTTTCCTTAAAGGCCTTGGACGATTTCTAATGGGTTTCCCCATAGAATTCGTCCACTCCTTAATATAAGGCAATCCATAGCCCAAAATTCAATTATCTTATAATTACAATTCTAGTCCCTTAAGTTTAATTAATCTCTTTTAGTCACAAACTTAATTCTTATTAATTCTTGACTAATATTAATTAAACAATATGATTTCTCCTTTAATATATTATTCTCATAATATATTAATAAATCATATTTAATCCTTCTTCTCCATAATTCATCCTATCAAGTTGCTTTGGTGAAGGCAACCCAAAAGGACCATGCACCATCGAGTCAAGTACATACCAAAATAGTTATGGACTTAGACACTAATCCAACAGTTTTATGATGTTTTCAAGTCCTAAACACTTCAAGGTAAAAGTCTAGGCTTGATTCAAGGCATAAGGAAGGAATATGGGTCATTTATAACACACTTTGGGGTGTTTATGGTTTTGGGAGATCCCCAAACCGTAAACACATATAAATGAGTGATATTGGTGCTTTTTATGTGTGTAACACATCAAGGAAAGATTTAGACATGTTTCTAAGGCTTGTGCAGGACTAAGGCACCCTGAGGCACCCTTTGGCACCTTTAATTGGGGTTTACGGTCCAAGAACATTCTTGGACCGTAAACACCTTGATCTTCATGTTCTTGGGACGATTTCTTGATGTAAGGGAATGTAACAAGCTTTATAAGACTCTAGGATTGAAGTACTTACTATATTGATGCTTGAAATGAGCTAAAACTCCAAGAACACTAGTGTGTGTTCTTGGTGAAAATGGAAGAATCAACCTGTTGGAATGATTTCACGATTAGAAATGTGTTAAAACACTAGATTAAGTCATATAACAACTTACGATGGCTACAAACACTTACTAGATTGAAGATCTTGAAAAACTTTTGGATGATACTTGAAAGAGAAATGGGTTTGGATCTTGAGATTTGGAAAAAGTGTAAATAATGACTAACTTATATATATACTCCCAAATTTAGGGTTTTTGGCTGAAAATAATTTATTCTGGCAGTAAACTCAAATTTCTTGGAGTTTTGGAATAACAGTGTTGCACAATAACCCTAGGGCATCCTCTCTCCTGATATCACCCGAAGTGTAAATCCTAAATTACTCAAACTTTTTCTAAAAAGTTTGAAACTTAGGAGTAACTTTTCTGACTTCTGTTGAATTGAAGGGTTGTACAGAATAGAAATTTCGGGTTGTCACATCATCTCCCCGTTAGAAGGAATTTCGTCCCAAAATTATAATTTAGGTATGGAAGTAGGCATGAATAATCGAGCCAAGAAGTGGGGATACTTCCTAAATGATTGATTTTCGCGCTCCCAATTGAATTCGGGTCCCTGGTTGGCATCTCCGCGACTCTTCACTAAAGGGAAACGACTATGAATCGTTCGCATGACATCTCGGTCCTTGGTCACTACAGTTCTTCCAGGTAGGTGAGGCTCTTGTGGGACTCGATCTCTTCGAGTGGGATTTCAAGAGTCTCCTCGGATCGATACTTCTTACAAGTTCGAGACATGAAGGGTAGAATGTACGTTACTAAGCTCGTGGAGTAGGTTTAGTTTGTGAGATACAGGACCGATTCAGGTAAGAATCTCAGAGGTCCTAACTATCTTGGATTTAGATCTCCACGCTTTCCGAAGTGTATCAAGCCATTCCCAGAATGAGACTTCCAAAAGAAATTGGGTCTCTCACTTGGATTTAGATCTCCAAGGTTTCTTTTTCTTGCTTATCTTCCCAGTCAAGGGCCACCCCCTGCTGGGTCAAAGTCGTAAGGGTTTCTGTAATTCGTGAGGATTTCTAAATGGACTCCTAACAGTAAGTCAGCGAGACCTAAAATTTGGCGAATTTCGTAAGCGTCTTCGGTACCGACAAATTCTCAACGGTTTTGGCCTTTGGAAGGGTCCTCAAGAATTCCCACATTTCTAATAATGTGTCCTAGAAATTCAACTCTTCGAATCTACAACTCGTATTTAGAGAAATTCGCTAAGAGTTTCTCTGAAGGTAATGTTTCCATGGTTCCCTTCTTACTACAAGAGTGGATAAGTAAATGATTTTCAAAGACAATTACGAGCTGATCTAAGTAAGAATGGCGTACCCTATTCATTAAGCTCATGAATACTACGGGTTCGGAAGGTAGTCTTTGGGACACCCTTCGCTAACACTCAAAACTAGTGATAATCGGATCTCAGGTCAATTTCTGAAAGGTAATTCGTTCCTTGCGCTTGCTCAACCAATTCATCTATGCGAGGCAGAGATAACGATTTCAAATGGAAATCTTGACGGAGTCCCCGATAATCGAGGTACATATGATGCAACCCGTCTACTTCTGGAAGAATAAGACCGGAGCTCTCCAGGGTGAGAAGCCTGGTCTTCCAATTATATTGTTGGGTAGTTCGCTCGGTTGTCTGGATTGTGCTTGAATTTTAGTGGGTGTTTAGACTGTAGGGCGATCTGGTTACAGGAGCCGTACTGGGTTCTAAGTTTGTTCACATGATGATGTGATTACTCGTAGTCTTGGGCAGTCTCCGTCCTGAAGTTCATATTAGAATTCATACATGGTTCAATGCTAACAATCTCGTGTATACGAGCTGTATATAATTAAGATTGAAAAGATAGTCGAATAAATGATTCTTCTTTATGCTCACATCCCAACGAGGCAAAGAAGTTAAAGTGGAATCATCAATTCTAAACCTATAGAACCTTGATTATATATCACCCCTATGTATACATTCTTCAGCGATAGACCAATTGTACGGATCTTTGGATTGAACTTGACGTACTGTACGAGTGGTACTTCGCGGATATCTTTGGAAAGGAAAAGAAACATGAGGTACTCCATGCATGAGTACTTCGGTGTTCTGTCATGACGACTTCGCTGGAAAGGCGATTTCGGAGAAAGAGATGTACGTATGAAGCCGATATTATGTGGATCAAATTGAATCTAGTTGTATGATAATGTCGGATTCATATGGGAAATTAAGACATTAGATTTGAACATAAGGCGTTACAGACAAAACACAACAGTGTAATCTTTAACAGAGTTACAGTACTTTAGACTTACTACAAGACTATTGCTGCGAACAAGCTATACTTACAAAAGACAAGTATACGCAGCACGAGCATCCCTTTACTGACGAGATCTTGCAAAAGATAAGACTCTAGTTTCACTAGTTTTGGGATGGTTTATAAGTCTGTAACAACGAACGCCTTAGATACTCTAATGAGGGTCCGACGTAGTTTCTCTTGCAGCCGTGATCCTGAGAATCTTCCCATCTGTGCCCGAGTTCTTCGCTAATGGACAATCCTTCTTGAGGTGCCCAATTTCACCGCATTGGTGGCATACGTGGATAGCACCAACATTGGTGGTGGAAGTGAAGTGTCGAGTAGGAGTTATGGGGACATGGTTGCTTTCATTGATAATTGCAACGGTCAATGTGCCCCATCTTGTTGCAATTGTTGCATTGCCTTGCTCGGCAAATTCCCGTATGGTGATAGTTGCAACGGTCACACTTCGGGAGTGTTCCTTCATATCATTTGACCGGTGTTATGATGGATGGGGTTGCCATTGGTTGCTATTGCATGGCAGTCCTCTGAAATCTCTTGTGTTCCACTCGGGCTTGACGTTTTCGTTTCTTGAACTCTGAGCTGTTATTTTGGGCGGTGGTGACTTTTATTATTTGTTGAGTTCTCGGATCGTTACCACGATCGGGATTTTCAACTCCTTTATTAGTTTTGTTTGCGTTGACAGTGTTGCGGTTTGCAAGGACAGCTGTCACGGCAGCCATCACGGCAGCTGTAACTGCGACTTGGAAAGTAGTGGCGTCCATAGGAAAAGCAGGGGTTTTATTGTTCGGCTGACTATTTCTGGATGACGACATGATTCTGTTAACACGAAAGATAAAGATTTTGTGAGTGATTTTGGTCGACCCTAGATACACTTCGATTGATCAAGTAAAGAGTATCAGTATGTTCTCGGGGGTTTGACCTACATCCCTATGATGCAGTCCTAGTACAAAATAGAAGTATGTTCGCAAAGGTTTGACCTACATCCCTATGATGCAGTCCTAGTAATGAGTGGAAGTAAGGTCGTAGTATGGTCTTATGATGCTTGATGTCTAAAACAGGGTACCATTGGTTCGTAAATAACATGATCCAACCTTTGAAGAAGAATTATGAATTATCCCTGAGCTAGAATACCCTAGTTCAGTAACTCATCTAGAGTGGGTTTCAAATAGACTCCCATGATAGCATGATGAAAGTTTTTGAATAAAGAATGACTCAGAAGTTAACCGACAGTCAATATCTTTGATATTCATGACGTAAAAGTTCAGGAAAAATGACCTTGTAGAAGGCCTTACATCGTATCCAGAGTAGAAAGTCCTTGACAGCGTAAAGGCCTAACTAAAAGTACTTACAGTACAAGATAGTATCATAGAAAATGCCACATCGGGCATAGACAGAAAAACTATTCCTTTTAACCGTGAAAATAAAGTAAGGTGTCTACTATTGGTGATGGTCATCCCACTGGTGAACTCTCAGCTCAGCCAATTTTCGTTCCAAATCAAGTAGGTGTCTTTCGTACACCCTCTGGCGTACACGGAGTTCTACGACTTCTACTCGTGATTCAGCCAGTGCTTGCAGCAGGGTTTCATGGTCTCTCTCAGATCTATCATGAGCGTCTTCCAGGAGAATGGTGCGAAGGGTATGCATTCTCGCATTGGCGAATACTTATGTGATCTGATGTAGGGTTGTCCTACCTTGAATCTCATTTCGAGCCACTCTGCGGACCAGGATTGGCAAGATTCTATCTGTTGAGCCCCCATTGATCAGTTCATAAAAGCTTCGGTCACCATTAAATTACATGGGCTAATCTTGTCCTTGGCTCCATGTTTCCGAGCATTCTACCCACGGAGGCGTCAGGCCATGAAAAATTAGACGAGGGTTAGGATTTGGAAAGGGAGCTGCCTGGGGTAGGTTCTCAACCTCGGGTTCAGAGTTAGCACCATCTGAATAGTCTTAATCATGGTTATCATTCAAAGGGATAGTATGATCATTCCCTGGTTCTTCTCCAAACCATCCAGCAATGACTTCGTTCGGAAGGTACGGATTGCTGTGGGGATGGAGTCCAGCCATGTTATCTACGCGAGAATTGGGGTAAGAAAATAACTATTATATGAACTATCTAGATAACTATTTAGAAAATCATCATTAGTTACATCTCTATTTGTGAAGTGCATACCAGTTATATGTAATCAAAACAGGATAGGCCATCGAATAAGTGACCTTAACTCCAAATTCACAAAGAATAGGGGTAAAGCAGAATTTTCACAGATTCTAAGTCTATAACATCCTAGTTACATATAGCCTTAGTGTATCCACTTAGCAACTATCAACTTAGTAATGAAGATCCCTTTTAGTTCTCAAGTATAAAGTACTTATAGTAACACCAAATACCCCTATAGCATTTTAGGTTTATGTTCTATTGTGCTCACTGTGGTATTGCTGGTAAGATTTTAGACTTGTTGCAACCTCACAATTACACTTAGGCACATGCAAGTCAGCCCTCGGATAATATAATTGATCAAGCTATATCTTCCCAGTCTTGATTATATGTCTCTAAGTCTACTTGTGCTGCCCAAAATTGGGGTCTTTGGTGATTTTATCCAAAGGTAAGAATGCAGAAGAAGGAGAAGATTTGAATCTAGGAGATTACGATTTAACATTTGAAGACTACGTTATGATGGTATCAAATCCCAAAAGGTTCATTAAGAAGAAGTTCCCTACCAACAAGAACCGAAATTGGCAGGGAAGCTACAGTTCTGAGAAAGTGAAAGAGGAGCCGAAAGTTGAAGAATCAAAGAAAGAAGCAAAAGGTGAAGCTGACTCTGGTGTCAGTTGCTTTTACTATGGTGGGAAAAATCATTACGCAAAAGATTGCATGTTGAAGAAGATGGCAGAGAAAGATGAGGAGAAAGATGAAGAAGCAAGTCTTATGAAAAGACTGGAAGAGATAAAGAGGAAGAAAGCTGCTACTAATCCATCTATGAATGCTCTTATTGTGTAGGGTTCGGTAGATGATGATGAGTTCGGTGGCGTACAGGTGTGGTCAACCGACTCAGAGGATGATGAAGTGAGAAAACCTTCTCATGGAAAGGCATATATGGCGAAGAATAGTGATGTGAGTGGAAGATGTTTGATGGTGATAGATGTATCTCAGATGAGGGGATACAACACTGATGGTGGAAACGAAGAGGCTAAGGAGCGAGAGGACGTATGCTTTACAGTGAAGCCCCTTAATGTGCAGATCAGTGAGCTTGATGAACTGATAAAAAAGGTACAATCTATTTTCATTTCATTTAAAATTCCACAAAAATCATATGAAAAGAAATTAAATAACTTGAATTCAAGAATTTCAAATCTAGATAGTTGTTTAACTCAGACACGGGTCACGAATTCTAATCTAACTGACCATATAAGCAGGGTATCATCCAAGAGTGAGGAGCGAAGGATGTGGATAGAGTAGAAAGAGTTGGAGCTGATTAAGTCTAGGGATGAAAACATTTATTTGCAAAGAGACAATCTCAAATTATTAAAACAAAGGAATATTTTTTGTTTGATTGCTAAAAGGCTTTATGCTAACATTACTCAACTGCATTTAAACTGTAAAATAGGACAGAAGATACATTACATGATTTTACCCTTCCTTTAGTTTAAGGAGGATGAAATTGATGCCGAGGCATACAACTGTGAAAGTGTTGTATCTTCTGATGATGTCAATCCTACTTATATGTATGGTCTGGACAAAATTGAATCTTTTATAAAGTCCAAAGACCATAAGGACATGCTTAAAAATCTTTTGAATGAAAATGATAAGTTGAAACTCAGGGCCGAAACCATACAAAAATTTGACTCATTGAGTACCAAATTGAGTTCAGAAAAAAAAGTTGATGTTGAAAATGCATCTGAACTTAATAAGGACGGTGACATGAGTGAAATTTCTGTAGAGGATAAAGTTGACTGTTCCGAGTTCATTAGGAGCGAACCTGAAAACCACAAAAATCTGATTTCTAAAAATTCTGTGGAATTCGCTCATTTGTCCAAAACTAAGTCCCCAGTCCTTAAAGAAAAGGTCGTCGTGTTTCAGAAGGTTAGAACAACTCCCAATAAGGTGTATAAGGTCACAGGAGTAACCGAACATAAGACAACCGAACTCACTGCCATAGTAAATGAAGATAATGTAGATGGTTGTGATGAGTTTTTCTGGTCTGCACCGATAGTAAATGAAGATAATGCAGACACTCGGTTTGTCAGAGCGAACATCATGGAAGGCCAAAGGTAGATATGTGCCCGAACCTCTAAATAAGCCTACCAACTTTGACGTACCAAGTTCCAGTGGCACAAAAGAGATTCCAGTGGAAGAAGTCACCTCAACAAGTGAAACCTCTTCCATGAAGAGTGAACCTGTTGCTAAGAAGCTGAAACAACAGGCAAATATCCACAAACAACCGAAACAGGTGAAAAATCAAAAGCAACAGAGAAACTTGAGATACAAGAAAAATCTCTCAGAGCGAAAGCATTTTTGGCGCTCTCAAAATCCTCACTACAGTCACTTTGACAAAAATTCCAAGTCAAAAGGAAAAGAAAACAAGAGTAAAAGGAACTTCGAATCACCGATTCAAAAGAACCAGAGGAAGACTTACAGGCCACAGGAAGAACAAAACAGAAATGATAGGTTCGGTCCCAAAAGCAACAACAACCGAAAAGCTAGTTTCAGTCCGCCAAACAACAACAGACAAACACCAGATTTCAGCCCGTCAAGCTTTTACAATAAAAGACCTAGGTTTGGGCCACCAACCTACAACACCCGAAAATCCAGCTTCGGTTCATCATCAAACAGCAACCGAAGGTCCAGGTTCGGTCCCTCAACTGACCACAACCGAAAGGGTCATTTAGAACCTCAAGTCAGAAAAGATTCTCATTCCAATTTCTTTTCCTCTAATTCTTCTCGTTCTCAATCTTCTTCTAAACCTAATTCTGGTCGTACACCAAATTCAAGATCGTCAACGGATTTGAAAGGAAAAAGGAAGATTTCCTCAGCTAATGAAGACCGAAAGCAGGCTAAAGTCCAAACACCAGAACCCGAATCCAAAACACCTGCATCAAATTCTAATAAAATCAAAGTGCTTACTATTAAAAGGAAAGATGAAACAACCTTAATAAAACGAGCATATCTCGTTGATGTTTCTCTTACTATTCCCGTTTCTGTAAAAGGCTCACGTGGACCCAAGAAACTTTGGGTTCCTAAATATTTCTAATTTTTGCCGGTTATTAGTGACAAGCAGTTTGATGACGAATGGTACATAGACAGTGGCTGCTCACGTCACATGATAGGAAGGAAGGAAGAGCTAAGGGAGTTTCGGTCACTTCAAAATGGTGGCAATGTCAAGTTCGGTAATAACTCTTATGGGACGATAAAGGGTTATGGGATGATAACCAATGGAGACTTTACAATAAGGAAGGTGGCATATGTAGAAGGGTTGCAGCATAATCTCATCAGTGTATCTCAACTAGTGGGAGGTACCGGTCTCAAAGTCTCATTCGACGACGAAGGTTGAGAAATTATACAGAAGAAAACCAACAAAGTCATTCTCAAGTCAGATCGAAAAGGTGAAATGTTCCCTCTGAATCTTAGACCAATCAAAGGGAATCCAGCCATATGTCTTTTGTCCAAAGCTCATTCAGACGAAAGTTGGTTATGGCATCGAAGGTTTTCACATCTCAACTTCAAAGACATCAACAAGCTTGTCACCGGCGGTCATGTTCGGGGTCTTCCATTGCTTAAGTTCGATCGAGAACACTTATGTGCTGCATGTGAAATGGGAAAACAAATTCGTCAAAGTCACCCAAACATCGTAAACACCAAAGTTGTTGAACCACTTGAGTCGCTTCACATCGATTTGTGTGGTCCATCATCAATCGAGAGCATTGGCGGTAACAATTATATCCTTGTTATTGTTGATGACTTCTCACGTTTTACTTGGGTATTCTTTCTAAAGAACAAATATGAGGTGACTCCCAAGCTGAAGATCTTTATCAAGCAAGTCGAAGTGCAACTGAGGAAAGTCGTTCGAAACATCAGGAGCGACAATGGACTGGAATTCAAGAACAAAGAAATTGAAGATTTCTTGACAGAAAAAGGAACTAGTCACAATTTCTCAGCCCCCTATACACCTCAACAGAACGGAATTGTCGAAAGGCGAAACCGATCCCTGTGCGAGGCGGCCCAAACCATGCTACATTTTGCTTCCCTTCCCTTATATTTCTGGGCTGACGCTATTGTTGCAGCATGTTTTACTCATAATAGGTCTTATCTCAACAAGCGTTTCTCTCTCACTCCTTATGAGATTATTAACAACATGAAGCCGAATGTCAAGTTCTTTCACGTGTTCGGTTCCAGGTGCTTCATCTTCAACTCCAAAGAACATCGCAACAAGTTTGATGTCAAAGATGATGAAGGAATCTTTCTAGGATATTCTCTTACTTCAAAGGTATACAGGATTTTGAATAAGCGCTCTAAAAGAATTGACGAAACCTATTATGTGACGTTCAATGACAATTACGCCAAGAAGCTAAAGTCTACCGAAGAAGCAATTGGAGAGATTTTCTCTCAAACAGATCAAGTCACAGCCTCAATCGCCAATTTATTTGACCATTTCCTAGACTTATTTGATGAACCTGAGAAAGCCACTCTTTCGGAAGCCAAGACAGCAGACAACAAAATCGATCACCATAAGTAGATTATCAAAGATGCAGCCAAACAAATAGGAGAAGGAGACCCAGTTCAAAATGAACCTCCCTAGAGCAGTACTTCGGTCGAGGGGGAGAATCAATCCTCTTCAAAACAATAGGACGCACATATTCAGGGGGAGAGTCCAATCTTTGACGGACCAGAAAGTCCAGTAGCACCCGAAAGCCCAGCTACACCCGAAAGCCCAGCTAGATCCGAAAGTCCAATGTCAGCCGAAAGTCCGGTTGAAGAAAGAATTTTTGGGTCAAATCCAAATGATTCATCATCTGTCGAGGGGGAGAAATCTGATATGCTCTATGACGATGATACTCAATCAGAATTAGAAGAAATGGTGAATGCTGAATTGGATCCGTCCTATGACCCAAATTATTTTCCTCTCATCAAATAGACCAGAGATCATCCTGTAACTCAAATAGTGGGTGACGCATCAGAGAAAGTTCTAACTCGTTCACAACTGAAGGCGAAACAAAATGCTTTATTCTCCAAAGTAGAGTTCTGCATGTTTAATTCTTTCGTGTCCAAAATTGAGTCGAAGACCGTCAATATTGCTCTCGATCATTCTGATTGGGTTCAGGCAATGCAAAATGAACTAATGAGTTCGAAAGAAATAAGCTCTGTCGTCTCATTCCCACACCGAAAGATGCCTCAATCGTAGGTCTCACATGGGTATTCAGAAACAAAATGTATAAGGAGGGTAATGTGATTCGAAGTAAGGCTCGGCTAGTGGTAAAAGGTTACTGCCAGGAAGAAGGAATTGATTACGAAGAGACATTTGCTCTCGTAGCAAGGCTGGAATCTGTTCGAATATTTCTTGCCTATGCTGCACACAAGAATTTCGAGGTCTACCAAATGGATGTGAAGTGCACTTTCCTGAATGGGGAACTTTAAGAAACTGTGTACGTGGAGCAACCTCCTAGTTTCGTGAATGAAAAGTATCCAAATCACTGCTACATCTTAGATAAAGCAGTTTACGGTCTGAAACAAGCACCTAGGGCCTGGTATGAAACACTAAGTAAGTTTTTAAAGATGTCAAAATTCAAACAAGGTTCGGTTGATCCAACCTTCTTTCGTAAAAAGGAAGGTAACCACCTTATGATAGTTCAGATCTATGTCGATGATATCATCTTTTGCTCAACGAATCCTAGCCTAACAGCTGAATTCAGAAAGTTGATGGAGACAAAATTTGAAATGAGCTCAATGGGTCCGATTAACTTTTTTCTTGGTTTAAATATTACACAGGGACCCGAAGGCATCTTTATAAACCAGGAAGCATATACCAAGACTCTTCTTGCTAAATTCGGCATGATGGGAGATTCAAAGGTCAAAGTCCCTATGGCGTTCGGTACCAAGCTCACACCATCTTTGGAAAAACCGGCAGTTGACATAACGCTATATCGCCAAATGATTGGTTCCCTGATGTACCTCACAGCTAGCAGGCCTGATATAATGTTTTCTGTGTGCTATTGTGCCAGGTTTCAAGCAAATCCTCGTGAACCACACATGCTGGCAGTGAAGAATATACTTCGGTATTTGAAGCGAACCACCTCTCTCGGTCTCTGGTATCCCTCAAACTCAGGTTTCTTTGTCCAAGCCTACTCAGATGCAGACCTTGGAGGATGTAGTTTAGAAAGGAAAAGCACTACAGGAGGCTATCAGTTCCTCGATGGGAAGTTGGTGAGCTGGCAATCTAAGAAACAAACATGTGTTTCTCTGTCTACAACTGAAGCAGAGTACATTACAGCTGCCTCCTGCACATCTCAAGTGATTTGGATCCAAAGCCAACTCCGGGACTATGGACTCAATATGAAAAAGATCCCTCTATATTGCGACTCAGAAAGTGCAATCAGGATTTGTCAAAACCCGGTGCAACACTCCAACACCAAACATATTGCATTGCGGTATCACTTTATTAAGGATCATGTAGAAGACGGAAACGTAGAGATTCACTTTGTTCGAACCACTGATCTACTGGCTGACATCTTCACCAAAGCCCTTCCTGAAGCAAGTTTTAATAAAATTCTACAAGGACTAGGGATGATGGAATCGGGGTCAGTACCAAAAACACCATCTCAAAACTAAAAGTTGGAAGAAAAATGAACCGAACGTTCGGTCTATTTCGGGTTTGGTTCACATGGGAACTGAAATGAACCGAATGCTCGGTCTATTTCAGGTTCGGTCCCATTGCACTTGTCTTCGCTTATCTCAAAAAGGTGGTATCTTTGGCTGTAAACCTTTGTACAATTGTTTTCCAAAAAAAAAAAAATTAATTCCAAAAATTTTTTAGGAACCGAAATGAACCGAGCGTTCGGTCTATTTCGGGTTCGGTTCCAAATTTTTTTTCTTTGGTTTGTTTTGTTTTTCTCTTTACCAAATTACCAAAAACACCAAAAATATTTTCTTTTTTTTTGTCTCTAATTCTGTTTGTATTCACCGTTTATGGATTATCGATGGGGCAGGTATCATTCTCACACTTTTTAATAGCTAAGTGTCCCTAGAAGCATGCTGCTGCATATTGTTCAAAGCCTCAACTGATTCTGAATAAAGCCTTACCGACTTGGTATATACAAACCTTGTCTTCCCAATTAGGCTGATACATTTATTCTAATCATGAGCTACCTTACCCTTTTCTCATATGAGATAAGAGTTTTCTGCTTGGTCACTATTTTTTTGTAGCAGAGGTACTTTGGTTTCCTTCCACCTCCTCAAATATTTTTCTCCATCATATTCGATTCATACAAGTAACCCTTGAGACTCTTAGAAATAACCACTGAGATTTATGGTTACACAATCTCTGTGTTTGTGATCTTAGCTTCGTGCCACTACGTGCTAAGTGAAACTCACAATTCAATACCTACTATGCATTGACGGTGAACCATTAAATTTGCTCTAGTTTTCACTCACAATTAACGAATCCACCCAAGTGGTTTTACCATGAAATCTCTAATTTTTCTTTTTGTGCGATTCTTATGAAATTGTTACATACCATAACATTTCTTCCCTTAGAGTCCAATGTTAATTCTTCTTGAGATTTCACACCAAGTATTTCCAACATGTCACTTAAATATTATCCAAACCTAGTTGTTCAACAGACCACATTGGTCTCACAAGTTCTTCAGTCGATTTCTATCTTATGTCAAGAATAGGAATTCTGAACTCAAGTGAAAACCTCCCAAATAAGCCTTATTAAAAGATGCCTTTCAACACTTCTTAACTAGTGATTGATCGTAATTCAATGGGAAACCACACAAACACTTTAAGGTCTCTCTTGACTTTGAAGGGAGAGATTTGTGCCCGGGATCCATAGTTTCATGTCTTTATTGACATCACAAATTCCCACATATATATAGATTTATTTCTTTATCTTTGACACTCTAAGCACGAAAATCTTTTTGATTTTCCAAAAATCTGGTTTCCTTCATTACAAGCTATTTTTTGGCTCCGGGATTTAATGTTATATTCTAAACGGGATGTGGTTGTTAATGCTACACGTGTTCGCTTTTATTTAGTGAAGACAGCTAAGTTTAAGGATTATAAGCTGACTCAACCGGGAGCTTATCAGTTTAGGAATTGAAAAGGGCATTTGATGCGAACGCATGCAAAACGGAAGAGTTTTTCTCTCTCATGCGTAATCATAGGGGTTGCTAAACTGTCACGCGTCAATCACCTCAGGAAACGCTTCGATTTTCAAGAAGATTTGGGGGCGGATTTTTCTCTCTCCTCTACCCACGGTATAAAGGGTAAATCCTAAAGTCTTTTACCTACTACACCAAATATTCAGAGAGCAAGAAACGATTATTTCTCCTACTATTCATCTTCTTCTCCAAAACACTCTTCAATGGCGGATTCATCTTCTGTTCACGCTACCTCCCACACTCTGCCTATCCGACCTCAACAAAGCCTGATCATTGATCTCACGCCACATGGCTACGACGCCTTCATGTTCCCAATTGTGGAGTGTCTTAAGCACTCTCCACTGGTTCAAGCATTAACCAAGGCTGAAATTATTCCAATGTAGTGCTTGTCGCAGATCTTCTCAACTGCCCACTATGACAATTCTATCGATCGCATCTTCTTCGACATTCTTGATACCAAATCCTCCATCACCAAACATCGATTTTGTTCACTTCTAGGGTTCGAGCCTGATGAATCAAGGGTTAACCCTGAGTCAATTCATGTTGGACAGTTGTTCTCCATGTTTTACAACATGGGTTACACTGAGATTCTAACCACTGTGACCAAGTTCAAGAAATCATGTCTTCCTCCTCAGTGGAATGGCTTCTTCACTGTGTTGTTCAAAGGATTATCAGAATGAATTGCACGTTCTGATGGGGCTAGCCGACTGTTTATGAAAATTCTATATGGGCTGTACCACAGCATCAAAGTGATGATGACGATGATACTCCAGTCACCAAAAAGCATATCAAGGAACTTCATGAGAAAATCGATAGTCTCATCGCTTCCTCCTCTTCCTCTCGGTCCACTATCTCCGAGGCAGCCATTCAGGGGCTAGTTGATACGTTCACCAAGGCACATGAAGCCTCCATCAACTCTATGACTGCTGCTATCGACACATCTACCAAGGCGTGTGCTGCTACGACCGAAAAAGTCGAAAAACTATTTGTCGATGCTAACAATCTTTTGCAGTCCTTTCAAGGAGCCGCAGAAACCAATGCAGCGAAGGTTGACTCTCTTGTCGAGAAGTTGGCCAATTCATTCACATCCGAATTGCAATCCTTTGCCAGTCTTCGTCAGTCTCTCGACGCTGACAATAAAACCTTCCACACAACTGTTAAGGAGCGCTTGACAAAGCTGCAAGAAGATCTCGCTTTAGAGAACTCCGCGATGGATGCTCTTGCTCGAAAAACCACTGCTCTAAAGGTCAAGAGTCTTAAAATTTTCTAATAAGAAAAGGAAGTTGCGTCTCTCCGATCTGAGCGAGTGGTCATCTCCACGTGTGTTTCGGATGTCCACACTGCCCTCTCCAACATTATCGAAACACATTATCCCATTTTGAACTACTCTGTGAGGCGCACTCTTGCTGAGAAGCTTGCTCCCGCCCTTTCCCTACTCAGCAAACTTGAAGGGCTTCTTGAGTTCGTGGCCCATCCAAAACAAGCAGGAGAAGATGTGTCTCGACCGGCTCCTACTTCTACATCAACTAAAGCAACCGAACCTCCTCCAGCAGGTCAAGCTTCAGGTTCGGGTGCTAAAGATAAAGGGAAGAAGATTGTTGAAGACAGTGATGGTGATGATGATAAAGAGACCATCGCTGATCTCTTGAAGAAACAAGGCCGAGAAAAGGATGCAGACATGAGTGCTCGTGTTGCCAGAGAGGCCGAGGCGGACGAAAGAAAAATGAAGGAGGATCATGATCTTCTTGAGAGTAGAAAAACTCTATTTCCCCCATGGACTCTCGAGAAGCTCATCAAAGAGGCTATTGATACTCCCAACATCCTATGGCTCGAACCGGTGATTTCCTTGGACAATGTCAATTCTGTCGAATCTCAGTTTGATATTCCCTTGACCCGAAAGGCCTTCATTTTTGATGTATTCTCTCATGTTGTTGATGTCCCTCATCCTCACTCAAAGGTTGATATGGAGCTCATTGAATTCTATCTAAGGTCTGCTCAGCCTCAATATCAGACATGGACTGCTCAGAAGATAATTAACGTTCGGGTCCTCAAACCGTTTCGGGAGGGGAACTTCACAAACGTTCAGTTCAAAGTGCTGAGGGGTCTGCTAAAACAGAACATGCTATTTCGCTTACTGATCTTCCCAACCTGAATCCACATGATTGGATCATCTTGCACAACATCCTCCTCACCAACGAAGCTGAATATGGGCCAATCATAGATCACTTCAAAAGGATGTTGGTCTGCTACATCATGGAGGTCGCCAAGATGGATTAGGAGATCGCAAGTATTTTCAAGAAAAAGCCTACCATCTCTCTTGTTGGTTCTGCAAGTGATTTAAATATGATGCAGATGGGAAGAATCGACCTGAAGCGGAACTCTCTCATGTTCACAAGGAACGAAGGCCAAAAATGCCTGTTCGCCTTGGCAGATAAGCATCTGTATACCACTACATGCTTGGAACATGTTCTGGGAATCATCAATCGATGCAAGCAGAACTCTGTAGATGACAAGAAGTATTTTGATGACATGATCCAGTGGTATATTCGGTTCAAACAGACCATCCTTACTCTCGTTCCTCGTCTGTTCGAAACCACCAAGAAAGTTCCTGCAGCTGGACCTAGCAAGCCGAAGTAGGATCTCGCACCAATTGACGCAAAGGGGGAGATTGTAGGGTCCATTATATGTTCCATCTTGGGCTCGTTCTTCAGTCCAATTTTGTATCCGGATTGGGCCTGTCCATCCGTGAGTTATTTTCTAGGGTTTAGTAGTTATAGATGCTTGCATGCATCTTAGTACATAAGATTGGCAGTCGATCGTTCATAAATATTTTTCTTTTATCGTTTGTAACCCTAGTAGCCTCTACAGTAGAAGTTCTTTGTCGAGCTCTGCTGAGGCTTGAATCTATTGAATCATTCGACACATTTTGATTCACTCTTGTGTTTGATATTTCTATTTACGTTTTTGTGGTTAACCTATTTAAAAATCTAAACGATCAAAGAGTTTCTTAACTCATCAGTTGGCCGTAAACACACTTAAATGTGGCCACACACTTCCCTTTGTTCAATCACATGTGATTGATCTCTTCATGTCCAATTTCCTTAGTTCCTTAGGTTCTTTCCTTCCTGATTAGTTCTATATTACGCTAATTATACACATATATGTATCAATATATGTCATTAGGACTCATTTGTGTATCGGGACTTCATTTGTGGAAGTTCTCAATCCTTACTTGAACCATTTGGATCACCAAACATAAGGTGAGTTCATACCCCTATATTTTGTCACTTTTCACTGTTTTAAGGGGGGGGGGGGGAGGAAATTCAAGTCTAAACACAAGAAATTGTGTTTATAATAAATATACTCTTTAAATGTTCTAAATGACATCAAGTCATCAAAATGCTTTTTAAATTTTTTTAAACTCTTTTAATATTAGAAAATGCTTTTAAATGTTTATAAAATCTTTTTAACTTACGTTGTGTTTAATTAATGTCTATATGGATATAGTTATACAAGTACTGTTTAAAGGACATAGGACTGACTACAAGCTTTAAATCCTTTTCCTTTTTTGGATGTGGGTTTAGAGTAAAGTTGTTTGTCTGGTTGTCGTTTAAATACTAATTGTATATCATGTATATGTATATAGATATTAAAGTTCTTGAAGTTAGTTTAATACCTTGGGTAGCAACGGTATTCTTTCAGTTCACTTCAGTCATTTAGATATAGAGAACTTACTAGTAACTATAAGGAGTATAGGTAGAGAGTCAATATTTATTACTTAGTAGATCAATACGTTTCACTTGGTAGTTCATGGAAGTCATAGCTGTACTTAGAGATATAATACTTCTTAGTTATCTTTTCAGAAAGTTTGGATAATAATACGAACTAAACTTAACGAACTCAAAAAGGTACATCTTCCAATGTACCACACATATAAAAGGGGTACTGAAGGGTCCAATTAGTGGTTTGGTCTAGGCTTTCCATGTAATAGGTTCTTTTGGTCATTTGATAGCTTATAGTATTTTGCTTGGAGTTTACGGTCACTATAATGAGTTTACGGCCGTAAGCATGTTTACGGCCGTAAACCCAATGTCTGCCCATGATGGTATATATAGAGGTATGCTAGGACTTTTGTGCTTGTTGATGCCTTGGTATTCTCAGCTCTTGTAAACTGCAAGTTGTACCAGACATGATTCTAATAGAAAATTGTGTGCAAGCTTGTTTGATTCTCTATTCTACTCATTCTTATTTGATTATTTGATTGTTATTGATGTTTAATCACTGGTAAGATCCTTTCAGGACCTTACAATTGGTATCAGAGCGAAACCAGCGTCAAAAGCACTCTACAATCGATTTTGGACCGAGTTCTCATTTGTTTGTGACTAAAGTTGGTGATTTCTGAAAAAGGGTTCTTAGTTTCATCGGAAAATCTGCAAATTCTATCAAGTTTAAGAGCTTACGGCCTTAGCTTATGGCCGTAATCTCAATTTATGGCCGCAAATCCTCCTAAAGCCTTGGACAATTGCCTTAATGCATTCCTTGATAATTTAGGGGCTTGAAAGCACCATAAACCTTTCCCCAAGGGAGATTATGGCCGTAATCTCCATGGGATATGGTCCCAGGGATGTGAACTCCTCAATGGAGTCAATAGGAAGCCCAATCAATTGTTGAAGCCTTGGAACAATTCACCACCAGAGTTGTATTAATTCTAAGCTTCATTTAGAGGCCTTATTGTGAGTTTACAGCCAGGAGTTTACTCCCCTGGGCCGTAAACGCCAAATCATATGGTCATTTGACTATAAACCCCCATTAGAGGTCTTGCACTCCTTTGTTGCAACCCATTTGCCTCCTAGCACTTGACCAAAAGTGTTTTCCTCGCATTAAAATGCTTATACTTGTATAACTAGTGTTTTAATCACTAATTATTTATATACATATGTCTTCATATGTAATTAGGATCATTGCGTGTGTCTAAAGTCTTCACTTGACACCAAGCACTTGTCCGATCATTCCTTACGATAACATTCCGTTCAATTCCTATCACTTATTGCAGGTGAGTACATACCCCTTAATCAATGTTTTAGCTATTTTTAAATGTTTTATGGGGGGGGGGGGGTACAAGTAGAATCATGCTACTTATTATATCAATCACATGTGATTAATAAGCAGCATTTAAATGATTTACCACTCATTAGCCATTTTACAAAACAGTTTCCTTCAAATGATGTTCATAAACATTTTATATGTGTAAAACTCCTTACTACACTGTACATTTTAATGTGTATGTTTTATTTCAAACTTATTTACAATTGTGTTTCAAACAAATGTTTCCTTATACTTAAACTGTTTTATCAAACCCATGCCTTCAAACCGTTTTATAGATCGACATCAAGTCGATCTTTTCTTAGATAATGATTATGTTCATAGGTTTTACAAAACTTATTTTATGCTTTTATATTATAAATTGCATGCCTCTATATGTATAGTTGTAACAGCCCGGAATTTCAAATATCGATATAACTATGATTTGGGGGTGTTTTAAGAAGGGACTCGGCGAGTTGGATCCTAGACTCGCCGAGTAGGATCGCAGACCGGGTCGCGGGTTCGCGACTGGACTCGACGAGTCCAAATATGGACTCGGCGAGTCTGCGCTGTTTGGTGAAAACCCTAACCGTTCAGGTTGGAACGTATAAGAGGCACTTATTGGCCGTCATTGTTCAGTTTAGCCTTTTGAGAAGAACCCTAAATCGATTGTATGCATCTGGAGCAAGGATTATAGGCCATTGTTGATTATAGAAGAGGGGTTGTGCAAGGAAGAGAAGGGATTGGCTAAAGGAGTAGCAAGGGAGTCACATTCTGAGGATTGGGGACACAGAGAATACATCATCCAGGTAAGAATTCGAGTATACTTTGCTGTGTTGATGTGTTTATGGAATTAGGGTTTGTGGAACCCTTTTGTGATTAGATTGGATGCTACCCTAGTCCCCCAAACGATTGTGACTCTGTATTGGGACCTTTGGAGGTCCAGAATGTCCCATGACTGAACATTTCGGGAATTGATGAAGGTTTTGGATTGGAATCCTTATGCCTTAGGTCAATATGTATGTTATGAATCATGGGGTGTATCATGAGCACTGAAATGAGGACCTTACGTGATGGACCAGTCTAGGAAGGCCAGGCCTATGAATGGTCGGAGCAGCTCTGCCATTAGAAAGCAGTTGATCGACTGCATGGCATGGACTCGACGAGTCTGATGAACAGACTCGGCGAGTAGCTTGAAGAATAACTGGGACTCGTCGAGTTGTTCTTCGGACTCGGCGAGTTGAGTCGGGGTGGCCCCGCGATTCTTCCAGGAGGAACTCGTCGAGCAAAAAGGGGATACTCGACGTGTAGAAAGGGAATCTCAAGGAATCGGTGAGTCAAGGGCGAGTGGACTCAGAGTCATTGAACTCGGCGACTTAGGTCGCGGGTTAAGTGAAGTCCTGAGTATGGGGACTCGGCGAGTCACAGGGTTGACTCGACAAGTAGGGTCAGTCAGGGGTTGACTTTGACCTTGTCTTTGACCAAGGATTGACCAGTGGTTCCAAGGGTATTTTGGTAATTGTTGTTATTGTTTGAGTTCAGTGCATTGGTGACTATCCAGGAGTGGAGATCGTATCAGTGATCGGAGCAGCTTGAGCTATCTGTTCAGTCGGCAGTTTCGAGGTGAGTTATCCTCACTATATCGCTAGGGTTTATGGCACCAATGCCAACCCTTTTACCGGATGGAAATCCGGGTAGTTGTCAGTTGTTATATGTTATGGGCCGGAAGGCATCACTATGTGGACTGGAAGGTCATGGCCTGGAAAGGCGTATGTATGCATTTAGTATGTTGAATGATTAATAGAGTAATGCTATGATATGTGATCTGTGATCGATTGTTGTCTATGAACTGTTATATGATTGTTTGTTATGTTATATATGCATTTTATGCTTATGGGCCGGAAGGCGATATGTTATGGGCCGGAAGGCGTTTATGTTGTGTGATGGACCGGAAGGTCGGCGTGGGTAGGACCGGAAGGTTTACCCAGCAGGGACGGAAGTCCCCTGAGACACATGGACCGGAAGGTCAGGGCCTGGAAAGGCGTATATGCGGTTGGTATTCTGGGGGTATCTCACTAAGCTTTCGGGCTTACAGTTGTGGTTTTATGTTTCAGGTTCTCAAGAGACTGTGGCAAGGCAAAGGCGTGATCGTACCGTTCCTCGCGTTTGTGTTTTATGATATGAACCTGGGAAATTACTCTGTTTAATAATGTATTGAAAACCTTTTTCGTAACAGCGTTAATAAAATGGATGACTTTGAAAAGTTTTGATTGTTTTGAAATTTTGGATGTTACAATAGTTATATAAGTAATGTTTAAAAGACTTAGGAAGGCTATCCACCTTGTTTCATTTTCGTCGATTTGGATGTGGTCTGCTAGGATATCGGGTACTCGTCCGAAGGTCGTTTAAATATTAGTTATATATCATGTGTACATATATAGTCATAAAAGGTCCTTCCAATTCATCCAATGCCCTTGGGTAGCAAGGGTATACATCCATGTTCATACTTACCAATTAGATTACTAGTAAACTACCATATATTTAGTGATCATTTCACTTAAACATTTAATGTAAAAACTATATTTTGATAATGATAGTTACACTTGGGAAAATTACACACTTTTACAAGAAATGAACATTTAGAACAGTTAAGTCTTGGTAGAAGACTACATTGAGAACAGTTAAGTCTTGGTAGAGGACACCTTTATATAAAGTAGGAATCATAGGGATTCTAGGGTTTTCAAACGTTTACAGTTGTTTTACAAACATTTTTATACTTACAGTTCATC
The DNA here is from genome assembly GCF_002870075.4 of Lactuca sativa. Taxonomy (NCBI): domain Eukaryota; kingdom Viridiplantae; phylum Streptophyta; class Magnoliopsida; order Asterales; family Asteraceae; genus Lactuca; species Lactuca sativa. The sequence continues at coordinate 170,037,059 of NC_056625.2, read as the reverse complement.
TACATTTTTCCATACTTACAGTTCACTTACAAACAATTTGTTACATACAAATTAAGACACTAAAATACTTATGATCTCACCAGCTTCAAAGCTGATACTTGCTTTCAAAATTACTTGTATCCTCAGGTCATCTTAGAGAGGTACTGATGCAAGGATTAGGGAAGATGGAGCTAGTTCAAGACTCATCTTTCATTTTGATTTATGCTTTAGTGTTTATCAAAATTTGACAGAACACACTTGTATAATAATTATATTATTAATGCAATGGATGATGTTGCTACTTGTTTACTACTTTACATTGTTGTGATACTTGCTTTCAAAATTACCTGCATTCATACTAAAATCAGTGTCACTAGGACAGTACAATAGAATTACGATTGTTGGGCAACACAAGTGGGCTTAGAGACATATGGTCAAAACTGGGAAGATATAGCCTGATCACCTATATTATCTGAGGGTTGACTAGCATGTGCCTAAGTGTAGTTGTGTGGTTGCAACAAATCTAAAATCTTACCAACCCTACCACAATGAGAACAGTAGAACATAACATTAAACTTAAAATAGTATAGGATTATTTGGTGTTACTATAAGTACGTTATACTTGAGAACTAAAACGGGATCTTCATTACTAATTTGATAGTTGTTAAGTGGATACACTGAGGATATATGTAATTAGGATGTTATAGACTTAGAATCTGTGAAATTTTACGTTACCCCGATTCTGTGTGAATTTGGAGTTAAGGTTACATATTCGAAGGCCTATCCTGTTTCGATTACATATAACTGGTATGCACTTCACAAATAACATTTTAACTGATGAAGATTTTCTAACTAATTATCTAGATAGTTCGTCTAATAACTATTTTCTTATGCCAATTCCCGCTTAGATAACATGGCTAGACTCCATCCCCTCGACAACCAGTATCTTCCGAACGAAGTCATTGCTGGTTGGTTTGGAGAAGAACCAGATAATGATCATCCTATCCCTTTGAATGATCACCATGATGAAGACCTTTCGGACGATGCTAACTCCGAACCAGAGGTTGAGAACCTACCTCAAGCCGCTCCCTTTCCAATTTCTAACCCTCTTCCGGCTTTTCATGGCCCGAAACCTCCATGGGTGGAATGTTTAGAAACATGGAGCCAAGGACAAGATCAGCCTATGCCTTATGATGGTGACCGAAGCTTTTATGACCTGAGCAATGGGGGCTCAGCAGACAGAATCTTGCCAATCTTGCTTCGCGGAGTGGCCCGAAATGAGATTCAAGGCATGACAGTCGTACATCAGACTACCGAAGTTGTCACGGATGCTAGAATGCATACCCTCCGCAACATTCGTCTAGAAGATGCTCACGAGTGATCACAGAGAAACCATGAAACCCTGTTGCAAGCACTGCTGAACCACGAGCCGAAGTCATAGAGCTCCTAGTACACCAAAGGGTGTTCAATAGACACCTACTTGATGTAGAACGTCAACTGGATGAACTGAGAGTTCACCTGAGCGATGACCGTCGTCAGTAGTAGATTCTTTACCTTACTTCCCTTGTTAGAAAGTAATCGTTTTCTTTCTTTGCCCGATGTGGCATTTTCTATGAAATTACCTTGTACTGTAAGTACTTTTGGTTAGGTCTTTATGCTGTCAAGAACTATCTTCTCTGGATATGATGTAAGACCTTTACAAGGTCATTTTCCCGAATCTTTACATCATGAATATCAAAGATATTGAAAGCCGGCTGACTTCTGTGTCATTTGTTATTCAAGTACTCTTATCATACTTTCACTAGAGTCTATCTGAAACCTGCTTTAGTCAAGTCATTGGACTATAGCAAGTTAGATCCGGAGACATTTCCAGGTCTCTTTCAGTGGTTGGATCTTGTTATTCACCAACCCACGATACCTCGACTTGAACAACAAACATCTTGAGACCATTTCACGAACATACTTCCATTCCGTTCTATGACTGCATCATAGGGATGTAGGTCAACCTTTCGAGAACATACTCTTACCCTTTACTTGAACAATCGAAGTACCATCAACAAAGTCTCTCTCAATCTCTCTCACTCTATCTCTCTCTCTCTCCTAAATCTCTTTCAAATCTCTTTCAACTTCTTTATAAACATCCGTACCATCCCGACACTTCAGTTAGTTGAAAACCCCTTAAAACGGGAAGAAAATGTGAAAAACACCACAATAAGAGCGAGACCCTCTCAAGAAATGAACCCTCGTGGACCATTTCGCTTCTGATACCTTCGTGACTAGCATAGAAGTTTCGCCATTAGCCTCGGAACGAAGCACCTCTCGCTTCGGAGACCTTAGCTTAGCAAACCGAACAGATTCAGCCGTGTCGACCAAGTTCGCTTCGGACTCAGGATGCGAACCTCACTTTCGCTTGGGAGCCGTCCTTTGCGCAAACCTACATTTGCCTCAGCAGCTCTCGCCTCCAATCTTCCCTTCGCGACCAATCATCTCACCCTCGCAGGTTCGCTTCTCAAGCCTTGTTTTTGACCACATTCGCTCTTTAATCCCGTTTTTTACGTTTTTAATGCGGGATTTTCACGAAATTCATAGTTTTAACATTTTAAACCCTTTAAACTCACATTTTATCCCCATTTTGTAGATTTATTTAATATAAATCATATTTTTACTAAGGTTAAAATATCAAGAGTACATAAGGGTACTCTTTGACTTTCTCATAAAGCTATGACACCAACCACTCTCATACCAACTCCATGACAGCTTTATGTCACTCTTCACATCTAGCTAGTCATTTCATTAGCTTATTCAACATTCTTTCCATCCAATCAAACTTTATAAACAAATCCAAGGGATTTGCATTACTTCCCCAAGATTTCATTCACTATCACCAAAAGCAAAGTTTCTCTTTCCCTTTCTCTCTCTCTCTCTCTCTCTCTCATTCTAAGTAACAAATTCTCCAAGAAGTTCTTGGGCTTTCCTCCCTTTGATTTGTAAGTATGTTTTCATACTTATACACAATCTTCATACAAATCGTGATCATTTACACAAATATTCACATATTTGTTCTTAGGTTCTTCAAGTCTTCAAGCACCTTTCAAGTGTTCTTGACTTGAAACTCTTCGTCTTCAAACTTCCATTCCTCAAGAAATCACAGAAGGTGAGTTCATACCCTTAAATTTCATGTTTTCTTCAAGTTTTATGGGGGAATACAAGTTACCACACCCAATACATATTCTAAACTAAATCAACAACTTTCAACAAAAAACTTATGGTCTATACACGAACTGTTTTGATCATTTTACACGTAATATTTTTCAAAACTATTTAATATTCATTTAGTTCAGTTTTATACCTTTCTAATGAATACTTTCACACGCTCATACGATTTTTCTACCATTTTTGGCGATTTTTACAAAACTACCTATCACTTCATAAATGATTTCGGACCAGTCTATGAAGATGGACATTTTCACACTGTTTAGAGACCCCTAAAAATCAAAATATAAATTATTAACAAACTGGACACATTTTCTAAACATTTAGAATTTGCAGATCTAGTTTTCAACTTGTAGTGATTTTTCTACAATTTTCCTGAAAACAGTGATAGAAATGTTAAAAATAGTAAAAAACGCCTACAAGTTTATTAGCACTTTGTAACATGTTGAGCAAACTGTACAATCATGTTTAGCTACATATTGAGTATTTTTATTGTTAGTTTACTGTCACGTAACAGAGTTAGTTATTCATAATGGTTTTCATCCACTACAAATATGTAGGATAAACTATAATAGGTATAGTTTATTGTACAATAACACTACAAACATACTAAGGAAGGTACACATATGATAAACTATAATAGGTATAGTTTATGGTACATTAACATTACGAACATAGTAAGGAAGGTTTCACTCACTCTACACATAAACTCGTTAAATCCGGTTGTCAGACACTACTTCATTGTACTTTTAGAGTACTGTTTAAAGACTGTATTATAACCATAATCTCTTGTAGGGAGAGCAGGATACTTGTGTATAAATCTATATTGGGACAGACAATCCCGCACCCTAAGTTTCTTACAATAGCTAGATCGGCAGGTCTGGGGTGAGAGAAGTCAAAACATTCCGACGCCTGAAGAACGTCGTAACAGGCTTACTATGTCAATTGCACGACTATTATAACTCACATAGGGATACAACGACACATATAGTTTACGGGGATTCTTACATTTCAAAAAGGTTTTTCACTCACTTTACACATAAAGTCGTTCAATCTGGTTGTGAGAAACTACTTCATTGTACTCTTAGAGTACTGTTTAAAGCCCTGTATTATAACCATAATCTCTTGTAGGGAGAGCGTGATAGTTGTGTAAATATCTATATTGGGACTGACATTCCCGCACCCTAAGTTGCTTACAAAAGCTAGACCGGCAGGTCTATGATGACAAATGTCAAAACATTCTGACGCCTGAAGAACGTCGTAACAGGCTTACTTTGTCAATTGCACAGTTATAATAACTCACATAGGAAAACAACAACACATATAGTTTAAAGGAATTCCTACATTCATAAGGGTTTTATTCACTTAAAACTGCACTTACTATCATAAGTATGGAAGATACTTGTACAATTCGATCTTTGATCTTTAAGACTACGACTGAATCTATCAGGAAAAATGTTGGATTTTTCTTGAGCACACATTAGAATTACAAAGGAATCAGTTCGAATTACGCACTACTATAGTATACTGTATCCAAGAGCAAACACTCACTCTCATCGGTCTTATGGTAGTTGAGACCGCATATCGCCTACAATGGTTAGATTCCATCTATAATTCCTATGTGTATGCAGCGGGGTTAGATATAACTTTAGACTCGATCACCTCGGAAATGGTTGGGAATGTCTTAGATCATGTACCTCGTATGGTCTAGAGCTGAGGGCATACCAATTATATTCGACGGTTTATTCGATCTTGATTTTTATATGACCTATATACATTGGGGATTATAGAAGGAACTTATAGGTCTTCATAGGAGTAATCTATTTTATGACACAGAAGCTCACGTAAACGGAGTAACTTAACACGAGAGCATGCATACATAAGGGTTGTATCATCATAAAACTACATTGCATTGTTTTCAAGTACAAAACAACTCTCATTTCTGAAATCATGCATCCAAAGGGTTTTATACAGATTTAAAATCTACGTAATATTGCCACTCGGGAATACGATAACATTTATACATTTTGGCCCAAAGGGACGAAAACTACATTCCATTTTTACTAAGAAAATATGGGATTTTCTTGAGGAACATACGATTATTTTCAAAGAACAAAGACCTTATTTTCTAAAACAAAATACTGATGAACTCACCAACTTAAAGCTATGCTTAGTCGTAGTTTTTACTATATACATTTGGAAGTCATTCAAGCTATGTTTCAAATACAATGTAAACACTATGATGTCAATACAATGGTTGTTGTTTCTTTTATTACTATTATTCAATTGTGATGATATTGTACACGACGTTCTTCGCCCTCGAACGTTTCCACCGACTTGGTTTGGGGGTGTGACAGATTGTTATCAAATCATTGTTTATATTAAACATAGTATATCAACCCATAAGAAGATATACAACTATAAATACAAAGGCGCTGAAGTGCTCTGACTGAAAGTATACTTTTAAAATATAAGTATTTTATGAGAAGTATATGAACATACGTACATACATACTAGAAAAATATCACAAGAAGAACAAAACATAAGTATTTAGAGGTTAGACACTACATTGAAACCTAGACAGTGATGTAATCAGACCTGTGATAAATATAGCCAGATCAACTATATTTATTTAAGATACGACCAACATGTTTCGGGAGTGATAGTGGTGTTGCAACAAGTCTAGAACTTACCAACTCTAATACAAAGGAATACTAGAACCAAACGTAAAGTTTAAAATACAATAGGAGCATTTTTGGGTAGTATAACTAACTTATGTGAAAACTTAAAGACCTTTCCTAGTAGGTCTAGAATTACCAAGGGTATACGTTAAGATCATATATAATTGAGATTTTATTGGCTTAGAATTTGTTATTTCGCTTTACTTCCTGTTCCTTGTTTGGTTGTGGTCTGAGAGTAGGATCACTCATTCGAAGGTCTATCAGATCTTGGTTATATATAATCTACATACACCGCGTGATTTTAGAAGGATACGGTAAGGATCACCCTCATAAAAATATATAAGAAATGCTTTGTTAAATTTCATAGATTCTTCATACACCCCTAATTCTCGTACGAACAACATATCTAGACATCGTAACCCCACTACCACAACCAATAGAGGAGTCAAGGAAGAACCAGAAGAGGGTTCACCAGGAGAATTTCGAGAAAGGATCGGACGAAGAGAAAGGCGCTAGAGAGATCACTAACGAACCTTACCCTATCAGAAAACAAACTAGAGAGCCCTCTCAGACATTTGAGTTTAGTTTAGAGCAATCATATGAACGATAATATTGTGTGTATGTCGGGTGAAAAGGAACCCTTACAACTACAACTATGGCACTCTCAACTAGGACATAAAGTAGAAGAGACTATTCACGAATCACGTGATGAGGCTGAGCTCTTTATGCGTCACACTAATAGCTAATAAACAAATATAATTAGTGAGTTAGTCATTATACTACTCACACTATGTGTTAAGGCTAATTGCCTCTTTCATTGCAATTAGTAACAGTGAATAAAGATTCGAAATTTCATTTAAGGTTGGTTACAAGTAAAAATTGATAAGTCTATTGTCATAGACCTTTGTTATGAATTGTTTTCAAAACACTTTGAAAGTCGGAACATGATACACACAAAACTAAGATAACTTAGTTCAAATGGAACTTGACTTATAACCACTACTAAAGACTTACCACCATTCCATCTTTTAAAACCTCACGGTAGAAGGCTGCCTCACCATAAATCTATAAGGGGCTCCCTCAACAACATGTCAACAAATCCTCCACTATACGAGATTATTATCTTTCAGGCCACTGTAGCAGCCGTCATGACTCAAATCCACCCAAATGGTACCACTGGTTTGGGTAATGGCGCTAACCATCCTAACCACGATGAAATCCATCGGTACCCATAGTTTGTTTTAGTACACCTAACGCTTGTAAATACCTACTTCTACTCCATATCATAAGTACATCATAAGGACGTTGGCAGGAACTTCGTGAAGAGTTCAACAAAACAAAAATTTTATATATATATATATATATATATATATATATATATATATATATATATATATATATATGTATATATATATGGAAAATGGCTGCAAACGACCATAGTTGCTAATGAGCTTATTTCTTATCATGTAGCAGAATCATTCCTTCCCTAGGGAGTAACCAGCCAATAGGCGAAACACCAATTTTGCAGATAGAATCTGCCACTTTTCAAGCTGCGGTCACAGCCGCCGTGACAACCGTCATGGCACAACTCAACGCTAATAGCACAAGCGGCCACAAAAACAGTACCGAAAATGCAAAACTCAATAGCAACCAAGAGCACCGACTAGTTTCTGTTGAAAAGGGATCCATGTACACCTCAGACCATAATCCTAAGAACAATAAATGAAAATTCTAGAACAAGAAAAGGAACAGTTCGTCTCAAGGTCCTCCCAAGAGACCACAACTCGTGGCAGTCCTGCAGCCACAACATCTGCCACTCCGACACGGCCTAATCGATATGTTCGAAAACTTCCAAAGTGTACCAAGTGCAACTTCCATCACATGGGATTTTACCGAGTAATGCATTGTAAAAACTACAACAAGATGGGGCACACTGCCCATTTCTATAGGTCACCGGCACAACCAATCTCCCAGGTCACCAACATCGGGTAAGCCAAGATTGTCACAAGTGTGGTGAAACAGGATACTTCAAAAGGGATTGTCTAATAGCAACGAACTTCAGTGGGGATGGAAGAGTGATGACGATCCCCGCTAGAGAGACTATTCCAGAACCACCTATGGACAGCGGTACATTTCCCAGATGAAAATATATTGAAACGTAAATTTTTTATGAAAACTGTTACCAACTAAATCTTAATCATATTACGAAATTTGAGCACTATCCATCGGAATACTCGTACTATCGCTAAATGTGGTACCAAATGTTCGTAGTAGTAATAACAAGGATAAAATTGACAGCACTAGAAGCGTAGGCATAGAATACACTATCGCTCTAACAAGCATCCCACACAAATATCGTTACACCCTGAAACCAAAGGCGGAAACATTCCAGGGCGGAGGTGACTTCATGTTAAGTATCACAACCAATGTACATAGTAAGCGAAGTAAACATAACCATTGCATTACATAAAAGTGTTTACATTTGTTTGAAAGTAAAGTGATACAGGTTTATACATATACATCATATGAACAAAAGCTAAGACAAGTCTTCTATATGCTCCATCTTTTCCAAAAGAACGCGAGGTACCTGTCTAATGCGGACCTAAGAATACAAGCACTTTAAAAATCAGCATAAAGCTGGTGAGTTCATAAGCTATTTGTTTATGTAAAAAGAACATGTTTCCTTTGGTTTTCTGAAAAGTCGTTATCCAAGAAAATCCCATATTTTCTTATAAAAACAGTTTAGTTAGAACTTCTGAATTTCCGTTTGGTACAACAGTAGATAGTTTAATACGTAAAACTCTATATTGAAAACCCGTCGGAATACCATCCAGCACAAGAGTAGGTAGTTTTAATACATAAAACTATAGATTAAAGGAAGATATAGAATCCATGAATAAACTTATATTTTAATACGTATTTTGAGTCGTATAACCATGCTAATGTGACCCGAGACCTCCTTGACGTTCTTCAAGTGTCGGACGTTATCCAGAATTTGTTACCCCAAGCCTACTCGCCTAACTATAGCTAATAGTTAATGTGTGGGATTGTCAGTCCCGAATAGATCTATTCACAAATTCCACGCTCTCCCTCCAGGAGACTCTGGTTATACTTCCGGGGAGGATTTACTGATAACCCGAAGGGTATATTGAAGTCTAATCTCACAAGCTAGTATTAAATTATTCACAGTGTACTCGGTCGTTGTCGGATATCATAATCGTTTCGAAACACAATAGAAATAAATGAAATACAAAGAAACTATATGGCATAATACTCTACATTAAACAGAGATCAACTGAATCAGACATAGTTTATCTATTGACATTGCATGAAATCCGAACTCATAAAACAAGAATTGAAGATCCCAAATTATTCCCTTAATAATTTGATTGGTTTGATTGTTTCCTTTACTATAATTGAGATCCATGTAGTTATATTCAGTAAAACATCCCTTATGCTCCGCATAATACATAAGGGGTAAAGATAACTAGAAGTTTGCTAGATATTTATAGAAATATATCAGTTTAAGTTTTGAAAACATTTATAGTTTGCTTGTATTCCCCCCTCCCTCTTGAAAACATTGAAAAACATTGAAAAAGGCGTAGGGGTATGAACTCACCAGTCTAGAAACGTGTCGGTTTGGATGCTAAACGTCAGTTCGAGGCTTGATTACACGCGACGTTCCTATGTAATATGAAGGGATATATAAATTGTATCTAATTAGACCTTGATTTACTAATTAACATGAATTAACACTTCGAGTGGCGAAAACACTTCAATTCAAGTGTTAGGAGTGACCCGGGTAGCATCTAAGGGTGTGTAAGGCTTGGATATGGAGTTTTCTCTTCAAGAGTAAACTCCTAAAGGAGATTACGACCCATATACCATATCCCCATGAGTTTATGGCCATAAACTCATGGGTGGTGGGTTCTTGGTTTCTAAATGGCCTTATAACACTTGTGGGGTGATGCTAGGATCAATTCTAGGGCATAGGAAAGGATTGAACCACCAAAGGGACCATCTAATGGAGTTTACGACTGTAAAATAGGAGTTTACGGCCGTAAGCTCCCATATACCCTTTCCTTTTATGTTTTGGTGGTCCTAAATTAATCACATGTGATTCTAACTCATTTTACAAGTCATAGGATAAAGTTAAGGCACCATTTGACCAAGATATAGGAGTTTACGGCCCAGAAACCTTTCCTTGGGGGTTTACGACCGTGAACTCCTATGGGAGTGGTTTTTATCAAGTTTAAGGTCCCTAACACATTTGTGGTTGCTTCTAGACATTAATCCAAGGCTTAGGAGGTGTTTAAGGGGCATCTTAACACCTTAGAAGGTGTTTACGGCCTAAGAAAAGGGGTTTACGGTCCAAGCATGTTCTTGGGCCGTAAACTCATGTTCACCCCTTAAATGATGAGTTTTTGGTGTTCCAAGTCCGGTCTTGTAAGCCCCTAAGTCACATCTAATCTCCAATGGTGGCTTGGAAGGGTTTTGGGGCCGTAAACACATGTTTATGGTCCTATTTCATAATTTAAACACGAATTTGAAGGCTAAAGATGTTAATCTATGAGCTAGCATAGTTATCTTACCGATTTGGAGCTTTAAAGGGGGTGATTTTGGATCAAAAGCTTAGAATTGTAGAGAGAGAGTAGAGAGATGTTGAAAAAGCTTCAAATGAAGTTCTTTGAATTTTAAATATGGATTAAGTTTGAGACACGGTGGAATTCTACCCGATACTGACGTTAAACGCGGATTTTGGTCGTACCTGATTAAGTGTTTCTAACCTGACGAGGTTGTAATTAAAATTTATTTAATTAAATATCGAAAGCGTTTTCACATGCTTCTAACGTGTTTGGCCACCCATTAAGTCATAATAAACGTTTCAAATTTAATGACTTAATCTAAAAACGTAACGGAAACAATTCGAAAAAAAAAAGACGAATTTCATTGACGGAACGGGTTACAATGATGGAATAACATCGGGTTGTCACAAATAGACTAACACCAGTTACAATAACAAGTTCCGATGTTGTCATTTGACATGGATTGGTGTAGTCTTCACCACATCAACCACAAGTACTACGAAAGGATCCTTCGCCTTAACCGACCGATTAACGAAACCCTCATCACTCATGACGATAAACCCGACACCAATCACGAATCGTCTCTTGCTTTAAAACCCAGAAGTACCCATGCGAGGAGTGCATGTCTTCCGAAACCTTTCAAAAGTGTTCCTAGCATGGCTTTCGAGAATATTACTGGGGCAGCAGGTCATGTTTAAGCATAGAGTCTATGGATAAATACGGTTAACCAATCACCATTAAATGTATTTGTGAGAGTGGTATATAATTAAGATTCTATCGACATAGCATGCGTGTTTCCGCCTTCCCTCCTGTTCCTTTTCTAGTTGTGGACTTAAGGCAAAGTTACACATCAGACTGTCTTAACAATCTGAATGATATTCTACTTGTGTACGCGAGGCAATGATAGAAGAACCAGGTAGGAGTCCTACTATGAACTTCAGGACAAAGCTGCCTAGGTCTAAAAGTGGACATCCTACCTGTCGTACGAACATAGACATGTAAAACTAAAACCAAAATACTCCTTACAGGTCAAAATAGTAGACGCAATAGTGAAGGTCCGCTGGAATGCCAATCAAGGATCAGAATTCACTTGAGATCGAAAAAACCAGATGAAACAAAAATACCCATATCTTTTCCCCAACCCTTGAAGTTCCATTCAAAATGCTAATTTCAGGAAGAAATTCCTTCTAAAAGGGGGATGATGTGACACTCGTCTATATCTGGTGTGACAACTGTCAAATTCAGGTCATTCTCGGACTCATGCATCTTTATAAAAACCATTCATGCACAACATGTCATGGTCGAGTAGTATAAATTACGTCAAAATCTAGCATAAACTAGGATCCAACTAAAATCTAGGACTAATATACTTAACTCTTACGATTTTAGTAAGTTGTTTAGCTACAATAGGAAATGCCAATACCATAATTAGAATAAAACTCCAAACATTTGTTACAATTTAAAAAGGGTATAAAACCCTAAAAATACATTAAAATATTCTAATTTCATTCCAATATGATAGTGAATATCAAACAATGTTCCAAAAACCCTAAAGAGCCAAAATCCAAATTTATAAACCTTAAAGCTTAAAAACTTTATAAAATTGGCTATAAACTTCCTAATATCAAATTTTTATTAATCAAATTATGGATTATAATCAATGAAATAGAAATTTAAATTATCATACATTAATCATAATTTATTAGTTAAAAACAAGATTTTTAAATAAATCAAGAATCGCTTTAATAAACACTTTTATAAAAATTAGATTTTTATAAAAAATTAGGAGGGAGTTTTGTAAAGTTTGAATTTAGGAGAGAGAAGGCTTTAAAGGACTCAAAAATCCGGCCATCCCCTCTCCCCATGCCTCTTCTCTTCCCAAAACTCAATCATTAAGATCTAATCCCCACTCTTCCACTTCTCTCTTCACTCTCTCTCACACTCCACCCTTCTAACACTCAAAATCTCTTTCTCTCTCTCTAAACTCATGAAAATCAGCAGCCAAGAACACCTCTCCACACTCAAATCTTCATCTTCTAAGGTTAATCATCAAGGTATACACGAAAATCCTTCACCTTTCCTTACTTTTCCTTCTTGTTTTTAAAGAACTTTCTTGTATTTCTCTTCCTTCTACACCATTGTTTATGAACATTCATGAACATGTTCATGAATGTTGAGTTTGATCATGATGGTGGTAGGGTTTCACCCAAAAACAACATGCATGTAGTTTAATGGTGATATCCAAGGACCAGAACCTATGTCCAACACTAAAGTTAGGATTTTTACAAGTTTTAAAGGTTCAAACACCTTATGATTTCAAGTATTTCTTTTATAAACATCACTATGACAAACATATGTCCATGCATGGTCTTCAAACCGTGATGCATGTGATGAACACCAAGCTAATGAGCTTGATGATCAAAGTACATTGTTAATAGTGCATGTAAACGATTTTGTCTATAAAAATATATAAAAGTTATTTTCTGTTCAAATCAAAATTTTTCCAGATTCCCATTAAGGTAATATGAACATCTGGAAAATCCCAAGAGTTTTTATGATTCCCTTGATTTATTAAAATTGTTACAATAAAACAAGGGCGTAAATCACATAAAATACTTCCAGAGGTCTATAAATCCGGAATCAATTCATGGATGTCCCCTATGACTCATAATGACGTCTCATTAAATTTCATCGATTTATGTTGCTGTTTATTATTATTTTCTATTTTCTTTTTGTTTTGGTGCAATAAATCACAAAACCACATTAGAGAGTGCTAAAATTTTATCTAACAATTTTCACAGCTCTTACCTGTGGTGGGAGACCCAGAAAAATACTTTCAGAATTTTTCATCATCCCTTCCCCTTTTTCCTGATTTTTGGTAATTATAATGGCCTAAAAATAGGAAAACCAGTTCTGATTATCTAAAATTCATGACATTTTACCAGAACATCATTTTGTACAGTAGGAGGGTACATAAAAATTTTTGATGATTTTTCTCTACTGTAAACTAATTGTCTCCTATTTTCTAAGGTTAAATACACTTAAATACCCAAAACCGGATTATACCACATGAAAACCACTTTTGATATTTTTCCCAGATTAATTACACTGTAAATGATGTTACAAAATTTTTTGGTAATTTATTTTAACTTTTTAATATTTATTATTCAATTAATAATTATCTAAGGGAATAAAACAAGGAAAAATAGAGATACCCACTGAAAAATATCTTTTATATTTTTCCGAGCCTATTTATGTGCAATCAAAGTTAAATAAAAATTTTGGCTAATTTCGGAAGCTGTTTTCTATTTATTTCAATTTTTATCGGAATAAATGCTCAAAAATCATAAAATATAATTAAACAGCTTGGAAATCTATTTTTATATTTTTCCCAGCTTAGTAACTTGTAATAACAGTAGAATAAAAAGTTTGAGAATTTTTATCCTTTGAATGCTATTTTTCGTGAATTTATGTTGTTATGAAGACTTAAAAATTTAGAAAATAGTTAACCATATCAAAAATTCAAGGAAAATTTTCTGAAAACCTCTATTGTATTTACAATGAAAATACAAGGTTTGACAATTTTTGGAAACTGTTTGATAATATTTTATATTTTTAGGATATAAAAAACACCTTTAAATGTGTAGAAATACGTTTAATTTATATTACTAAATCTAGAAAATTCATATCCTAAAGTTGTAATTAATCGCACGACTTGTAGAATTTCACCATTTCAGAAAAAGTGTAACCAATTAATATAAAATCCAATACTAGAACATAAATTGGCATTTCGCTATATGTAGAGTTTAGTATATTAGCAATAGATTTCAACATCGAAACTCACTAGTGTGTTTGATGTCGTAGGATCTCGGTAATAAGACGTTGGTGTATTCCGAGGCACCACTTGTACCTACACGAAACATTGTGAGTATTCACGCACTCCCTTATTTTCAGTTTTTATGTTTTGGGGTGGAAAAGCATGTCCAGAAAAACTACTGTTTGCATGTTGTATTTAAATTGATTATTATCAAACAGGATTGCTATTGTATTGCTATGTCTCTTTATGTATTTCTATGCAAAACGGAATATGGGAACTTATCATATTAAGGCCCTTCCTTTATCTCTAACCATTAACTCTTTGAGCCAATGGTCATTATGGATAGCACTATTAGGAATTGACAACTCCTCACTCGCCCTATTGCTGGAGTGCATGATACCATATTCATCTATGGAACGATAAGCATAGATCTCGATAGGGCTTCAGTCATAGGTTTGGTTGAGTCTCATTGTTTGCTCATACACATAAAAACTCGTTTCTCGTTATAGCAATAAAATTGTATTCATTAATAGCAATCAACTTTGTTTCTCATTAAAGCAATGTACTTGTATTTACGAAAAGCCTTATTTCAAGCTCGATTTTATAAACTTGTGATCTCACCAACTATTTTCATAGTTGACGCTCGTTTTACATGCCTTTTCAGGAAATAATTAGTAAGTGGACATAAAGATTCATCATCATAGAGCATGTTGCATCGTGTTGAAGTTATTTATGAAGTTATATTTGAACAATGTTGTTTTGGAAAGCTTGTACTTTGTTTCTTTTTAAGCTATGGGTTGTAAACTTTTAAATACTGCTATGGTGATGTATCTTTATCTTTTGCAATGAAACCGTTATCGCTGTCATATCTTGCGTTTCCGCTTTAGCGAGGTGTGACAGAAGTGGTATCAGAGCTAAAGTTATAGATAACATCGGTTTTTCTTTAAGAAAACACAACCTATAACTAAAACTTACAAAGAAATTCTTTTTACATCAAACATATTACTAGTATAATTAAGTCAGGAGTTGTATCGTTGGACCTCAATTAAACATAGCCTGATCACCTATGTTTAATTAAGGAAAGATTTATGCAAAGCTTGAGCTAATTATAATGGGAATATGTTCAACAAAATTTTTGAGAAAACTTTATTTCAAAAATTCAAAAGGTTAATTTTGGTGTGTGTAAGCATTGCATATTATAGGCATGCATTGTCATTTATTTCATATCTCATTGAAACTATGTCTCAGTCCACTATGTCAACGTCATCATCTTCCCGCACTACCGCCTCAGCCGACGAGTCCGGCTACGTCACTATTATCTCTCGACGTAATCCCCCCGCCTCGGTAGAAGAAGACCCATCGGAGGACACGAAAGATACAGGGAACTCGGTGTAGATCAGCAATGACAACGCCCCGAGTCAACGATGCGAGGCATCGCCTGCATCGGTGTTGCCACAGCCACCACTTTATGGGCTTCGTATTCGGAGGACGGAAAGGAAGAGTGTTCCCATTCCAGGAAGGATAGCCACCAGCACAGCATGACTTGGCACGGCAGGACCTAGCGGGGTAGGACCCAACGTTGCAGAACCGAGAGCACCCTCACCACAGCGAGTCATAGGCATACCTGTCAGGCAGCTAGGTATGACCCCGGAGGAGTCCCGGAGATTGCAGTCGATGGCAGCAGGCCTACGTCGCAGTCTCGTTGTGATAGCTGGGCATCGGGAAGTTTTGGATGAAGTGTTGACAAGGATGGAAATCCTGTTTCAGCATTCGATGGAGGCTACTGACACTGCTAGTGCTGCTAGACGATAGGCAGGTCATGCGATGACCGCATATTATGTGCTTGGAGGGCTATTACTGATTGCGGTGTTGATGTTTCTTGTTGGGATAGCGATTGGCATTTGGTTCTGATTTCAGTATTTTATTTTATTTTGTCATGAAATGAAAACCCATGTTGGGTGTCTTTTAGGAAAAACATTTAAAACTTTATTTTGGGATTGATGTATTGGTTTGGTTTTAAGATTATTTCAAATGGTGATGAGAAGTTTATTTTATGTTTGAAAACTTTTACTATGAGGTCAAACCCTAGAATTTATTTAGTAAATGGTTGAATAAAAAGATTTTTCTTTTCTTTCCTTTCTCATATCTATATGCCTAGTATTAATGCAAACCAATAATTTGATAACACTTCCGGTTTTCAAAATAATACTGAACTAAATATTATACATTATTTTATGTATTTATACATATTTCTACTCTTGTGTCTTAGAGCCATGTCAGGAAGGCCTAATCGCGGGCGCCCATAGAACGAAACACCCGATGTTGCTCAAGTTGTAGCCCAACAACTCATGGATGCAATCCCAAACATTGTTACTCAAGTAACTGCAAGACTTAATGCTAACCAAGGAAGTAGTGGAGGAAACCAGGGAAACAATGAAAGAGAATGCAACTACAAGTCCTTTATGGCCTGTAAACCTAAGGAGTTCCCCGGAAAGGAAGGAGCGGTCGGGTTGCTGAAATGGATTGACAGCATGGAGTCAGTCCTTCACATTAACAAATGCCTCGAGCGCAACAAAGTTGAGTATGCAACTTGCTTACTCCAAGATAGGGCATTGACTTGGTGGAATACTCTAGTGCAAACCTGAGGTCGTGCAACGGCATATCAGCTAACTTGGGAAGACCTAAAGAAGTTGCTGATAGAGGAGTATTGTCCCAAGGATGAACTTCAGAAGCTTGAATCTGAATTCTGGAACCATTCTATGGTTGGAACACAAATAGAGAAGTACACAGTCCGATTTCATGAACTCGCAAAACTGGTACCTCACATGGTTACTCCTGAGGAGAAACGGATAGATCGTTACATCTGGGGTCTGGCACTAGAAATTAGGGGAATGGTTACCTCAGCAAACCCAACTACTATTCAGAGTGCAGTAAGTCTAGCAAATCGACTAACCAATGATGTGATAAGGATGGGAGCATCGACAAAGGAAAACTCTAGTAGCAAGAGGAAGCCAGCAGATCAGGGAGAGAAGAAGTATGGAGGCAAGTCATGGAGGAAGCAGAAAGCCTCAAGAAACTTTATGGTAAGAGCCCAGGAGCAGGAACTAGTGAAAACTCAAGAACCGAAAGTCATGGAAGTGCAGGAGCGAAAGCAGTACTCAGGACCGCTTCCGAAGTGCAATAAGTGTAACTTCCATCACAAGGGAGCTTGCACAGTGTGCCAAAACTATAAACAAACAGGCCATTACTCGAAGTATTGTAAGCTGAATAAGGATGGAAAAAGAGCATGTTACGAGTGCGGGAGTACTGATCATCTCCGTAGAGCATGTCCCAAACTGAACAAGGGGCCTGGTAACAATGGACGAGGCCAAGCCAGGCAAAACTTCCAAGGAAATCAAGGTGGGTGGCCAAGAGGTATAGCCTTTGTGATTGGTGCAGAAGAAGCTCATCAGAACCCTAAAGTGATAACAGGTACGTTTCTCCTGAACAACCATTTTGCATCAGTTATATTCGATGCAGGAGCATATAGGAGTTTTGTTTCTCTAGCATTTAGACCGTTAATTGACTTGAAATCGAGAAAGATGAGGAATGCTTATGCTATTGAACTTGCTGATGGGTATGAAATTAGGGCAAATGATATAATTTCTGGTTGTGCTCTGAGTTTAGCTGATAAACTCTTTAGCATTGACCTAATTCCTATAGAGCTAGGTAGTTTTGATGTGATAGTAGGAATGGATTGGTTATCCAAAAATAGAGCGGACATTGGTTGTTACGAGAAAGTCATTAAGGTACCTCTCCCTAATGGAGAAACCCTTATCATACACGGTGAGAAGCCAGGAAGAAGTTTAAACATAGTATCAAGCACGAAGATTCACAAGTACCTGAAGAATAATTGTATTGCATTCATGGCCCACGTGCTAGAAAGAGAACCTGAAGCTAAGCAACTCAAGGAGATTCCGGTGGTTCAAAACTATCCCGAAGTGTTTCCGGAGGAATTACCCAGTCTACCCCCTCACAGACAGGTTGAATTTCGGATAGACTTAATTCCCGGAGCGGCACCGGTAGCAAAAGCACCATATCGCCTTGCACCATCCGAGATGCAAGAACTATCCGGACAACTTCAAGAACTTCTAGAAAAAGGGTTTATTCGACAAAGCTATTCACCTTGGGGAGCCCCAGTTTTATTCGTCAAAAAGAAAGACGGGTCGTTCCGAATGTGTATTGATTACAGAGAACTGAACAAGTTGACAATCAAGAATCGATATCCCCTCCCTCGAATAGATGACTTGTTCGATCAGTTGTAGGGCGCTTCCTACTTCTCAAAGATCGACCTTCGGTCAGGATATCATCAACTAAGAATTCACGAAGGGTAGATTCACAAAACAGCATTTAGAACCCTTTATGGACATTATGAGTTCTTAGTCATGCCTTTTGGACTAACGAACGCACCCGTTGTTTTCATGGATTTGATGAATAGGGTTTGTAGACCATACCTAGACAAGTTTGTGATTGTATTTATTGACGATATACTTGTTTACTCACAAACCAAAGAAGATCACAATAGACATCTGAAGCTAGTGTTGGAGTTGTTGAAGGAGTAGAAATTGTATGCCAAGTTCACTAAGTGTGAATTTTGGATTCGGGAAGTACATTTCCTTGGTCATGTGATCGGCGAAAGAGGAATTCATGTAGATCCAGCTAAGATTGAGGCAATCAAGAAATGGGAAGCCCCCAAAACCCCGACAGAAATACGACAGTTCCTAGGATTAGCTGGGTACTACAGATGCTTCATTGAAAATTTCTCTAGGATTGCTCAACCATTAACATCTTTGACTCAAAAGGACAGAAAATTTCACTGGGAAGAGAAACACGAAGAGGCGTTCCGAATCCTGAAAAACAAGTTGTGTAATGCACCAATTCTGGCTTTATCGGAAGGATCAAAGAACATTGTAATGTATTGTGATGCGTCTCATCAAGGATTAGGATGTGTGTTAATGCAAAAAGATAAGGTCATTGCATATGCTTCCAGACAACTCAAACCGCATGAGAAGAATTATACCACTCATGATCTAGAACTAGGAGCAATAGCTTTCGCTCTAAAGATATGGAGGCATTATTTGTACGGAACCAAGTGCACCATTTATACCGATCACAAAAGCCATCAGCATATCCTAGATCATAAAATGTTAAACATGCGGCAGAGGAGATGGGTAGAGTTGTTTAGTGATTATGATTGTGAGATACGATATCACCTAGGAAAGGCTAACGCAGTAGCCGACGCTCTAAGTAGGAAAAAAAGAGTGAAACCTTCCCGTGTGAGAGCTTTGGGAATGGTAATTCAGACAAGCTTGAAATATCAAATCATTGATGCCCAGGAGAAAGCGTTATTCAAGGAAAATCTTCCAGGCGAAACCTTACATGGTTTGGAAGTGAGATTTGAAACCAAACCCGATGGAGTTCGTTATTTTAAGGACATGGTCTGGATTCCAAGGGTTAACGATCTAAGAGGCATGGTACTAGAGGAGTCTCACCGATCTAAATACTCAATCCACCCTGGAGCGGATAAGATGTACAAGGATCTTAAAGAGTACTATTGGTGGCCTGGAATGAAAAAGGATATTGCCTTATATGTGGGAAGTGTTTAACTTGCTCAATAGTCAAAGCTGAACATCAAAAACCATCTGGATTATTGCATCAACCCGAAATTCCCCAAAGGAAATGGGAGCAGATATCCATGGATTTCGTTACCAAACTTCCTAGAACTGCTAAGGGTCATGACTCAATTTAGGTCATAGTGGATCGACTGACGAAATCTGCTCACTTTCTCCCCATTCGGGAAGATTTCAAGATGGAAAAATTGGCCCAAATCGACATCGATAAAATTGTTTCTCTGCATGGTGTACCCCTATCTATCATTTATGATAGAGATAGTCGTTTTACATCACAATTTTGGTGGATGTTACAGAAGGCACTAGGAGCCAAGATAGATTTGAGCACAGCTTACCACCCTCAGACAGATGGGCAGACGGAGAGAACAATACAAACATTGGAAGACATGCTACGAGCGTGTGTCATTGAGTTCAAAGGAAATTGGGATACTCATTTGCCTCTGATTGAGTTTTCCTACAATAACAGTTACCACACGAGTATCCAATGTGCTCCATATGAAGCATTGTATGGACGCAAGTGTCGTTCGCCGTTATGCTGGACAGAAATCGGAGACAGACAATTGACTAGACTCGAACTTATCCAGGAAACATCTGACAAAATTGCTATCATCAAGGATAGGCTTAAAGCCTCCAGAGATCGTCAGAAAAGTTATGTGGATAATCGTCGAAAACCATTAGAATTCCAAGTAGGAGACAAGGTACTTTTAAAAGTGTCGCCTTGGAAAGGGCTTGTATGTTTTGGTAAGAAAGGAAAACTAAGCCCGAGATATGTTGGACCCTTTGAAATCATTGAAAGGATTGGTCCGGTGGCGTATAAACTCCAATTACCCCAAGAGTTAAGCGCCATTCACGACACATTCCACATCTCCAATCTTAAGAAATTTCTAGCCGACGAAGCATTGATAATACCCCTGGAGGAAATTAAGATCAATGGTAAGCTAAACTTTGTTGAGGAACCGATAGAAATCCTTGACAGGGAGGTAAAACAACTGAAGCGGAGTAAGATCCCGATTCTGAAAGTTCGATGGAACTCAAAACACGGGCCGGAGTACACCTAGGAGTGTGAGGACCTCATGAAGTAAAAGTATCCACAACTTTTCCCATGCGATGACAAACAATGACATAGAATGACTTTCGGGACGAAATTCTTTTTAAGTGGAGGATACTGTGACAACTGTCAAATTCAGGTCATTCTCGGACTCATGCATCTTTATAAAAACCATTCATGCACAACATGCCATGGCCTAGTAGTATAAATTAGGTCAAAATCTTGCATAAACTAGGATCCAACTAAAATCTAGGACTAATATACTTGACTCTTACGATTTTAGTAAGTTGTTTAGCTATAATAGGAAATGCCAATACCATAATTAGAATAAAACTCCAACCATTTGTTACAATTGAAAAAGGGTATAAAACCCTAAAAATAAATTAAAATATTCTAATTTCATTCCAATATGATAGTGAATATCAAACAATGTTCCAAAAACCCTAAAGAGCCAAAATCCAAATTTATAAACCTTAAAGCTTAAAAACTTTATAAAACTGGCTATAAACTTCCTAGTATCAACTTTCTATTAATCAAATTATGGATTATAATCAATGAAATAGAAATTTAAATTATCATACATTAATCATAATTTATTAGTTAAAAACAAGATTTTTAAATAAATCAAGAATCGCTTCAATAAACACTTTTATAAAAATTAGATTTTTATAAAAATTTAGGAGGGAGTTTTGTAAAGTTTGAATTTAGGAGAGAGAAGGCTTTATAGGACTCAAAAATCCGGCCATCCCCTCTCCCCATGCCTTTTCTCTTCCCAAAACTCAATCATTAAGATCTAATCCCCACTCTTCCACTTCTCTCTTCACTCTCTCTGACACTCCACCCTTCTAACACTCAAAATCTCTTTCTCTCTCTCTAAACTCATGAAAATCAGCAGCCAAGAACACCTCTCCACACTCAAATCTTCATCTTCTAAGGTTAATCATCAAGGTATACACGAAAATCCTTCACCTTTCCTTACTTTTCCTTCTTGTTTTTAAAGAATTTTCTTGTATTTCTCTTCCTTCTACACCATTCTTTATGAACATTCATGAACATGTTCATGAATGTCAAGTTTGATCATGATGGTGGTAGGGTTTCACCCAAAAACAACATGCATGTAGTTTAATGGTGATATCCAAGGACCAAAACCTATGTCAAACACTAAAGTTCAGATTCTTACAAGTTTTAAAGGTTCAAAAACCTTATGCTTTCAAGTATTTATTTTAAAAACATCACTATGACAAACATATGTCCATGCATTGTCTTCAAACCATGATGCATGTGATGAACACCAAGCATTGTCTTCAAACCATCACTATGAAAAACATCAAAGTACATTGTTAATAGTGCATGTAAACGATTTTGTCTATAAAACAAGAGCATAAATCACATAAAATACTTCCAGAGGTCTATAAATCCGAAATAAATTCATGGATGACCCCTATGATGAATAATGACCTCTCATTAAATTTCACCGATTTATGTTGCTGTTTATTATGATTTTCTATTTTCTTTTTGTTTGGGTGCAATAAATCACAAAACCATTTTAGAAAGTGTCAAAATTTTATCTAACAATTTTCGCAGCTCTTACCAGCAGTGAGAGACTCCGAAAAATAATATCAGAATTTGTCATCATGACTTCCTATTTTTCCCGATTTTTGGTAATTATAATGGCCTAAAAATAGGAAAAATAGTTCTGATTATCCAAAATTCAGGATATTTTAGCAGAACATCATGTTGTACAGTAGGAGGGTACATAAACATTTTGGATGATTTTTCTCTACTGTAAACTAATTGTCTCCTATTTTCTAAGGTTAAATACACTTAAATACCCAAAACTGGATTATACAATATGAAAACCACTTTTGGTATTTTTTCCAGATTACTTACACTGTAAATGATGTTACAAAATTTTGGTAGTTTCTTTTAACTTTTTAATATTTATTCTTCAATTAATAATTATTTAAGGGAATAAAACATGGAAAAATAGAAATACCCACTGAAAAATATCTTTTATAATTTTCCCACCCTATTTATGTATAATAGCAGTTAAATAAAAAGTTTGGATAATTTCGGTAGCTGTTTTCTATTTATTTCAATTTTTATTGGAATAAATTCTCAAAAATCAGAAAATATAATTAAACAGCTTGGAAATCCATTTTTATATTTTTCCCAGCTTAGTAACATGTAATAACAGTAGAATAAAAAATTTGAGAATTTTTATCCTTTGAATGCTATTTTTCGTGAATTTATGTTGTTATGAAGACTTAAAATTTTGGAAAATAGTTAACCATATCAACAATTCAAGGAAAATTTTCTGGAAAACCTCTATTGTATTTAGAATGAAAATACAAGGTTTGACAATTTTTGGAAACTGTTTGATAATATTTTACATTTTTAGAAATATAAAACACCTTTAAATGTGTAGAAATACGTTTAATTTATATTACTAAATCTGGAAAATTCATATCCCAAAGTTGTAATTAATCGCACGACTTGTAGAATTTCACCATTTCAGAAAAAGTGTAACCAGTTAATATAAAATCCAATATTAGAACATAAATTGGCATTTTGCTTTATGTAGAGTTTAGTATATTAGCAATAGATTTCGACATCGAAACTCACTAGTATGTATTTGATGTCGTAGCATCCTGGTAGTAAGACGTTGGTGTATTCCGAGGCACCACTTTTACCTACACGAAACATTGTGAGTATTCACGCACTCCCTTATTTTCAGTTTTTATGTTTTGGGGTGGAAAAGCATGTCTAGAAAAACTACTGTTTGCATGTTGTATTTAAATTGATTATTATCAAACATGATTGCTATTCTATTGTTATGTCTCTTTATGTATGTCTATGCCACACGGAACATGAGAACTTATCGTACTAAGGCCCTTCCCTTATCTCTAACCATTAACTCTTTGAGCCAATGGTCATTATGGATAGCACTATTAGGAATTGACAACTCCTCACTCACCCTATTGTTGGAGTGCATGATACCATATTCATCTATTGAACGATAAGCATAGATCTTGATAGGGCTTCAGTCATAGGTTTGGTTGAGACTCATTGCTTGCTCATACACATACAAACTCGTTTCTCGTTATAGCAATAAACTTGTATTCATTAATAGCAATCAACTTTGTTTCATATTAACGCAATGTACATGTATTTACGAGAAGCCTTATTTCAAGCTCGATTTTATAAACTTGTGATCTCACCAACTATTTTCATAGATGACGCTCGTTTTACATGCTTTTTCAGGAAATAATTAGTAAGTGGACATAAAGATTCATCATCATAGAGCATGATGCATCGTGTCGAAGTTATTTACGAAGTTATATTTGAACAATGTTGTTTTGGAAAACTTGTACTTTGTTTCTTTTTAAGCTATGGGTTGTAAACTTTTAAATACTGCTATGGTGATGTATCTTTATCTTTTGCAATGAAACCGTTATCGCTGTCATATGTTGTGTTTTCGCTTTAGCGGGGTGTGACATCTGCTCAATTCAAAGTCAAATAAAGTCAACGAGTCAAACTGGTAAACTCAAATAGTGCTTGCATGATAGGGCGTACTCTATGTTTACTAATGTTCAAACTCTCTATCTTAATACTAAGTGTCATTCGGAATTTCATATGTTCAAAAATCCTAACCCCTAAGTGAAGTGAGTGATGCATCAACTCAATAAAACACTATTATGTACCTCTGAGGGGCGTAAAACACTCATAACAAGGCATAACGGAGTTTACGAACCATGCCTTACGGGGCCAAACACTAATGAAGGCCACTGGGAAAGTCTCTCTCAATCTCTCTCACTCTATCTCTCTCTCTCCCAAATCTCTCTCAATGTTTTCATAAACATCCATACCATCCCGACAGTTCGATTAGTTGAAAACTCCTTAGAACGGGAAGAAAATACGAAAAACAACAAAATAGGAGCAACACCCTCTCAAGAAGCGAACCCTCCTGGTCCATTTCGCTTTTGATACCTTTGAGCCTAGCCGAAAGTTTCGCCATTAGCCTCAGAACGAATCCCCTCTCGTTTTGGAGACCTTCGCTTGGCAAACCAAAGAGATTCAGCTGTGTCGACCAGGTTCGCTTCGGACTCAAGATGCGAACCTCACTTTTACATGGGAACCGACCTTCGCACAAACCTACCTTCACCTTAGCAGCCCTCGCCTCCAACCTTCCCTTCGCGACCAATCTTCACACCCTCGCAGGTTCGCTTCTTAAGCCCATATTTTGACCACTTTCGCTTTTTAAGCCCGTTTTTGACGTTTTTAATGCGGGATTTTCACCAAATTCATAATTTTAACATTTTAAACCATTTAAACTAACATTTTATCCCTATTTTGTAGATTTATTTAATATAAATAATATTTTTACTTAGGATAGAATATCAAGAGTACATAAGGGTACTCTTTGACTTTCTCATAAAGTTATGACACCAACCACTATCATACCAACTCCATGACAACTTTGTGTCACTATTCACATTTAGCTAGTCATTTCATTTAGCTTATTCAACACTCTTTCCATCCAATCAAACTTTATATACAAATCCAAGGGATTTGCGTTACTTCCCCAAGATTTCATTCACTATCACCAGAAGCAAAGTTTGTCTTTCCCTTTACCTCTCTCTTTCATTCTCAGTCACGACTTATCCAAGACGTTCTCGGGCTTTCCTCACTTTGATTGGTAAGTATGTTTTCTGAACTTCTACACAATCTTCTTGCAAATCGTTATCATTTACACAAATATTCACATATTTCTTCCTAGGATCTTGAAGTCTTCAAGCACCTTTCAAATGTTCTTGACTTGAAAATCTTCATCTTCAAACTTCCATTCTTCAAGAAATCACAGAAGGTGAATTCATACCCCTAAATTTTCATGTTTTCTTCAAGTTTTAGGGGGAGAATACAAGTTACCACACCGAAAACATATTCTTAAATAAATCAACAGTTTTCAACAGAAAAGTTATGGTCTATTCACGAACTCTTTAGACTATTTTAAACGTAATATTCTTCAAAACTGTTTAATATTCATTTAGTTCGGGTTTATACTGTAACGTCCCAAAATTCAAGACTAAAAATTTCTTTTAATAAAAAATTACTGTAAGCAAAGTCATCAATCCAAAACATAAACAGAGTATTAATTTCCAAAACACATGTTCGTTATCAGAGTAAACATGTTGGGTTTTGAGCATTCTAACACTTCCTAAGTGTACATGCAACCCTAAATACCTTGGATCTATGTTTTCTCTATTATACATGCAAATAAGAACTTCCAAGGTATTATCCTAATCTAGCATACAAAACAATGACTATAGCAAGATAGAATACATACCTCTTTGATGTAGAAAGTCTTCATGAAGCTTGAGTGCCTAGTGCCCCAAGTGTGACACCTCAAATGGAATCACAATCATCAAAACACTTGGAATGATTTGAGAGAATTCTACACTCTTCAAAATCGGCTAGCCCTTTCTTCACTATCTCTAGTGGCCGATTTTTCCTCAATAATAAGATGCTTATATAGTTATACAATTAGGGTAAATCCTAATTGTCATGACTTTCCATTTCCTTGGATCCATGGGCTCAAATACACCATGGAGCATCCATGGACCATCCTATGGGTTTTAGCCCAACTTGATTATCCATGGAGCATTAGCCCACTATACAAGTATGGATGATTTACACAATCAACCCATATATTTAATTAGTCTTTTTTGATCACTTAATTAATCCTAGATTAATTCTTGATCAATACTAATTAAATAATCTTATTATTCTTATTATTAATATACTAGAACTTATAATATATTAATAACCATAAGTGTCTTATTTCTCTCATTCAAGTGCATGATGGTATGCAACCCAAATGGACCATGCCGGGTCGGGTCAAGTCTTACCAATTATAGTTATGGACTTAGACATTAATCCAACAGTCTCCCACTTGGATAAGTCTAAAACTATTATTGCGTATGACTTCAGGAACCAACCGGCAATCGTAGCTCTCAAAAGCTTCTGTCGAACTCTGACCTTGTCGTTGAACTCTGACCTTTGTCAATGAATTGTCCATTAGATAAGGGATCATATATTCCTCCATTCTAGATATCATATGGACTGAGACATGGATTATAATCATTCTCTCTGTCCATTTGTTGTTTCCCGATTTCCGATTTATGACAACTGACTAATTGAACAAATCAAATCAGTCCTGGCCCGGCCGAGCACTTCCATTTGTCATCATCAAATCATTGAGGGGCCCACAGATATCGCTTTTATCCCGAAGGTAAAAGGAACGGATAAACTTCGACTCATATGGCTTGTTCTACTACTTGTTGAATCATACACAAAGGCACGTTTTATAGCACCGAGTTACCAAATGCGTTTTCGTGCTATCAATGTACTATCAACTCATAGTAACAACTCATATCTCTAGGTTTGAAGAATATAAGATATTATCGTCTCATGATCACTCGTGATAAAATCCATGAAGTGATTCCAATGAGCGCGGGTTGAATCCAATACTCAGAACTTATGAGCACTCATGATTGTTGTAGCCTTTTCCAACACCTTAGACCTCTACAACCCATCATGACAGTCTTAATTCATATCTACTTCCAACATATGACCGACTGTGGATAGTTTGAATAACTTAGTCATTCCGAAAGAATAACCTAGTTTATTCGGGAAGTCAAAACATGCAAAATGAAACACAAGAATAATTGAATCCAATATGGTCTCAGAACTTATGAATATAAATAAAACACCTTTTATTTATCACCATATGATTACACATTATTCATTGTATACTGTTTCAGCTATCAACTTTAATCTTGAATTTAAAACAACAGTTGTCCCATGCTCCAAGCATGTACACTATGTTTTCTAAACACTAGTCATGCCACACACTAAGTATGCATACTATGTTTGTCTATGATCTTTACTTTGTGAACTAGATCCATTGAACATAACTTCAATGATTCTCTTTTCACACTCCCAAATGCTTACTGCAAATGCAAGAATTCCAAATTCATGCCATTTACTGAAATCTGTTAGATTCTAAACTTATATGCATTGATCCTCTTGTAATTATTATGCACAAAGTCATAAAGACTTGACAACAAACATTACAGAGCATTCCAAAGGAGATCAGTTCCTTGGAAATATCCTTCTTGCATTAAGTTTCCTTAATCTTACACAGATTGAAAAATTCTAACTTTGAAACATTTCCAGATTCCATTTTGACTATCACTTCTGAACAAGAGTTGCCTCCTTACAGACTATGTCAATATGGTCCTTCCAGAATTATCACTATACTTCCAACTGTCCTTGAGCAACCAATCTTTGGTAAACCTTAGATTGTCCTCGACAATTGTTTAATCCTTTTAGTCATATCCAGTTCTAAACCTTTTCCCTTCTTAAAGCCCTAGGCATTTGGAAAATTTTAGATCAGATGAATATAGCACATGTAATCGATCCTATATCCGAAGCATATGGGACACGATTCATGATGTCTCACATAAAGACTAAACCAGTCTTTTGCTATAACATTTCCATTTCAATTTGCCAAGTTCTCATAATTTAGATTATGAAAAGGGATGCCGTAATCATAATCGAATTTTAGAACGCAAATAATGGACTCATATACAGAATTTCCTTATGTTGAGCCATTCCAACATGAAATTCATATATATATCCTTGACTAAATGATTAAAACCTCACGATCTAAGCTTATAGATTTGAGATGAAGTATAATTTCCTCTCCCTTAATTAGAGCAAAACAACTTTTCCCAATTGAAACCTTTTGTTTTCTCTAATTAACATTGCTAATCTTGCAATGCTGATCATAATTATCATGCTCCCACTAACATGATGATTATTAGCATAACACTTATGCTCCCACTAGCTTTGACATGTACTCAGAAATCAGCTGGACTTCTAGAAATCAATACTTCATTGACTTTCTTACCAAAGTTCAGATTTCTGATGCTAGATTGTTTTGATAAAGCTGTATCAAAATCATACACCTTCCCTTAGATATCACACTTGTGATTCTAAACAATTATGAAGAGGTATGCCGCAATCATAATGGTTAGACCTTTTTGCCACTTCTCATAAGTCCAGGTTAGTGTGCCGGTAAACCACACACGCTCCACTAACGACTTTGAGAATGCAAATATCACAATTGCTATCTAGCTAAAATCTACTTAGTGAAAGTGTTTCCTCACCATCATTTTCATGAATCGGAGAGAAACCTTATGACACTTAGATTTAATGGTGTATGAGTTCCTACCCATATGAACTGTAAAAATCATAATCATAAGACAAAGATAATGACAAATCCAAAACCATATGGATTGAACTCAATCTTAACTTCTTGCCACCTGGCAGCTCAAGGGCCTACCATTGCTTCCAAGTTGTTGTGCAACAAATTGAGAACTCTAAGAACTCATATGCAAAGCCAACTTTAACTGGAATGGGCACAGATATGTCAACACGATAGGTTATAAACCTCAAGTCGTGTGCTAGTGAAGAACTTCAGGTTTTACTCTTGATTAGTTCTTGAGACTTTCAAGACCTTTAAGACTCCCACTGTCCTCTTGACCTATAAGACTCCCTTGTCAAATATCCAAGAGATAGTGTGGATTCTAATCAAGACAAACACTTCACACAATTGGCCTAAGTTGGTCTTTGTTTTATCCAAAACATCACAGCTTACCAATTTCAAATGTACAAGAGTAGAAAAACTTTTACTCTTACATTTGACAAGTGTTTTAAACCTTCTTTTGAGACATGTCACTCAAGTTACAATCTTGGAGTATGACTCTAAGACTTGTATTGGAACGAAGTATGACTCATCTTCTTGATTTAACTACTTCAACAATTCAAGTTCCTCTTCTTAGTCATAAGAATGCACTAAGATTTCCTTAGAGAACTAATTGTGATATGGTTTCTTAATCATTAAGATGATCACAAAACTGATACTAAAGTACTCTCCCATCTTTTCAGATTTGAGAAACTTTTATCCTTCTGCCTAATTTGATTCTTCTTATCGATCTTTTGTGGTGGACTTAATCAGTGCACAAGAATGTGTACTCGATCCCTTAGTCCTTTACTTGACTCACACATCCATGTGAACAAGTAATTAGTCTTAATTTTTCCAAAACTTGAAAGTTCTCATTCATCATGCTATACACCTTGCATGATTCCAAGTTCCGGTCCACTTGAAACTTGGGTGATGAGAATCTTTCCTTATTTGGTAAATTTAGACATTACCACAAATGAAAGAATCAATTTCATACTTCCACTCTTGCTACTAATGGAATCTTATAAGCAACAAAAATTTCCACAGATGCCATTGTAAGGATATTTTAAAATAAATAAAATCAAAAATTTCCTTTTATTTTAAAACTTTGCAGAAAAACTATCCTTACAATCCATATGAAAACTTGTTGTTATCTATTCCTAAGCAATATCTCATAACTCCTAAGAAGTAGCTCAAGAATCCGATTTTTCAAACTATGCGATAGAAATCCATCTATGCGATCAGATTCAGCATATTCTTCCTTTAAGTTTCTTCACTTTCCTTTGATTCTTAAACCATCACCATGCGACCCGGTCACATCATGTATCAAGAATCTCAGAATAGAAACTTAACAGAGTTAGATAGTGGATTTTACCTGAAGTAGAGTCAAACTTATTGACTTTAACATCCTTAGGTAAATTTGGCAGCTTCGCAACCAATGCCCTTTCTTTGGCAATACAAACATATGGACCCTTTGATAATGGTACACGGGACTATCACAGACTTAGCTTTTCTCTTTACCATTTGGTCAACCGAGTTGACTATAGCCGATCCCTTTCCATTGGGAAGAGAATGGTTTACTGGATATCCAATGTCATCATTGTCAATGTCCATAAAGTTTTAGGAAGTTGATCTTAGCAAATAGATAAGATCATTAAGGGTCTTGTCATAGTCTGTTTCATAGGTGTCCCAAAGGAACTCACTATGTGACTTAGAAAGTGATTGAACCACCAACTTTCTCAAGACTTTGACACCCAACTCTCCCGGCTTGTCAATATGTGACTACATCTCCAAGATGTGTTCACACCTAGACCTTTCCTTGCCAATAGGGCTTGAGTGACCTTAAACTTTTCAAGAACTTGTGGGTTGGGGAGAATAATTGGAGGAGGTGAAAGAAGTATGATTTCCAAAGAACATCATCTTCATTTAGGAAACCTTGTTTCACTAGATTTGGGAAGATCATAGGTGTCTATTACAGACATCTTTTGGGAGATATTCAAGATAGTTGATTTAAAGTCCTTAATATGATACCCAATATGAAATATTAAGGCTAGGACCCAACAAACTATTTTATAACTTAGAAGAGGTATGCCGTAATCCAAGCTATAGAATATTTGAAGGTAGGTGAATGACGATTCACCAATTTCCACCAAGATAAACGAAATGTATAATTAGGTTTTAATTGGTTTTGAAACTCCTAGATCTTTGAGATTCATTGAACTTTTCAAAGGCATGTTTCAATCTCGAGTGTGCCCTTCAGGTTTTGTGACTGGGATGCCGAGGATCACAAAAGAAGGTGTGAAGTAACCATGCAAATCACTTGGTACCCTTAATAAATTACCCCTCAATCGATGTGCCGGTTAACCACACACGCTCCATCGATACTATAATAAATATTAAGTCACCCTTTACCTACCTTGTTAAGTCCAAGTTAGTGTGCCGGTTAACCACACACGCTCCACTAACGACTTAGACAAAGTGTAAAGTGTAATTTCATGGATTAGCACCTTATTCACATTTTTCCTAAGTAACTAAGATTGGGTATTATTAAGAGTTTAGTTACTTAGTATTTTTCATTAATACTTTTAATGAAGGGAGAATTCTAGTCCTGTCAAACCCGTTCGGCTAACGACCCTCCACCAGTCAAGCAAGCGGTGGGTGAGAGTGGACACCCATTAAGTTGCCATTTTATAGGCAACAACCTTATACCCACCTTATAGACTGGCTTCGTGAATGAGGCGTACTAGCGGTAAGACTGACTTTACTCTTATACATATATATATTATTAACTTATAATATTATAAAGTATAAGGGTTGAATTTTAACTTTTAAAATTCTAAGGGCTAACTTGGAATTAAAGTATTCATAAGAGAAAACTTTACAAATTCCAAAACTTGAGGGCAAGTTTTGAAACTATTCAAAACTAATTAATTCCATAACTTATGTGTTTAAAGTAGTTTTAATCCAAAAACTCTTCAAGTTCCATAACTTGAGGACAAGTTATGGAAGACTTTAAACTAATAAAAGAATTAACTTTTTCTTTATTTTATAACTTATGGAATTAATTAAGGTTACACTTTTTTTTTAATTTATTATTTAATGAAGAGACTCTTGGTCCTCCATAACTTGAGGACAAATTATGGAGTCATAACACCTTTTAATTAGAACTAGACTCTTCATTTTTGTAACCTTTGCCAACTTTTTATGAGTTTTATGATTCTTAAATGTGACTTTTCATATAACTTGAGGACAAGTTACAAAAACACATTTTAGAATCAATTCTTAGATTAATTTGGATTAAAACCAACTATCACATAATTTTATTCATTAATCTAAATTTACTCATAAAACAAGGTAACACAAAAAACTTTTGGTGATCCATAACTTATTCTTAAGTTATGGAATCCTTTAAAACATTAACACCAAATTTTGTAACTCCAAAAAAAACTTTGAATCAATTTTTTTTTTTTAAAACCTTTTCATATCCATAACTTATGGAGGTTTCAAAAAATAAAACTCTTTAGATCAAACTTTTAAAACTAATAAAATAATCATATTATTTTATCTTTTATTAAATTTGACCTAATTCAACTCATAAAGCAAATTATTCAAATTTTACAAATAATTAGTTTTTCACAAGAACAAGTAATTATCTTAAAATTTGACAAACTTCATGGTTTTTTTTTTTTTTTTCCTTCAACTTTGAAAATAAAATATTTGCATCAATATAACAGAAAACAACCCGTGGCTCTGATACCACTGTTGGGTTTTGAGCATTCTAACACTTCCTAAGTGTACATGCAACCCTAAATACCTTGGATCTATGTTTTCTCTATTATACATGCAAATAAGAACTTCCAAGGTATTATCCTAATCTAGCATACAAAACAATGACTATAGCAAGATAGAATACATACCTCTTTGATGTAGAAAGTCTTCATGAAGCTTGAGTGCCTAGTGCCCCAAGTGTGACACCTCAAATGGAATCACAATCATCAAAACACTTGGAATGATTTGAGAGAATTCTACACTCTTCAAAATCGGCTAGCCCTTTCTTCACTATCTCTAGTGGCTGATTTTTCCTCAATAATAAGATGCTTATATAGTTATACAATTAGGGTAAATCCTAATTGTCATGACTTTCCATTTCCTTGGATCCATGGGCTCAAATACACCATGGAGCATCCATGGACCATCCTATGGGTTTTAGCCCAACTTGATTATCCATGGAGCATTAGCCCACTATACAAGTATGGATGATTTACACAATCAACCCATATATTTAATTAGTCTTCTTTTGATCACTTAATTAATCCTAGATTAATTCTTGATCAATACTAATTAAATAATCTTATTATTCTTATTATTAATATACTAGAACTTATAATATATTAATAACCATAAGTGTCTTATTTCTCTCATTCAAGTGCATGATGGTATGCAACCCAAATGGACCATGCCGGGTCGGGTCAAGTCTTACCAATTATAGTTATGGACTTAGACATTAATCCAACAAAACATTCCCAGGCTGTCTAATCTATGGTGTGTGCCATGTGATCACCCCGAGCTCTTCCCTCCACTACCAGAAGTACCTGAAACCAAAACTGAAAACCGTAAGCACGAAGCTTAATGAGTTCCCCACCCTACCAAATACCATGCATAACCACATACTGCACATACTGGGCCACACCTGCTATCTTGGGCCTCGCCCCCTACCTCGGGCCTCGCCCGCTACAACGGCACCGCCGCTCCAGGCCCCACCTGGCTTCGAGCCTCGCTCGGATACATATTTGTTTCACTTAGGCCTCGCCTGTCACAGGGCCTCGCCCGCCAACAAATAATAACACATAAACATATCACAACACATAAGCTAAACACATACGAACTGATCCTGTCCTAAGGCCTCGCCTATCCTGGGCCTCGCCGCTGCCCTGCTACTGATGAGTCATGGAACCTCGTCCATGCTCCTAGTAATTGTGAGATACGGGCCTAGCCCACACTCACTCTTTTCCTAACTCGGGCCTCGCCCCTGATCTGCTGCTAATAAGATGTGGAACACCATCCACACTCTACTATTGGTGAGTTACGGGACCTCGCCCACACTCACCTCCATACCAGGCACATACAAGCATCACACAGACAACAAGTATAAACTATCACATAAACCATTCCTTGGGCACCTTCCCGCTACAACTGGACCTCGTCCTGAAAATCACACTAGCATACTGTGCCTAGGGCTAACCCCCAGGTCTTCTACTCATAACTACATGGGCTGGCATT
This sequence comes from Lactuca sativa, assembly GCF_002870075.4. NCBI lineage: Eukaryota > Viridiplantae > Streptophyta > Magnoliopsida > Asterales > Asteraceae > Lactuca > Lactuca sativa. Next base: position 170,002,475 of record NC_056625.2, on the reverse strand, counting down.
GTGGCCTTAGACCCATTCACACAAAGGGAAACTCACCTGTACTAGCTGAACATGCTGATGATCCTACTAGCCGCTGCCCGACAACACTCTGAACTCCTGCTCCACTCGCTCCCCGAGCTACCAATATCAATGCAACACTGAGTCTAACTGACCCCCGAAAGACAACCAAGTCAACTCTGGTCAAAGTCAAACTCTTGGTCAAAGTCAACCTTCCAGGTCAACCCTACTCGCCGAGTCACCCTACTGACTCGCCAAGTTCATATGTTCAGAGTCCTTCCATTCGTGGCTCGACTTGCCGAGTCAGTCCATGAATCGTCGAGTCTACTGATTTCCGAGTCCTGACCTGTCCAACTCACCGAGTCTCCATTCAACTCACTGATTCGAGTCTCAACTCGAAGGGTTTGGGGTTTCGCGACCTGACTCGCCGAGTCCAAGAACACACTCACAGAGTCCAAGACAACCTTCAACAGACTCGCCAAGTTGTTCTTTCAACTCGCCGAGTTCTTGCCCAACATCATCCGACTCGATGAGTTGTTCATCCCACTCGTCGAGTTCCTCCAAATCTTCATGCTACTCACTGAGTCTACTAAAAGGACTCGTCGAGTCCATTCAGATCTTCATACATGCAGAGGACTTTTGAGTCATGCATGGACTCCAAACTGTAGATCTACACTTCCCAAGCCTATTCCTCACGTAAAGTTGCAAACTTTACGTGTAGAGAAGGAGGTCTAGGCAAAATACACCATAAACTGGGTTTTAAGGCAAAGAGGCTCCACAATCAACTCAAGGACATATACTTTATGCTTCTCAAGACCATAATATGCTTAGATCCGAAGTAGCAACTTCAGATCTGGCTTCTAACTCAAATGGATAGCTAATCATGGCTAAAAATCCCTCAAAACTTGCAACCATAAGAGATCTAAAGGAGGGAAACGACTTAATACCTTCAATAACTCAAAAAGTTTCCCCAAATCTTCAGATCTAAGGCCAATCCTTGAAGCTTCAATGATTCCCCTTCTTCTTCTTCCTTCAAATCATCAAAAATGGATTGGAAGCTTGAATGAGCAACAATGGGGCTTAGGGTTCGATGTTCTAGGTGAAAGAGGTAGTAAAGGAACCCAAGGGGAGAGAATGAGACATTTAAATAGGCTCCAAGTCCCGAATTTAGGGTTTTCCTTGCACAGACCAGACTCGCCGAATCTCCTTGGCCGACTCGCCGAGTCGGTCACTTACTCCTCGACCCGGATCCCGCTTGGACTCGCCGAGTTCCTCCTTGGACTCGCCGAGTCGTCCCTTAAAATTAGGGTTTCCTTTCCTTTCTTGGCCTTCCTGACTTTGGGTGTTACAACTCTCCCTCACTTAAACTAAACTCCGTCCTCGAAGTTTGCTATGGCCCACCGCCTGCGATCTGCTTCCAATATTCCACTAAATGATCCATCACCAACTGCCCACCTTCGCTGGTCTTTCGCCCGGTCATTCTGACTAACATTAATCCATGTGGATAATAATCTCGGGTCAACCCTGACCCTGAACATTCTAGAAACACAACTTACTCAACCGACAATCCTTCTAGTACTCGCCGAGTACTGCAGTGAACCCATAGGGGTTAACCCCTTCTTTCCTTGCGTGATTTCCTTGCCTCCCCAAGGTAATGATCCATAACCAACTATTTCCTCTGTCACTATGAAGATCCTATCTTCACCACTCCATTACTCCCGCTACCTCCAGTTCGGGTGATCATCGCTGGTATCCACTGGGCATTTCTTTCTACTATAATTTGGTGTCGAGCACCCCATGATCAACTAACTGAATTCCACGACACGCTGCATACCCACACTGCTACTGACTAGAAATTTTGCTATTCCTCATCTGACTTCTGGATGAACTGAGACCACCCTGGTCCCAACGAACCTATCAATATCTGGATTACCGGCTCCCACCGATCGTTGTCTCAACACAACTACTAGTGGCTCCCAGCGACTTTCGAAGAAACTTCGACCACCTATAACTGCTCAATCGATTCTGCCATATAGGCACTAAAATTCCTGGGATCCCCGATCCCCTATCTTGACACTAAGGTCCCTACCAGGTCCCACCTGTGCTACTAAAACTCACGGGCCTCGCCCACGGATCTCACCCACCTCTATCCCTCTACTCTTACTTGTCTAGCCATTCTCGCTCGGGCCTCGCCCATGGGTCTCACCCAACCATACTACCGAGCAACCCTGCTCTCAGGTCTCACCTATACTGTTATTCTCATACGGGCCTCGCCCACAAGTATCACCCAACTATATCCTGGAGCGGCCTCTCCCAAGGTCTCGCCTCTCTAGGGCTATACAGGAAAACTCCCTATCATTCTCATCCACTACCCCTTCCTGATCCCTATCTGATCACTAGGAGATAAGGGCCTCACCCCAACTCCGCCAACGAAGCTACTATGGAATGTTATGGCTTGCTCGCAGTCTTACATCACCTTCTATCACCGTCTGCTAGTGAATGCTACGGCTGCCCCGTAGCCTTACAACACTTTCCACCACTGACTACTAGTGAATGTTATTACTGCCCCGTAGTCTTACAACACTTTCCACCACTGACTGCTAGTGAATGCTACGGCTGCCCCGTAGTCTTACAACACTTTCCACCACTGACTGCTGGTGAATGTTATGGCTGCCCCGTAGTCTTACAACACTTTCCACCACTGACTGCTGGCGAATGCTATAGCTGCCCCGTAGTCTTACAACACTTTCCACCATTGACGGCTAATGCGAAAGCACCCCATGCTATCAGTTCTCAAGATCTTCCTTCTGAGTCACTCGAGCCGTACAGGCGATCCCCCATCCTGAATTCCCAACCACATACTAACCATCACCAGTACACGCACTGGCCGAGGGGGGGGGGGGGGGGGTTCTCAAGCTCCCAACCCTAGACTTCTGAATCCATCAATGTTGTACCACTTCTGTTTCCTTCTCGTAGGTTGCGCACTCATTCTGGATCTGCGTGCTCTTACCTTTGCACGCTCGGGGGATCCTCCCCTACTTCGATCCTGCTTAACCCTTGTTGCTCCATGGTCGAAGAGAAATCCCAATCCTCGCTACCATTCCATAAACAACCTGCTGAGGAACCCCAAGCTTACCATAGCTAGGGATCTAACCAATCCATTTCTAAAATCATATGGCTCCGAATTAGCGAGACATACCAAGTCCCTCCCAAGCATGCTACAGTTACTGCATCCTGAGCAACCTCCCCCAATAGGGCACATCCCCTAACTACCATTCAAATATCCAAGGTATGCAGATGGCATAAAACTCGACCATAATCAAGCCGCACAAAAATAAAATGCTCATACCGATAATGATGCAAAACCATAACAATATAATCATGCACAAACAAAAGAACTGAAAACGGAAATCGCATACCTGCAACGTCCGATGCTGCTCGTGTCTCCATGGTAGTCATCTGAAAAGCCCTGCCTCCTACCGCAAGCTCCTCTACACAGCCCTGACGGCCGTCTGTGATCCTTAAAGTTGCAGGGGTAGGTGCCATCACCCGTCCTGCTGAAAACAAACTGGGGCACTGGGCCTTCTTATGGCCCCGCTGATTGTAGTGAAAACATATCAAGTCTGATCCCTGTGTCGTGGTAGCAGTACAATCCCTGCTAAAATGCCTAGTCTGACCGCACTTGAAGCAGCCAGACTCACCGCCGCTACCACTCCTGCACGCGCCCCCGTGCACCTTGCCACACTTCCCATATCGGCTACGGTCTTGATAATCCCTCGATCTCGAATCCGATCCCTTGGGCATTTTGCCCGAACTCGCGGCTACCTGAACCTCATCCGACTTCCTCTTCCGGATCTGCTCCAAATCAATTTCCCTCTCCCTGGCCCGAGAAATCATATCTTCCAGCGTCTTACAGTCGGGCCTGCTCACGAACTCCATGATGTCAGCCCTCAACATCTTGTGATAATGGGCCTTCTTCATCTCCTCATCCGCGACATACTGCGGTACAAGAAGAGCCATCTCCCTGAACTTGGCGGTGATCTCCGCCACAGTCTCAGTGGTCTGCGTCAAATCCTGAAACTCCCGTGCCAACTGATGCACCTCAATAATTGGCGAAAACTCCGCCCTGAACCTGGCCGAGAAATCGCTCCAAGTCATCGCGTCCAACACGGCATCATCCCCCAGAGCATGACCAATCTCATCCCACCAATCCCTCGCTCTGTCCTTCAGAAGACAAGAAGCGAGTCTGACCTTGTCCTCCTCAGGACTCCGGTTCGTACGGAACGCGTTGGCAACATCAGCCAACCATCTGCTGCTAGCGATGGGGTCCCTAGCCCCATGATAATCTGGTGCCCCACAATCCCTAAACTCTCGAAATGTCAAGGTACGCGCTCCCATAAATGTCATCATCTCGGTACGGAAGGCTCCCATCCTCTCATCCAAAATCTCCAATATACCCTCCCTGACCGTGCCAAAGATTGCAGGAGTCTGATCTAGAATACTACACATAACCTCGGTAGATATCAACTCCCTCATTCGCTCCTCGAGTTGCTCGGCCCCTGAACCCGAGCCTGATCCCTCTCTGGCGCCTGATCCGCCCGCTGGTCTTTCTCGCAACATCACCATGCTGAAAATATCTCACAAACACTATCAGAATACTGATCACTGATGCGAGACCAAACACACCCTACCAAGTTCCCGGTCTTGTCTCGGCCTTTCCCGAATCGAGTATGGATCCTCTGCTTTCAGTAGTACGGGCCCATACTACCTTCCACATCTATCCGTACTTTCCTCAGGAATTGCTTCGACTCCACCAGGTCTCTTATCCACTACTACTGCTCCCAGCACTATCTCATCCTAGGCTTACCCAAGGGAAACCTCTGACTCAACTCAACCAGTCCTCAGCTCCTGAAGGTCTCCATGTGATTCCAATTAGCCATTACCTGGATACCATCACATATGAAGAGGCTCAGATAATCCTTCGAGTAAAAGACTCGTCCCTACAACGGTTAGACTCAAACGAGAGCTGTACAATAGGGCCAAATCCAGCACTCTGAGATTATTCAACCCTGATCACATGTGACGTGACGTATTCACCTAATGGCTAACTCCCATCACTCAGAATCCCATAATGCACAAAGCAAGCAGCATTCAGACAAGGGAAAATCTAACCACAACATACTAAAGCAATCATATCCACATAGCAAGAAACTGAACTAACATGCAACACAAACTCACACAAACTCATAAACTCAGGCATAACCTAAACAGGCTATCCTACTACTGTCTAATCAGCACTATCATGCAGCTCAAATCACATATAATAGGCATATAAGGCATCATCCCTAGATCCTTATTCCTAATCTAGCATGCTGTTCTATTAACTGATAATCATAACATAAACTTCTATGGGTATTTTGGGGTACTTACTTGAGCTCGGCTGATTGCATGCACCACACCCTTGTCTCTTATCAAAATTGTTTTCTTTCTGAATTCTTTTCGCTTTTCAGAAAACTGCTTCATTTCTAAAACTCTTTTTACAAAACTTGTCTTTTCATTTTGAAAACTTTTATCCCAATCCCTTAGTTTGAGTTCAGACACACCCGGGGGTATGTCTGAATCCCTCAAACCAAGGCTTTGATACCAACTTGTAACGTCCCAAAATTCAAGACTAAAAATTTCATTTAATAAAACATTACTTTAAGCAAAGTCATCAATCCAAAACATAAACAGAGTATTAATTTCCAAAACACATGTTCGTTATCAGAGTAAACATTCCCAGGCTGTCTAATCTATGGTGTGTGCCATGCGATCACCATGAGCTCTTCGCTTCGCTACAGGAAGTACCTGAAACCAAAACTGAAAACTGTAAGCACAAAGCTTAGTGAGTTCCCCACCCTACCACATACCATGCATAACCACATACTGCACATACTGGGCCACGCCTGCTATCCTGGGCCTCGCCCCCTACCTCGGGCCTCGCCCGCTACAACAGCACCGCCGTTCCAGGCCCCGCCTAGCTTCGAGTCTCGATCGGATACAGATCTGTTTCACTTAGGCCTCGCCTGTCACACGGCCTCGCCTACCAAAAAATAATAACACATAAACATATCATAACACATAAGCTAAACACATACACATTGATCCTGTCCTAAGGCCTCGCCTATCCTGGGCCTCGCCCCTGCCCTGCTACTGATGAGTCATGGAACCCCATCCATGCTCCTACAAATTGTGAGATACGGGCCCAGCCCACATCACTCTTTTCCTAACTCAGGCCTCGCCTCCAATCTACTGCTAATGAGATGTGGAACACCATCCACACTCTACTATTGGTGAGTTACGGGACCTCGCCCACACTCACCTCCCTACCAGGCACATACAAGCATCACACAGACAACAAGTATAAACTATCACATAAACCATTCCTTGGGCACCCGCCCGCTACCACTGGACCTCGTCCTGAATATCATACTAGCATACTGTGCCTAGGGCTAAACCCCGGGTCTTCTACTCATAACTACATGGGCCGGCATTGTGGCCTTAGACCCATTCACACAAAGGGAAACGCACCTGCACTGGCTGAACTTGATGAGGATCCCACTAGCAGCTGCCCGACAACTCTCTGAACTCCTGCTCCACTCGCTCCCTAAGCTACCAATATCAATGCAACATTGAGTCTAACTGACCCCCGAAAGACAACCAAGTCAACTCTAGTCAAAGTCAAAGTCCTGGTCAAAGTCAACCTTCCAGGTCAACCCTACTGACTCGCCGAGTTCATATGTTCAGAGTCCTTCCATTCGTGGCTTGACTGGCCGAGTCAGTCCATGACTCGCCGAGTCTACCGATTTCCGAGTCCTGACCTGTCCAACTCACCGAGTCTCCATTCGACTCACTGATTAGATTCTCAACTTGAAGGTTTTGGGGTTTCGCGACCTGACTCGCCAAGTCCAAGACAAACTTCAACAAACACGCCGAGTTGTTCTTTCAACTCTCCGAGTTCCTGCCCAACTTCATTCGACTCAACGAGTTGTTCATCCCACTCGTCGAGATCCTCCAAATCTTCATGCTACTCGCCGAGTCTACTCAAAGGACTTGCCGAGTCCATTCAGATCTTCATAGATGCAGAGGACTTTTGAGTCATGTATGGACTCCAAACTGTAGATCTACCCTTCCCAAGCCTATTCCTCACGTAAAGTTGCAAACTTTACGTGTAGAGAAGGAGATCTAGGCAAAATACACCATAAACTAGGGTTTAAGGCAAAGAGGCTCCATAATCAACTCAAGGACATATACTTTATGCTTCTCAAGACCATAATATGCTTAGATCCGAAGTAGCAACTTCAGATCTAGCTTCTAACTCAAATGGATACCTAATCATGGCTAAAAATCCCCCAAAACTCGCAACCGTAATAGATCTAAAGGAGGGAAACGACTTAATACCTTCAATAACTCTGAAAGTTTCCCCAAATCTTCAAATCTAAGGCCAATCCTTGAAGCTTCAATGATTCCCCTTCTTCTTCTTCCTTCAAATGACTCAAAAATGGCTTGGAAGCTTGAATGAGCAACAATGGGGCTGAGGGTTCGATGTTCTGGGTGAAAGAGGCAGTAAAGGAACCCTAGGGGAGAGAATGAGACGTTTAAATAGGCTCCATGTCACGAATTTAGGGTTTTCCTCGCACATGCCAGACTCACTGAGTCTTCCTGGCCGACTCGCTGAGTCGGTCACTTACTCCTCGACCCGGATCCCGCTCGGACTCGCCGAGTTCCTCCTTGGACTCGCCGAGTCGTCCCTTAAAATTAGGGTTTCCTTTCCTTTCTTGGCCTTCCTGAATGTGGGTGTTACATATACCTTTCTAATGACTACTTTCAAACGTTCATAAGTTGTTCCCATAATTTATGGCGTTTTTTACAAAACTGTATATCACTTGAAAAATGATTTCGGACCAGTCTGTGAAGATAGACATTTTCATATTAGTTAGAGACCCCTACAAATGAAAATAAAAATTATGAACAAACTTGACACATTTCCTAAAAACAGTGACAGAAATGTTAAAACAAGTAAAAGTAGTCTACAAGTTTGTTAACACTTTGTAACATGTTGAGCAAAGTGTACAATCATGTTTAGCTACATATTGAGTGTTTTTCATGTTAGTTTACTTTCACGTAAAAGAGTTAGCTATTCATAATGGTTTTCGTCCACTACATATATGTAGGATAAACTATAATAGGTATAGTTATGGTACAATAACACTACAAACATACTAAGGAAGGTACACATATGATAAACTATAATAGGTATAGTTTATGGTACCTTAACACTACGAACATACTAAGGAAGGTTTCACTCACTTTACATGTAAATTCGTAAAATATGGTTGTGAGACACTACTTCATTGTACTCTTAGAGTACTGTTTAAAGCATTGTATTATAACCATAATCACTTCACTAGTAGAAAAAAAACCTTTTATGACGCGCAAATAATGACACACAGTGATTTACGATACGCAAAAGCGTGCACCCTAAACCTAATGTCATCTCTTCTAAAATTTGAAGGATAGAGGACACGCATTTGTGCATGCCCTGAAATTAGTGTCAGAAAAGAAAAAATACAAACACGGAGGGCGGTTATCTTAAATGTGCGTCCTTTTCGAATGTCGCTTTATATTTTTTTTTCTTAAACGCACGTTTTTAAAGAGGGAAAACGAGATCATCTGAAATTCTAAAATTTTGAAGAACCCTGCTTCTACCCTCTCTCCTTAGTATCTCCCTTCATTCACTCCTTCCTTCTCTATGTAAATCGTAAGCCATAGCCACCACCACCACTATTGAACCTTAAAAACTCAACCCTCACTTTACGTTTCTGTGATTCTCTCTTCTTCGGCTCTCTAATCGCTGGTTATAGTCTGAAAACATCTATCGACCTCCGATAAGAAACCCAAAAAATTAGAAAACTCCACATTTCCGAGCTTGTTGGAGCTCGTGCTTTGGTGTACTTGGTCATTGTTGTTCTTATTCCCTTCTTTTGTTGTTTGTTTGATTCCATATCGATATCAATTTTCTAACCGCCCCACTGTTCCTGATAGCTTATGTTATATTATTGAGTTTCCAATTTCCATTAGCTGGTAATTTCCACGAGTACAAGAAGGGACAACGGAGAAAAGAGACGAAGTCAAAAGAATCAGTATCGCCTACATATGATTCAATGCTCTCGATGTTTGATGATTTTGCTGCAAATGGAAGTGTGGCCAGCGAGGTTAGGTCATCAATGGAGGGATCAGGATTGGGATCGCCTGGTCATAGATATGAAGTGAGGGGTATGGTTTGGGGAAAAGTGAAGTCCCACCCTTGGTGGCCTGGTCATGTATTCAGTGAAAGTTTGCAACCACTTCTATGTGAAGATCAAAGAGGGAGGGTCTTCTCTTTTTTGCCTTCTTTGGAGATAGTAGTTATGGATGGTTTGATCCTTCAAAACTTATGCCATTTGAATCAAACTCTAAAACTTTTTCTGAAAAGTGTCGACAGTCTAACTCTACAACTTTTGTGAAAGCTGTGGAAGAGGCAATAGATGAGGTGAGTAGAAGGAATGCACTTGGTTTTACTTGTATGTGTAGGAGTAAGCAAAATTTCAGGAAGACATATGTTAAAGGGTATGATGTTGTTAATGTAGTTGATTATGAGCATGGATCTGTATTCTCAATCAATGCTATTGAGAAAGCTAGGGCCAGTTTCCAGCCAAGTTCAGCTCTTGATTTTATCAGTTTGGAGCCTATCGTTGAGCATGTTGGTACTGATCTTATAAAGAACAAAGCTAGGGTTGTTTCTTATAGAATGGCAGTTTATGAGGAATTTGATGACACTTATGCTCAGGCATTTGGTCACGAACTAGATCACCCTTCTCCAGCTAAAGGTAATCAATTGATATACTATTTATGTTAATTTCTGTTTTTTTCTTTTCTGGGTCCTTGTTCTTTGTTTCTTATCATTACATGATAACTGTTGGAAACCTACAGTATTGTTTGAGCATTTAGATGTGATTTTTTTAGAAATTAAAGGCCACAACAATAAACTGTTCTATGAATTTAAGTTTTTAGTTAGGCACATGTATCATTTGTGCAGAATTAAGTATCACAATTCTCATTTGTTTTTGAGCTCTACTCGCCAGTTTATTCAAGAAAAACCATAATTTATGCATCTTTTGTTTACCATGAATTCTTTAATTAAAGTTTATGTTGTTGAGTATTAAATATTATACAGAAGAAGTACATATTACATATGAAGTGTATAATTCCAATTCTTGTTGTGATTTGTAATTTATGCTTTCAAGCAAAGCATATTGATATTATAATGGAATAGAATTGTTGTTCCTAAAATATTCAATTGGTTTATAAGTTATAACACACTTGCAAATTCTATATAAAGAGGCTAAATAAAATCTCTACTTATTTCTAGTGATGTTATATTTTTTACAGCAGCTTTGAGTGGGTGGCAGGTGTTTGTTGACACTTCCGGCAAGGGAAAGAATCCGGCAAGACCAAATATGTTAAAAGAAAATGATAAAAAAGAAAAATAGCTCTTTAAAAGAAAATTGATATCAAGCTTAAGGTCGTGTATATTGCTCTTTGGGGGAATAACAATTTCGGTGATGCTCCCAAAAAGAATTATGATCCTAACTTTGTGAGTTCAATGGCAATTCCTTTTCCACTTTCTGAATTCCAATATAATCTAATACAATTGGAATGCATGATTATAACAACATGAGTTTTCAAACAATTTTTTTTCAATTTTAAAACTCATAAATCAAGTGTCTCATCATTAATTCTCAAAAACAACCAACAAGTTTTCAACACAATTATTCAAATCTAGGATCCACAATCATAGCTCGATATCAAGAGTGTGTGTATAATCACGCCGGTGCCTTTCCGTGATCGTCGGAAGTACCTGAAACACATAACACATAACACGGTAAGCACGAATGCTTAGTGAGTTCCCCAAAATACCATATACAACAAATTTGCCACTCGAGGCTATATTATGTAGGACCCTCCGACCCATGTGTCTCAGTGGGACCCTCCAGTCCCGTAGCTCGTTGGACCCTCTGGTCCGGTCTAGCTTTTTGGACCCTCTAGTCCGGTCTGATTGAGAACCCTCTGGCCTCATAGTTCGTTTGACCCTCCGGTCCGGTCTAAGCAACAACAATATAGCATACAATACATATCACACAATCATGTATAACTCAACAAGCACATAAGACCCTCTGGTCACACATAACTACCACTTTAGGTAAAGTATAGTGAGAAGACTCACCTTGGGTAACTCGAATGATCTCGAACTTGAAACACTGATCTATCCTCTGCCTAATCACATACATAAAATTTCTCTACTTAATAAAGGTTCTCAAAAGCTAGACTAATCCCTTCCTATGCTATCTCAGAAGGGTAAAAGACCATTCTACCCCTTCAATGGTCCAAAAGTCCATTTCTTGACTAAACCCTAAAAGTCAACAAAAGTCAACCCTAAGGAGTATGCGGTGCGTACCAGATCCCTACGATAGGCATACTCGACCACTACGTTGGTATCGGGCTGCTTGAACCCTACACCCCGCGTATTGGGACTTATGCTCAGCGTATTTCCCAGTTTCACTATGATCTCACTTTTGGTCTTAATCAGTTAATACCCTGGCTCAAAATACTGATCTGGACAACCTACAGTCTCCTAATCCATAAAGTCGAAGACTTTACGCCTTTGCATGGCTAAAAAGGTCATCATCACCCAAAACACACCGCTTCCTTCACTAAAGAGATCATACCTCATGCATGGCTCACTGCTAACGTCCAAGATTGGATTTTTATGGATCTATAACACTTTATACACTGAATATGGACATAGCAAGGACTATGGAGCTCCTTTACTCATAAAGTCTCCACCTTTTGGACAAAAACCCTAGAAATGGTCCATAATGCCCAAATCAGAAAGATTGAGAAAGCTCCAAGCTTTTTACCTCCAAATGATGCTCCAACCTTAGCAAGTTCAGATCCAAAGCTTTCCCTCCAACTCTAAATCCTTCAATAGTACCTCCTTCCCTTCAAAAGCATACAAGAACAGTTTCAAGCTCAACCACACTCACACAAGTCCTAGAACGAGGGTTAGGGCACACTTAGGGTTTTGCTCTTTGGAAATGGTGACTAAAAGTGAGGCTATAATGTTCCTTATATAGGGCTCACCCCCACTGATGAGTTGAAAAATTCTTAGATCGATTAGATCTTCAGTGGGTTAATCAATAAAATCAAACAAACACAATAAACACAATATAGAATCAAGTTATGCTTGATGATTCAAATGTAGTCACGCCTCAGTAGAGCTCGATCAAGAACTTCCATCATAGAGGCGACCTAGGGTTTGTAGTACAATACTTAGAATAATAAATAAAAGCTTAACCTACAAAGGATGCATGCATGCACTTTAAATACTAAAACCCTAATCAAAACAAACACGGTTAGACAGGCCCAAACTAGTAACAAAACTGGGTTAAGGACCGAGCCCAGAGATGAAACACTTCTAGACCAAATAATCTCCCCCTTTGCGTCAATTAGGGCGAGACTTCACTTCGGTGGGGGTTGTGGAGTTAGCTTCACAATCTTTAACAGTATTGGAATAATGGCAAGATGAGTCTATCTGAAAGTCGTATACCAGCAAAGCATCTCTGAGAACAGCTTCTTGTCTGCCTCACTGTTTTTATCACACCCATGGATAAGCTCAAGAATGTGCTCCAAGCAGGAATTGGAGAATAGATGTTTGTCAGCCAGAGCAAATAAGCACCTTTGACCTTCACCTCTAAGAACCAAGACGGTGTGAGATTGTGGATGAATTTTTCCCTTCACCATCAGCTTAGTGTCGCCTGCCTTCCCGATTGGCTTGATTAAGGGCCTCTTGCGAATGGCAGCGGCAATCTCCTTATCCATCTTTGCCACTTCATGAATGTAAAACATTAGCATACGCTTGATGTGATCTATGATTGGCTCATATTCCTTCTGATTGGAGAGTAGAATGTTGCTCAGGAGAATCCAATCGTGTGGATTCAGATTTGGCAAATCCGCAAGCGAGACCGTATGGACCGAACCATCTGATCCTCAGGTTACTTTGAACTTGATATTAATAAACTTCCCTGCTGCAGTAGGTTTCAGCACCTTGACTGTTGTGATCTTCTTGTTACACTAGGTTAGGTACTGAGGTTGAGAGAATTGATGATAGTATTCAAGCAAGTCTTGATCAACCTTTGGGTCAGGAGAAGGAATCGTCACTGTAGGCTCAAAGCAGTGAAAGATGAAAGCTTTACGAGTGATTGTCATATCGAATTGAGAATCTTTAGAATTCTCGACATTGAAGGAAATAATAGGCTCTAGCCAATGTGAACTTGAAGCTTCAATAACCTCCTTTCGAAGCCTTTCCAACGACCATAGAGGAAACTTCAATTTCCTTTGATTAAATATATTCGCTTCTCTCTTCTCATTCTCCTTGTTAATTGCTTTAGTAACTTTTTCCTTAATCTCTTGAGGAGTGGGCTTGGCTTGGAGAGGACTTGGTTTAGGAACTGTTTCTTCAAGATCATCAACATCATCCTCATCATTATTATCATCAGCAATTCATTTTCCTTTATCCTGTATATCCGAACCCGAAGCTTCTTTCCCTTTCGGTTCGAAAACCACCTTCGGTTGTTGTGGTTTCGGTATTTAAGGCTTCGATTGTTGAGGTTTCGGTGGTTGGGATGAAGACTTTGTTTCTTCTACCCCTTTTGCAGAGAGACAACGGACTCCAGAACACCCTCTATCCGGCTTAGAATATCAAGAGCAGGTCGTAACTTCTTAGCTAAATGACGTCTAACCGAGATGGAAAGAACTGAATCGTAAGCTTCAAGAAGATGGAGAAGAATAGAGTGAACATTACCAGCATAGCTTTTTACTAAATACCACTCCGAACGAAGTGCTTCAAGCTCCTTGTTCGCTTGATTGAGCTTCAGAGTCTGGGTTTTCAGTTGAGTGGTCTTCAGAGCAAGTTCATCCATCACTCTACTTTCCAAGGCGAGATCTGCTTGAAGTTTATCCAAACGTTCAGAGACAGATGCCTGATGTTTAACGTGATCAGAGGTGAGGTTCTTGCGAAACTCCTCAAAGAGCTCTTTCTCTTGTTTAAGAGATTGAGTGAGTTCTGAAGCCAGGCATTGACCTTCTTGGCATTTTGCTCTGCAGCACCCTGTAAAGACTCAAGGAAAATATTTGTGTTAGAAATTAGTTTATCGACTTTTTCGGTCACTTTCATGCAAACTTTTGTTGAATCATCAATTGATGAAGTGGCTTTGGTGATTGACGCTTCGTGTTCTCTACCCAGGTGGCCATCAATCCTTTTATGGAAGACTCAAAAGAAGAATCCTGAGTAGAAGAGGAGGCCATAATCTTATATAGCTTCTCATTCAGCTCCTTGAGATGGCGTTTGGTGACAGGGGCATCTTCATCATCATTGCTTTACACCCTGTATGGACTATAGTAGAAGTTGTCGAAATCCACATCTTCACCACCAAGAATGGTATTATTCTTTGTCGATTGGGTAGGTGATGGAAGTTTAGTAGTAACAGGGGTTTCGGGTGTTGAAGTGCAAACCCCCGTATCAGATACGTTGGTCTGAACTCCAATGGTGGTTATGGTTGAAGGTTCAGAAAACATATGTGTAGGAATGGGAATAGTGGAGGAAGGTTGAGATCAGATGACAGAAAAAATTTTAGGAAAGGAAATAGGAATGGAAACAGGTGGAGGAGAAGGTGCGTGGGAGCAAAAAGATACTTCTGGTGTAGGCAAACGAGGTAGTGTGCCACCACGAACCGAACCTTCATCATTTGAGCTTTTGCTCTCAGATTCACTTGGAATGATAGGTTCAGGACCAGAAGGCACGTACTTTGAGTCGAAGTCGCTTGATGATGCTAGAATAAGTTTCCGAGCAGGTTTCTTGACCTTCTTCTGCTTGGGCTGGGAAGGTGCTGCCTTCTCTGAATTTTGCTTCTTTGGAGAGTGAACCTTGGATACTCTACCTCCGTTTTCTCCATTTATCGCTTCTAGCTTCTTTCCTCTCTTAGCAGGCTTTTCTGCTTCTTCAATTGACTTTAACATTTCTGGAGTAAGTTCCCTTAGACCAGAGGAAGGAGGTTCTTATACTCCTGAATAAGCTTGCTTGGAGGGGACACATAAGCATACATTGACTCTGGAATTGAGCCAACGAATACAAACTTCAAGGGATGAGTGACAATGATATTTATGGTATGAAATGTAGCAATGGAGGAGAGTAGTGAATCTTCCATGATGGAACATGATAACGCTCCATTATACATTGAGTGATAATGGTCCAAAAACGAGCACAAGAATTTTTGTGTGGCGAGAAGCAGATGACAAACTCTGGACTAGTTGAAGCCATAAAACCAAACCCTAATCAAGGTTCATACCATGGTACAACCCATAAAGCAGATTCATGAAAGAATTGCTAGCACCATCTGATCCTGCACTTCATTCTGAAAGCCCTTTGAAAAGAAGGGTGAAGAGGCCATTCCATGGAGGAGGAAATCATGATTTCTTGAAGTTGGTCATAGTATTTAGGGTTTCAGTGTACCCCGTGTTGTAAAACATCGAGAAAAGATGACCTGTGGAGATGGAATCATGATTCACCATGGATTTTTCATAAGTGAGCCCTGGTAGTGAGCAAAATTGGTTCGTGGAGATTGAGGCCTTCTGGTTGAGAATGTCGAAATAAATCTTTTCTGCAGCTTTGTCGTAAGTAGTAGTGGAATAGAGTTGAGAGAGACATACTATTGGTATGACTTCCACCATTGATAAAGCTTTGACGACTGGCGAATACTTAAGACATTCCACCACGTGTTACATGTAAGTATCGTAGAGGAATGGTGTGAGGTAGATTATCAAGTTTTGATTCAGCTTGATTGCGAGAAGATTGGAGCGTGCAAAAGTTTCTTGAACGGAAGAAGACTCTACCATTGTTAAAACCTGATGAAGAGGAAGATGAACAGTGAGCACCAAATCGCCTGAAATCGTCTTTTTGCTTGAGAGAGTAGAAGTGTGGTAAGGAGTAAGATCACGGTAATCAACACGCTTATATACGATTTTGTGGAGAGAGAAAAATCAGGAGTAGTGATTC
Source organism: Lactuca sativa (assembly GCF_002870075.4). Taxonomy (NCBI): domain Eukaryota; kingdom Viridiplantae; phylum Streptophyta; class Magnoliopsida; order Asterales; family Asteraceae; genus Lactuca; species Lactuca sativa. Next base: position 169,986,286 of record NC_056625.2, on the reverse strand, counting down.
CACCAATTTGAGAAACAACGCCTAAAAAGGCGTGATTGGACAACTAGCAACCCCGATAAAGCAGCTGATGACGCATGATTAGGTAACGGTTCAAATTCACGCGCCTTTCCATACTTATCCTCTTTTCAAATTACCAATCGATTAAGTTTCCTATTGACTCATCTCTTGAATCTTTAATAGAATCATTGTCACCATAATTAACCAAGGCTTTATACCGATGCAACCCTTCGTTTGTAAATGACTGCATTACACCATAAGGAGTATGAAGCTATATATTTGTGAATAGCTTGTCAGTAACCAAATTAAAATTTTGGAAAATCCAAGATTTTCGTGCAAGATAGTGTTAAAGATAAAAAAAAATCAAACTATTTATGGGATTTTGAGATGTCATTTAAGACACAAAGCAGTGGATCTCGGGCACGAATCTCTTCCTTCAAAGTCAAGAGAGACTTCAAAGTGCTTGTTTGAATTCCCGTTAAAATACGATCAAGTACTTGTTAAGAAGCATTGAAAGGCATCTTTTGTATATAAGGCTATTAAGGGTGGCTTTTCGCTTCAATTCAGGTTTCACTACTTGACATATGACCGAAATGGAACGAAGTACTTTTGAGACCGATGTGGCCTATTAAACAAGTAGGTTTGGAACATATTCAATGACTTTTTGACAAATGTAAATTAGATATCTCAAAGAAAAATAAAAATTGGATCCTTTGGGAATAAAATTCGTGGTGATAGACATTTTCATAAGGGTCTCTGAAAAATAAAAAGAGATTTCAAGGTACTTCCAAAAAAGTGGTTTCATTAATTCAAAGTGAAAACTAGAACATTAAATTGCTCACCGTCAATGCATTATAGGTATTGAATTTTGGGTTTCACTTAGCATGTAGTAACACGAAACTAAGATCATTAACACAGAAGTTGGGTAACCATAAACCTCGGTGGTAGTGCTGAGAGTCTCAAGGGTTACAATTATGACACGAATGATTAATGGAGAATAAGATTGAGATGGTTAAAGAACGAATTTACCTCTGCTATAAAATTGGACCAAGCGGAAAAACTCTTACCTCAATTTAGAGAAGAGTAAGGTAGCTCATGATTAGAGTGAATTTTATAGCCTAATTGGGAAGACATGATTGGTATTTCTCAAGTCATTAAGGCTTCACACATAATCTTTAGAGGCTTGGGTCAACATACAACATCATGCTTCTAGGGACACTTAGCTAATACTAACATAAAGAATTATACATGCACTAGCTCCATTATTGAGAATGACCCTTATACATGGATTACATAAAGAAAAAACATATTTTTGAATTATTGTTTGCATTTTCTGAAAAGAAATAAAAACAAAAATGAAAAATATTTTCGGATTTTATAATTTTTTCTGAAAGAGAATTATTATTATTATTATTATTATTATTATTATTATTATTATTATTATTAATATATATATATATATATATATATATATATATATATATATATATATATATATATATATATATATATATATATATTTGGATTTTTATGAAAATAAAAGGAAAAACATAAAATAAGTTACGAGAAAAGAGAGTGTACAAACTATACAACTGAAACCATCATATGAAGATGAAAAGCGAACTGAGCCCAGTAAGACCGAACCCGAAATGGACCGAGCGTTCGGTTCATTTCGGTTCCTAAGAGAACCGAACCCGAAATGGACCGATTGTTCGCTCTATTTCGCTTCCAACTTTTATTGAGGCGAAAGTGATTTCAGTACAGATTCAGCTTCCATCATTCCTAAGCCATGTAGGATTTTATTAAAACTTGCTTCAGGAAAGGCTTTAGTAAAGATATCAGCCAATTGATCAGTGGTTCTTATGAAATGAATTTCAACATTACCATCTTCCACGTGATCCTTGATAAAGTGATACCTCAGTGTTATGTGTTTCGTCTTTGAGTGTCGCACAGGGTTATGAAAAATCCTAATCGCACTCTCTGAGTCACAATATAGTGGGATTTTCTTCATGATCAGGCCATAGTCTCAAAGTTGATTTGTATCCAAATGACCTGAGATGTGCACAATGTTGCGGGTATATATTTGGCTGCAGCAGTAGAGAGAGAGACACCGTGTTGTTTATTTGACTGCCAGCTAACGAGTTTGCCATCCAGAAATTGCCATCCTCCAGTGGTACTCTTTCGGTCCAGTTGACATCCTCCTAGATCAGCATCTGAGAATGCTTGGACAATGAACCCTGACTTGGCTGGGTACCATAGGCCGAGCGACGAGGTTCACTTCAGGTATTGAAAGATATTATTCACAGCTAGCAGGTGAGGTTCACGTGGATTGGCTTGAAGCCTAGCACAATAATGTTTAGAGAACATTATGCCTGGTCGACTGGCTATTAGATACATTAGGGACCCTATCATCTGAGAATAGAGGGTAATGTCAGCAGTCGGTTTCTCCAGAGAAGATTTTAACTTTGTGCCAAATGCCATAGGAACCTTTACTTTCGAATCTCCCATCATTCCAATCTTGGAACGCAAGGTCTTCGTGTAAGCCTCTTGATTAATGAAAATGCCTTCGGGTCCCTTTCTAATATTTAAGCCAAGGAAAAAGTTAATAGGACCCATTGAGCTCATTTCAAATTTGGTCTCCATCAACTTCCTAAATTCAACTATTAAGCCAGGATTTGTGGAACCGAAGATGATATCATCAACGTAAATTTGAACAATCATAAGGTGGTCACCCTTTTTATTATGAAAGAAGGTTGGGTCAACCGAACCTTGTTTAAACTTAAACATTTTGAGAAATCTAGTTAGAGTTTCATACCATGCCCTTGGTGCTTGCTTGAGACCATAGACTGCCTTGTCCAAAATGTAGCAGTGATCTGGAAACTTCTCATTCACGAAAACCGGTGGTTGCTCTACATACACCGTCTCTTCCAGTTCTCCATTTAAGAAGGCACACTTCACATTCATTTGGAATACTTCAAAGTTCTTGTGTACAACATAGGCGAGAAAAATACGAAGCGATTCTTGCCTTGCTACTGGAGCGAAGGTCTCTTCGTAATCTATGCCTTCTTCTTGACAGTAACCTTTCACAACCAATCTTGCCTTGTAGAGAATCACATTTCCTTCCTTATCCATCTTGTTCCTGAAAACCCACTTTAGTCCAACCAAAGAAGCATCCTTTGGTGTTGGGATCAGTCACCACACTTTGTTTCGCTCGAACTCATTAAGTTTGTCTTGCATCGCCTGTACCCAATCAGAATGATAGAGTGTAGTGTTGATAGTCTTTGGTTCAACCTTGGAGACGAACTAATTGAACATGCAAAATTCTACTTTAGAGAATAGTGCAGTTTGTTTCGGTTTCAGTTGAGATTGTGTGAGAACTTTTTCTGTTAAATCACCAATAATTTGTGTTTGTGGATGATCTTTGGTCCATTAGGTGAGAGGAGGATAATTAGGATCATAAGGGGGATCTAGTTCAGCAGTCACTTCTTCTTCGAATTCTGACTGAGTTTCATCGTCGTATGTATTTGTATTCTCCCCCTCGAATGATGATACTTCCTCAGCTTTAGGCTTAAAATTCTTCCCCTGGACTTGACTTTCGGGTTGTATTGATGATGATGGATTCTCCCCCTTGAATGGTGAATCTTGGTTATTTAGAGATGACGACCCCTCCCCCAGAACATAAGAACTATCTTTTGGAGGTTCGCTTGAGTCAGGCTATTCGGTTGCTTTCAATTGTTCATCTGCCATTTTCTTTGCAGCATCATCGATTATCTTCTTCAGGTTGTTTACCTTGTTGTCTGCAGCTTTGGATTCAGAGTGAATAGCCTTTTCTGGTTCATCAAACAGCAGCATGTATTGCTCAAAGAGGTTTTAAATTGGTACCGTATCTTGACTTGATTTTGGAAATATTTCCTCCACAGAACCTTCGGTTGTCTTCAGTTTCTTGACGTAGTTATCATCGAAGGTGACATAATAAGTCTCTTCAATTTTCTTTGAATGTTTGTTCAAGACCCTGTATGCTTTGGAGTTCAACGAATAACCCAGAAAGATTCCTTCATCTGCTTTGACGTCAAACTTGTTTCGGTGCTCTTTTGAATTGAAGACGAAGCATCTTGAACCGAACACATGAAAAAACTTTACATTAGGAATTCGGGTGTTCAAGATATCGTAAGGAGTGATGGGGAAACGTTTGTTGAGATAATATATGTTATGCGTGAAGCAAGCAGCAGCGATGGCATCTGCCCAGAAATATAGAGGTAGAGAAGCGAAGCTAAGCATGGTTCAGGCTGCTTCACATAAAGATCGGTTTCATCTTTCGACAATTCCGTTCTATTGTGGAGTATATGGGTCGAGAAGTTGTGAGTTGTCCCCTTCTCTGCATGAAAATCTTCAAATTCTTTGTTCTTGAACTCCAACCCATTGTCGCTTCTTATGTTTCGAACTACCTTTCGTAGTTGAACTTCTACCTACTTGATAAAGAGTCTAAGAATGGGAGTGGCCTCTGATTTCTGTCTCAAAAAGAACACCCAGTTAAATCGAGAGAAGTCATCAACTATTACAAGTATATAACTGTTACCACCAATGCTCTCGATTGAAGATGGACCTCATAGATCAAGGTGAAGTAATTCTAGTGGTTCAACAATTTTTGTGTTTATCCAAGAAGGATAACTCTGTCAACTTTTTTATCCCATTTCACATGCATCACACAAATGTTCTTTATCAAACTTCAGAACATGAAGACCTCGAACATGATCCCCAAGCACTAGCTTGTTGATTTCTTTGAAATTGAGATGGAAGAGTCTTCGATGCCAGAGCCAGCTTTCGGCTGAATGAGCCTATGTTAGCAAGCAAACTACTGGTTTCCCTCGTATGGGACTGAGATTCAGAGGGTACATCTCTTCTTTTCACTTCGATTTCAGCAAGATATTGTTTGAATTCTTTTCAATAATCTGTGAGCCATCGTCATCGAACGAAACTTTTATCCCGGTACCAACCACCAGTTGAAAAACACTGATAAGGTTGTGTTGTAAACCTTCAACATACGCCACTTCGCATATCGAGAAATCGCCATTGGTGATCATACCGAAACCTTTGATCATGCCAAAAGAATTATTGTCATACTTGACGCTTCCACCATCTTGAAGGGACCTAAATTCCCTTAGCTCTTCCTTTCTCCCTATCATGTGACGTGAGCAACCACTGTCTATGTACCATTCATCATAAAACTGCTAGTCACGCATAACCTGCAAAAATTAAGCAGATTTAGGAACTCAAAGTTTCTTGGGACCTTGTGAGCCTTTTACAGAAGAGGGAATTATAAGTGAAATATCAACAAAAAGGTTCTTTTTAATAAGGTTGTTTCATCTTTTATTTTTATGGTGAACACTTTGATTTTATTAGAATTGAGTACTTTAGGTTCAGTTTTCGAATTGACGTCAGCAATCTTTTGGTTCAAACGACATCTTCTTTTCGTTTTCAGGAAAGAGTTTTCCTTTTCCCTTTCGATCATTTTGTGAGTGAGAGTGAGAATGTGAAAGATGAGACTTGGGAGCAGAATTAAGCTTTTGGTCATTGCTCTTAATTGGTTGAGAACCGAAACTACTTTCCCTTCGGTTCCTCTCATTGCTTGATCGAGGACTGAAACCATTCTTTGCATTTCTCTCCTCTTGAGGACCAAAACTTCTTTTTCGGTTGTCGTCCATCCGAGGACTGAAACTTCTCTTTTGGTTGCTATGCCGTTGTGGATCGAAATTTGTTTTCGGTTGTGTTGATTCTGGGGACCGAAACTCCCTCTTTGGTTGTTTTTATTATGTTGAGAGTATGTTGAGCGTGAGAAGCTGAGTTTGCTTTTGCTTCTTCCTTTGACTTAAAGGACTTTTCATAGCGAACGTAATTAGGGTTTGAGATCACCAAAACTGTTTCCTTTCAGAAAGATTCTTCTTGTATCTCAAATTTTGTTGATACTTTCTTTCTAATACCTGTTTTGGATTTTTGTGGATGTTGCCCTTTTTCTTCGGTCTTTGAGCATGAGTTTCGATCTTTAGTGAAGAGGTTACACTTGACATCATGACCGGTTCGCCTGAAGGAGTTTTGGTACCACTTGTGCTTGGCACATCAATGTAACACCCATAAAATTTGAGCCAAATTAAGACATTTTAATTCATTCAAAAACCATTAAGTTCATACATTCGTTTTCAAAATAGTTTAGACATCAGAGTATTCCCCAGAAAAATATCACATAAACCATAAAAATGAGGAGCGGTACGATCACGCCTTCGCCTTGCCACGTCCTCCTGAAGTACCTAAAACAAAACACTGAACTGTAAGCCCGAAAGCTTAGTGAGTTACCCCTAAAATACCAACCACAGGCAAACATACTCATAACATATCGCAAATAGAACAACCATGCACATCGGGTCTATAGTGTGATTGGTCCGCCCGCACTAGGCCTTCAATCCACCTGGTCTACTCTCTGAGTCTATAGCATGATTGGTTTGCCCACACCAGGCCTTCAGTCGGCCTGGTCCACTCTCTGAGCCACGACACATCTGGTCCACCCTCTTGGGGCCTTCAGCCTATCCGGACCGCTCGTTGGGCCTTCGGAATATCCAGTCCGCCCTGGGTATGTTGGCCTACAGCACAAAGGAGGACCCCCCTCAACCCAACCCCCATCAAACAATCATATGCACAATAAACAACTAATCGCATAAGAATCCTTAACCAGAAAAACAGTCTAACAGATCACATAGCATATCAGTAACATAGCAACCATCCTAAACCAGGATGTATCTAGCATATCAATAACATATTAACCGTCCTAAACCAGGATGAAATCTAGCATATCAGTAACATAGCAACCATCCTAAACTAGGATATATCTAGCATATCAATAACATAGCAACCATACTAAACCAGGATGAAATCTAGAATATTAGTAACATAGCAACCATCCTAAACCAGGATGTATCTAGCATATCAATAACATTGCAACATCCTAACCAGGATTCTGACCTAACCAGTCACTAGCATAACATTACCCTATATATCGGGTACCGACCTTAACCAGGTCACTAACATAACACCATCCTAAATACCAGGATGCATATCAAGCAAAGCAATAACATAACAAACAATACCCGGATTTCCATCTGATAAAGGGCCGGCCTTGGTGTCATAGACCCTATTGATATAGTGAGGAGACCTCACTTGCAATTGCCGACTGGAAGGATAAGACCATGCTGCTCCGACCACCGACACGATCTTTGTGACAACTTGATATTTCAACTCTTTGTAATGACCTAAAAAGTCAAGTATTGTAACCACTTTTGAGTTAATAAAATTAACTTTGATAATAAAATGTCCAAAAAGTTCTATTTTTGATTCCCTCTATGTTTAAATGTCATTAAACCGGGATCTTACGTAAAAAAAGAACGCCCAAATCCGACTTCGTATATTGAAGTTAAGATTTTTCCAAGTTCGGCTTAGCAACGGACAGCTAAAAACTCGAATCGGAGATCGAGCGACTTTTAGCCGGAATGACCTAAACGAGAATCGAAGATCTCGACAATGGTATTTCAGCGGTGAAAAGTCTGGCAAAAACTGACGTCAGATAAAGAAGTTATGAATTTTTAAAGAAATTCCTTAATCACGTCATTTTATAATTAAATAATAAAAATAATTTCGGAATTTGCCAACGGAGTCTAAACGAAAGTTGTAGAGCGTAGTCTCACCTTCGCGTGGATATAAAGACCATCGAAAACGGAGTTCGTATGAAGGAGATATGATTTTTTGAAGTTTATTAAATAATTTATATATATATATATATATATATATATATATATATATATATATATATATATATATATATATATATATATATAAATCAAAAATCCGGTAATATCCGAAGGAAGAGTTAGCGTTCTCATCCGAGTTACGCGCTGCGTAACCTCGTACGCCCCGCGTACCCGAAGGCCTTGGTCTCGGTCCATCCACGTCGCCCCTATGCAAAGCTACCGACCCGCCCGTCCGACCCGTCCCATCCGACCCGATCCGTCCCATCCGAAGCCGAGGCAATCGAGGACTTGGTCATGCATAACGTATGCATATGCGCTGCGTACGAGCGTACGCCCCGCGTACCGAGGCTTCTCAGACCCTTATAAATAGAATGCGAGGGTTTCCGGAAAAATTGCGCATTTCTTCTCATTTCTCTTGCGTTTTGCCTCGTTTTCCGTGCCCATTCAAACCCGAAGCCCTGGTCTTTTTGCTCAAGTCCCAAAGGTCGATTTTACTCCCGAGATTCCCGAGAATCCCGAGAAAAATCCGTTTCCCGAGACGAAACTCTGCCCGGTTTTCCATCTCGCTATCTTCAACCTTTCAGGTGAGTTCATACCCCTACATTTTCATGTTTTCTTCAAGTTTTAAGGGGGGGGGGGGAATATAAGTAGAAACAAACATGTTATTTAATCATTGATATGTATTTTATAACTGTGTTTGTCATTTAACATATTTCACATGCTACAAAATGTGATGCATGAAATGGTTTTACATCTTAAAAACACATTGTTACCAAATGTTTTACCTTTGAAATGTTTATTAAAATGACATCAAGTCATTGTTAATTATTGTTCAAAACCCATAGATGTCTTACAAAGACCATTTTTCATTCTTGAACTAAACTATGCATATACACTTATATTCTTATATATGTATTGATGTTATAGCGTACATCTTTCATTTAGTTCCCACACTCTTGAGTAGTAAGAGTGTACAAACCTACATGATCATCCAGTTATATTACACTAGATTATCATAGGGATAATTTGAAGATATCAAACATTACTTCTATTACAAGGAATCACACAAGAGTCAGTTCATTCATGAGTTCTTACTAGAACCTTACCTGATACATGAGTACCTTTACATATGCTTACATGATACATGAACACATTACAAGAGTACCTTTACGTAGATACCTTTACCTGTGTATACTTGTTTATAGTTAATATTTGTATCTCAAATTGCGAGGATGATTTATTAGTACCTTCTGTGTAAATCTTCCTGCCTATCCCACAGTACCTCGAGATATCTAAGACAGGACCCTATCCCACAGTACCTCGGGATACCTAGATGGGCCTCTATCCCACAGTACCTCGGGATATACGTACGGGACTAACCATTCCGAAACACATCTGTTAGCAACAGTTGGTGATAAACATCTACGGATGCCTACGGTTATTACTTATACTAGGAGTACCTTTACGGGGACTAACCCTTCCCTCGCCCTGCTGCTGCTACAGAGGACAGTTGGACAATCTTCGGATGTTCATTAAGTTATATAAGTACATGTTAGCACCAGTACCTCCGGCTAACATTTACTTTATTACGTATTTCCTATTACTTTATTTTGTGATACCTTTCACATAAACGATGAGTTAGACTAAGAACTTTTAGTACTAGTCAATACAAAAACTACACTTCATACTTACAAAACATTCGGTTCTTGGTAGAAGACTACACTTCATACATACAGAACATTCGGGTCTTGGTAGAAGACTACATTTCATACTTATAGAAAATAAGGGTTTTTCTAGGGATTTCATACTTACCTCAACATTTTAATTTAAAGGTTTACATGGCTTTCATAACAGATTTTCACAAACAAGGCAATGGCACTTATATACTTATGAATTCACCAGCTTAAAGCTGATACTCGCTTTCAAAATAACTTGTATTCTCAGGTCATTAGTAGACAGGTACGGAGGCCAGGTTTTGAGAAGTCGGAGCAGACAAGTCTCGTCTTTTATTTTGATTGTATATTTTTGGTGTCTTATTACAATGAAAGAACACACATGTATTAAACTTTACTTATAATGCAATGGATGATGTTGTTGCTTGTTTATTATATTACACTGTTGTGATACTGTACATGACGTCCTCCACCCCTGAACGTTTCCGCCGTTCGTGGTTTTGGGGTGTGACAGATTGGTATCAGAGCATTGTTTATAGTGAATTAATTATATCAACCCATAAAAGATATACTAACTATAAATACATGGGATTAAAACACTCTGTCTAAGAGTTTATACTTTTAAATAATAAAATATTTAACAAAGTATACGTGCCTGCATTCATACTAAAATCAGTGTCACAACGACAAGAACAAAAGTATTACGATTGTTGAATATCACAAGTAAGCCTGGGGATATATGGTCAGTCTTGGGAATGGCATAGCCTGATCAACTATGCTGGTCCGAGGAGTGATTAGAATATGCCCGAGAATGGTTGTGATATGGAAGCAAGTCTAAAAACTTACGAACACAACCATAAAGAAATACCATAGGGGTATTTGGTCTTACTGTAATTATCTTAGTCAGTTCGTCTATTTTAGCTATTCCTTCTGTTGTTGGGCTATGGGGATTTAGTCCATGAGACACATTCATTAATCATTTATTCATATCCATTTCGTCATCTTTTAGATGTATAGTTAAAGATGCCGCCACGCAGGAATCCAAGGAGGAACCCAAACAACGCAGCACCAATACCACCACCTCCACCACCACCTGTACCGCTTCAACCACCAAATCCTTTCGATGCAAACATGTTCCAGGCAGCTTTCATAGCAGCAGTTGCAGCTGTTGTGTCAGCAATCAACGCTCCTGCCCCTCGGGAATGCACCTACAAAGACTTCACTAACGCCAAAACCCGCAGCTTCAATGGAACTGGGGGTGTTATGGTGTTAAGACAGTGGATTGAGAAGATGGAATCTGTCTTCGAAATCTGCGGATGCCAAGAAGGCAGCAAGGTCAAGTTCGCAGCTTGTACCTTCTCTGACCGAGCACTAACATGGTGGAACAGCCGTGTTAACTATCTAACTTTGGTGGTGGCGTATTCCATCGGCTGGGAAAAGTTGAAAGACATGCTGATGAAGGAATACTGTCCTCGAGGTGAAGTACAAAAACTCGAGCAAGAATTATGGGGTCTACAAATGGTTGGATCCGACATCACTACCTACACAAATAGGTTCTGTGATTTGGCAAACGTATGCCCTGATATGGTTGCTCTCTAGAGCAAAAAGATCGAGAGATATATCTGGGGACTGTCGCCCCAGATCCAGTCAAGTGTGATCGCTTCCAGGCCCATTACCTTTGATAGTGCCAAGGAACTAGCACAATCTCTTATCGATCACCGGAAACCTCAGAACACAACAATCCCTACACCTGTACCACAAAAATCCAACCCCGGCTACGACAAAAAGGGGTGGAATAAGAGGAAAAGAGGGGCTCCGCAAGGATCCTCCAATACGCAACAACTTGTGGTGATCAATGCTGCCACAGTGACTCCTGTTGCCCCTGCGAACCTCTTACCAGCAAAAACTTATGCTGGAACTCTTCCGAAGTGCACCAAGTGCAACTACCACCACCACGGACCTTGCAAGGAGATGTTCTGCTCTAACTGCAACAAGAAAGGACACACCGCCCGTTACTGCAAGGCTCCAACGGCTCAAGCCGCCCAGGTCCCAAATGCCGGGATGGGCCAAACTTGCTACGGATGTGGCGAGGTGGGCCATTACAAGAGGAACTGCCCTAAAGCGGGGATAGCTGGCGGAGTAGGAAGAGTTATGGCCTTAGGCCACGAGGACGCAGTAGCTGATCCAACGATAGTTACTGGTACGTTCCTCCTTGATAACTCATATGCTTGCATACTTTTCGATAGTGGAGCCGAGAAAAGTTTTGTAAGTCACAAATTTGCACACCTGCTTAAACAAAAACCATGTGCACTAGATAGTTCATTCACGGTAGAAATGGCTAACGGGAAAACAGAGAGTACAAACTGCATATTCGTAGGTTGTACTTTAACTTTAGATGGCCATACTTTCAAGATAGATCTCATGCTAGTCACAATTAAATGTTTTGACGTTATCATCGGTATGGATTGGTTGAGTCTTCTTCATGCCGACATTATGTGCTTCGAAAAAGCAGTTCGTCTTAACCTTCCTAACAACGAACTTTAATTATCTATGGCGACAAACCTAGTACGAGCTTTCGCATCATTTCGTGCATTCAAGCCCAGAAGTGCTTGCGAAAGGAATATCATGCATTCCTAGCACACGTCGTCGATACCAGCCAAGAACAGAAAGACATTCAAAAAATCCCAGAAGTACGCAACTTTCCCGACATATTCCGAGAAGAACTTCCCGGTTTACCACCACAACGCCAAGTCGAGTTCAGAATCGACTTAGTGCCAGGGGCTACCCCCGTAGCCAAATCTCCTTATCGTCTGGCACCGGCTGAAATGCAGGAACTTTCCAGTCAACTTAACGAACTTCTCAAGAAGGGATTCATTCGACCAAGCTTCTCGCCATGGGGAGCACTGGTCTTGTTCTTCAAGAAGAAAGATGGATCGTTTCGCATGTGCATCGACTATAGAGAACTCAACAAACTTACCATTAAAAATCGTTACCCCTTGCCCCGCATTGACGATTTGTTTGATCAACTTCAAGGAGCCAACTACTTCTCGAAGATAGATCTGCGATCCGGATACCACCAACTACGAGTGTTAGAGGAGGATGTTCCCAAGACAGCCTTCCGAACTCGTTATGGGCACTACGAGTTTGTAGTGATGCCATTCGGATTAACTAACGCAACCGCAGTATTCATGGATCTGATGAATAGGGTGTGTCGTCCTTACTTGGATCAATTCGTCATCGTCTTCATTGATGACATACTCATCTACTCTCGAAGTAAGGAGGAGCATAGTCAACATCTCCGTAAAATCTTAGAAACAATGCGATCGGAGAAGCTCTACGCAAAGTTCTCAAAGTGCGAATTTTGGATTCGACGAGTCGAATTCTTGGGCCATGTAGTTAGCGAAGAAGGTATACACGTGGACCCTTCCAAAATTAAGGCCATCGAGAACTGGTCAGCACCAAAGACACCTACTGGAATTCGTCAATTTCTAGGTCTAGCTGGCTACTATCGTAGGTTCATTCAGAACTTCTCCAGCATAGCGAAACCCCTTACAACCCTGACCCAGAAAGGCGTGGCCTTTAACTGGGAAGAGAAACAGGAAAGAGCGTTCCAAACGCTCAAACGAGCCTTGTGCACCGCCCCGATACTATCCCTTCCCGAAGGAATAGAAGACTTCATTGTCTATTGCGATGCATCCAATCAAGGACTCGGATGTGTACTGATGCAACGAGGTAAAGTCATAGCCTATGCCTCGAGACAGCTGAAGACGCATGAGGTTAACTATACAACCCACGATCTTGAGCTAGGAGCAGTTGTGTTTGCTCTGAAAATCTGGCGACATTACCTATACGGTACGAAAAGCACGATCTTTACAGACCATAAGAGTCTACAGCACATTTTCGACCAGAAAGAGCTCAACATGAGACAACGACGGTGGGTCGAGCTACTTAGTGATTACGAATGCGAAATTCGTTATCATCCAGGTAAAGCCAATGTAGTAGCCGACGCCCTAAGTCGGAAAGAATATATTGGTCGTAGAGTCAAATCTTTGACTCTAACCATCCATCCACACTTGTCCACGCAAATAAAGGAGGCTCAGCTTGACGCTTTGAAACCTGAAAACGTGGCGGGTGAATCCCTTAGAGGGATGGATAAGAACTTGGAAGTCAAGGGTGGCGGAGCCTTATACCTCATGGATCGGATCTGGACACCGAAACATGGTGGCTTCAGAGACTTGGTCATGACCGAAGCTCACAACGCTCGTTATTCCGTCCACCCGGGTTCAGATAAGATGTATCTGGATCTTAAAAAGTTATACTGGTGGCCTAACATGAAAGCAGATATTGCTACCTTCGTGAGTAAATGCCTTACTTGCGTAAAGGTTAAGGTCGAATACCAGAAACCCTCCGGTCTTCTACAACAATCGGAGATACCAGAATGGAAGTGGGAGCGGATCACTATGGACTTCATAACCAAGTTGCCCAAGACGACGGGGGGACTTGATTCCATATGTGTCATCGTCGATAGACTGACCAAGTCTGCACACTTCTTACCGATCAAGGAAACAGACAAGATGGAGAAACTTACCAGAACTTACATTAGGGAGATTGTAAGGCTGCATGGTGTTCCCTTATCTATCATCTCCGACCGAGATAGTAGATTCACTTCGAGGTTCTGGCAGTCATTACAAAGTTCCCTAGGAACTAGGCTGGACATGAGTACAGCCTACCATCCACAGACCGACGGGCAAAGTGAAAGAACTATCCAAACCTTAGAAGATATGTTGCGTGCCTGTGTGATCGACTTTGGAAAAGCTTGGGATACTCATTTACCCCTTGTTGAATTTTCCTACAACAACAGTTATCATACGAGCATAAAGGCAACTCCATTCGAGGCCCTCTATGGCCGAAAGTGCAGATCCCCTCTGTGCTGGGCTGAAATGGGTGATACCCAGTTTGCTAAGGGACGAGTTCCCAAAAGCACTCTCACAGGTCCGGAGATCATTCGGGAAACGACAGAGAAGATCGTTCAAATTCGTGAACGATTGAAAGCCTCTAGAGACCGACAGAAAAGCTACGCTGACAAGCGCATGAAACCATTGGAGTTCCAGGTAGGCGACCGAGTCCTACTGAAGGTCTCACCCTGGAAGAGCTTGATACGCATTGGAAAGCGTGGGAAGATCAATCCAAGATACATAGGGCCTTTCGAGATTCTTGCGAGGATCAGTCCTGTAGCTTACAAACTCAATCTACCGCAAGAACTCAGTAACGTACATCCTACCTTCCACGTGTCAAACTTGAAAAAGTGTCTATCCGACGAGACTCTTGTTATTCCACTCGACGAGATCGAGATCAACGAGAGCCTCAACTTCGTGGAGGAACCAGTAGAAATCATGGACCGAGAGGTCAAGCAAACCAAGCAAAGTTGCATCCCCATCGTGAAGGTCCGCTGGAATGCAAAGCGAGGACCTGAATACACCTAGGAACGCGAAGATTAGATGAAACACAAGTACCCACATCTGTTTCCCTAATCCACAAGTGTTTTCTTACTTTAAATTTCGGGACGAAATTCCCTCTAACGGGGGGATGATGTGACAACCCGATATTTCAACTCTTTGTAATGACCTAAAAAGTCAAATATTGTAACCACTTTTGAGTTAATAAAATTAACTTTGATAATAAAATGTCCAAAAAGTTCTATTTTTAATTCCCTCTATGTTTCAATGTCATTAAACCGGGATCTTACGTAAAAAAAGAACGCCCAAATCCGACTTCGTATATTGAAGTTAAGATTTTTCCAAGTTCGGCTTAGCAACAGACAGCTAAAAACTCGAATCGGAGATCGAGCGACTTTTGGCTGGAATGACCTAAACGAGAATCGAAGATCTCGACAATGGTATTTCAGCGGTGAAAAGTCTGGCAAAAACCGACGTCAGATAAAGAAGTTATGAATTTTTAAAGAAATTCCTTAATCACGTCATTTTATAATTAAATAATAAAAATAATTTCGGAATTTGCCAACGGAGTCTAAACGAAAGTTGTAGAGCATAGTCTCACCTTCGCGTGGATATAAAGACCATCGAAAACGGAGTTCGTATGAAGGAGATATGATTTTTTGAAATTTATTAAATAATTTATATATATATATATATATATATATATATATATATATATATATATATATATATATATATATATATATATATTTAAATCAAAAATCCGGTAATATCCGAAGGAAGAGTCAGTGTTCTCATCCGAGTTACGCGTTGCGTAACCTCGTACGCCCCGCGTACCCGAAGGCCTTGGTCTCGGTCCGTCCACGTCGCCCCTATGCGAAGCTACCGACCCGCCCGTCCGACCCGTCCCATCCGACCCGATCCGTCCCATCCGAAGCCGAGGCAGTCGAGGACTCGGTCATGCATGACGTACGTGTACGCGCTGCGTACGAGCATACGCCCCGCGTACCGAGGTTTCTCAGACCCCTATAAATAGAATGCGAGGGTTTCCAGAAAAATTGCTCATTTCTTCTCATTTCTCTTGCGTTTTGCCTCGTTTTCCGTGCCCGTTCAAACCCGAAGCCCTGGTCTTTTTGCTCAAGTCTCGAAGGTCGATTTTACTCCCGAGATTCCCGAGAATCCCGAGAAAAATCCGTTTCCCGAGACGAAACTCTGCCCGGTTTTCCATCTCGCTATCTTCAACCTTTCAGGTGAGTTCATACCCCTACATTTTCATGTTTTCTTCAAGTTTTAAGGGGGGGGGGGGAATACAAGTAGAAACAAACATGTTATTTAATCATTGATATGTATTTTATAACTGTGTTTGTCATTTAACATATTTCACATGCTACAAAATGTGATGCATGAAATGGTTTTACATCTTAAAAACACATTGTTACCAAATGTTTTACTTTGAAATGTTTATTAAAATGACATCAAGTCATTGTTAATTATTGTTCAAAACCCATAGATGTCTTACAAAGACCATTTTTCATTCTTGAACTAAACTATGCATATACACTTATATTCTTATATATGTATTGATGTTATAGCGTACATCTTTCATTTAGTTCCCACACTCTTGAGTAGTAAGAGTGTACAAACCTACATGATCATCCAGTTATATTACAGTAGATTATCATAGGGATAATTTGAAGATATTAAACATTACTTCTATTACAAGGAATCACACAAGAGTCAGTTCATTCATGAGTTCTTACTAGAACCTTACCTGATACATGAGTACCTTTACATATGCTTACATGATACATGAACACATTACAAGAGTACCTTTACGTAGATACCTTTACCTGTGTATACTTGTTTATAGTGAATATTTGTATCTCAAATTGCGAGGATGATTTATTAGTACCTTCTATGTAAATCTTCCTGCCTATCCCATAGTAGCTCAGGATATCTAAGACAGGACCCTATCCCACAGTACCTCGGGATACCTAGATGGGCCTCTATCCCACAGTACCTCGGGATATACGTACGGGACTAACCATTCCGAAACCCATCTGTTAGCAACAGTGGGTGATGAACATCTACGGATGCCTACGGTTATTACTTATACTAGGAGTACCTTTACGGGGACTAACCCTTCCCTCGCCCTGCTGCTGCTACAGAGGACAATTGGACAATCTTCGGATGTTCATTAGGTTATATAAGTACATGTTAGCACCAGTACCTCCGGCTAACATTTACTTTATTACGTATTTCCTATTACTTTATTTTATGATACCTTTCACATAAACGATGAGTTAGACTAAGCACTTTTAGTACTATTCAATACAAAAACTACACTTCATACTTACAAAACATTCGGGTCTTGGCAGAAGACTACACTTCATACATACAGAACATTCGGGTCTTGGTAGAAGAATACATTTCATACTTATAGCAAATAAGGGTTTTTCTAGGGATTTCATACTTACCTCAACATTTTCATTTAAAGGTTTACATGGCTTTCATAACAGATTTTCACAAACAAGGCAATGACACTTATATACTTATGAATTCACCAGCTTAAAGCTGATACTCGCTTTCAAAATAACTTGTATTCTCAGGTCATCAGTAGACAGGTACAGAGGCCAGGTTTTGAGAAGTCGGAGTAGACAAATCTCGTCTTTTATTTTGATTGTATATTTTTGGTGTCTTATTACAATGAAAGAACACACATGTATTAAACTTTACTTATAATGCAATGGATGATGTTGTTGCTTGTTTATTATATTACACTGTTGTGATACTGTACATGACATCCTCCACCCCTGAACGTTTCCGCCGTTCGTGGTTTTGGGGTGTGACAATCTTCACCACAGAACACTACCAAACAACCTATTCCATAAATACCCAAATTTACCAAAATACCCTTGGAAGTCAAACTGGTCAACTCTTGGTCAAAGTCAAAGTACTCAGTCAAAGTCAGCCTTTCTAGTTGATTCTACTCGCCGAGTCACCCCGATGACTCGTCGAGTTCCTATACTCAGAAACTCCCATAATACGACTCAACTCTCCGAGTTGCCCCAAGACTCGTCGAGTCCAACGATCTTTGAGTCCCATCTTGTCCGACTCACTGAGTCGCCGACCGACTCACTTAATCCAAGGGTTTAACCAAAAGAGGTTAGGGTCTGCGACCAGACTCGCCAAGTCCAAGGCAATCTTCAACAGACTCGTCGAGTTGTTCTTCCAACTCGTCGAGTACACCCATGTGACTCGCCGAGTCTCTCCAGTTCTCAATCCATTCAGCAGCTTTTCGAGCCATGCAGGGTCTCCAATCCATAGATCCACCCTTCTACAATCTAACCCTCACATAAAGTTGCAAACTTTACGTGAAACCAAGGAGATATAGGCCCAAAACATACTAGGGTTGGGGTTTTAGACAAAGGGGCATCACCACCAACTCAAAGACTGAAGCTTTATGACATTCTAGGCCATCATGAGTCTAGATCTGGAGTAGCAACCCCACATCTAACTCCAAATCCGAGATTGGTCTCAAAAAAAGTTAAAGAACTCCCAAAACAACCACAAAGGATGAACCATAAAGGAATTAGCTTAAGATAAGTGCTCCTTACCTTAGAGATGTGCCCAAATCTGATGTAGATCCCAGATCTATACAAACCCCTTGATGCTAACTTCCAATTTCTCAAGCTCCTTCCAACAATTTCTTTTTCCAAGTCCCAATCTCCTCAACAGTGAAGCCTCACACGAAATTAGGGTTTTCTGGAACTCTTAGGGGGATTAGGAGGCTGGGGGAAGGACATAAAGTCCTTTAAATAGGGTGCAACCCTCGAGATTAGGGTTTTCTCTCTTCAGCACCAACTCGTCGAGTCCACCACTGACTCGGCGAGTTGGCCACTTAAACCCGCGATCAATCCCGCTCTGACTCGACGAGTAGCATACCTACTCATCGAGTAGCTCCCTTAATTTACACTTAGCACCCTCCAACTTCTTGCTTCCGAACTTGGGATGTTACAATCAAAGCATGTAGTTTCATTAAGTGGTTCTGCCATATACCTACCTTTCACCCTCCATGATGTTTTCTTAGATAGACCTTCTGTTTCATCGGCGTTATCAATCGGTACTAACAAGAAAAACTCATCACAACCATCAGCATTATCTTCTACTACAAATGTTGTCAGTTCAGCTGTCTATTGCTGAGTAACTCCATTAACTATATAAACTTGATTTGGAGTCGTTTGGACCTTTTGATATACAACAACCTTTTCTTTGAGAACTTTGGTCTCCTCTTTGGATAAACGAGCGAAGTCAACGAAATTTTCAGAAATAAGATTTTTGTTGGTTTCGGGTTCGCTCTTGACAAATTTGGAACATTCCACCTCATCTTTGTTGGGTTCTGAGCATCCTAACACTCCTAAGGTGTTCATGAAACTTTAAATACCTTGGATCTATGTTTTCACTAATTATACATGCAAAGGAGTTTCCAAGGTATTAAGCCTACAACTAGCATAGAAAGATGTAAACTACATAAGATACAAGTTAGGATAACATACCTTATTGTGGGGCTTGAATTCTTGATGTATCTAGCCTTAAGAGCTTAGCCCCCAATAGTGTGGAAGCCTCAAGTGGAATCACAATACATCATGGACACAGAATGAACTTGAGAGAGAATCTCCATGCACCAAAAACTCCATGAACTCTAAGACTAGAGTAAGTCACGATTTTTGGGCTAGAAGCATTTATTTATATGTGTGAGGAATCCAAGAATCATGGGCATAACCCATAACCCAGATCCATACCCATGCTTTAATGATCCATGGTTCATGTGGCCCAACTCTTTATGTATCCATACATAAACTTGGTCCAATATGGATCATAAGCCCAACATATATAAATATAACTAATTAACATACATAGTCCCCATAGATTTAATTAGTCCCTTTTGATCACCAAATTAATCTCCAAATTAATTCTTGATCAATATTAATTAACTCATATGATTTCATATTAATATATTATAACTTATAATATATTAATAAATCATATATAACATCTTCTCTCAAAAGTCCATCCTAACAAATTGCCCTGATGATATGCAACCCAAATGTACCATGCTACTCTCAGGTCAAGTACACATACCAATAATAGTTATGGGTTTAGAAATCTAATCCAACAATCTTCTACAGATATTACACTCATATCATCATCCTCATTGAATTCAGAACTGTTTTCAATATCAGTTTTATTTTTTGAACTCAACTTGTCATTCAAAGAGTCAAATTTATGTACCGTTTTGGTTTTGATTTTTAATTTGTCATTTTCATCCAACAAGTTTTTGAGCATGTCCTTATGGTCTTTTGACTTTATGAAGGACTCAATTTTATCAAGACAAATTTTGTAAGAGGGAGAAATATTATCAGAAGAACTAATGTTTTCACAGTTATATGCATCGGCATCGATTTCATCCTCCTTTAACTCAAGGAAGGGTAAAATCATACGATGTATCTTCTTCCATATTTCACAATCAAGATGCAATTGAGTAATGTTGGAATATAATCGTTTAGCAATCAATCAAAAAAAAACTCCGTTGTTTTAAAAGCTTTAAATTATCTCTTTGCAAATAAATTGTTTCATCCCTAGACCTATATAGCTCCTTCTCCTTTTGCTCAATCCACATACCCCTCTCCTC
Source organism: Lactuca sativa (assembly GCF_002870075.4). Classification (NCBI taxonomy): domain Eukaryota; kingdom Viridiplantae; phylum Streptophyta; class Magnoliopsida; order Asterales; family Asteraceae; genus Lactuca; species Lactuca sativa. The sequence goes on along the minus strand of NC_056625.2, from coordinate 169,965,675 downwards.
ACTCTTCGACGATATCCTGCTGATTTGATCAGTTAGGTTAGAGTTTGTGATGCAAGTTTGAGTTAAACTACCACTTATACTAGAAAATTTAGATTTTAATCCATTAAGTTCTTTTTCATAGTTTGTGATGGGTATTTTTAAGGAAACAAGAATAGATTGTACCTTCTTCATCAACTCATTGCATTCGTTGATCCGCTCACTGACAAGTTTCGCTGCAAAACACCTATCTTGTCACTCTTCCTCTTCATCTACTCCCCCATCAGTGATATAGCCTCTCATTTGTGACACTCTGGAAGTCACCATTAGACACTTTCATGCAACATTCTCTTCTTTCACTAGCAAAGTCCTGCCATGAGTAGGCTTCCTCACTTCTTCATCTTCAGAATTTGTGGACCAAACTTCAACAACTCCGAACGAATCATCAACAGTATTTCCCTGCAAAATAAGAACATTCATAGTGTTATTAGATCTAACTTTCTTCTTCTTGATCTCCTCCAATCGTCGTATGAGTTTCGCCTCCTCGTCATCATCGTCATTCTTTTCTGACGTCTTTCTCAATATACAATCTTTGGCAAAGTGATTTTTGCCTCCGCAGTAGTGACAATTTAAACCTGAGTCACCACCAAGTTTTACTTCTTTCTTTTATTCTTCGGTCTGAGAAACATTCTTCGGTTCCTCCTTCACTTTCTTGGCACTATAGCATCCCTGCCAGTTTCGGTTCTTATTAGCTGGGAACCTTCTTCTGATGAACTTCTTGGGATTTAACACCATCAACGCATAATCTTCACTTGCTAGATCATATTCATAAAGATCTAAATCTTCTTCTTCTTCAGCAGCATTCTTTCCTTTGGAGATAAGAGCCAAGGATCCCATGCCAGAAACCACATTTGTTTCTTTAGTCATTGCACTCTCATGTGGCTTTAATATTCCCACTAGTTTTTCCAGAGAATAAGACTTGAATTGTTCGTGTGACTTCACAGTAGACACCACATCCATCCATTCGGGTCTAAGGTCACTCATGACTGTGACCTTTTGTTCAATGACTTTCCTTTCAATCCCATGCTTTATCATCTTACTAAGAAGATGATTAAAGCGATCGAAGTCTTGGATAAGCTTCTCTTCAGGCTTCTGCTTGAAGTCACCAAATTCTGAGAGCAACAATGTTTGGATTGAGTGCTGAAGATGGTCATCTGTAGAACACAGTTCCTTCAACCTGTCCCATATTTCTTTCGTCGTTGTGCATGAATTTACTAACTAAAATGTGTCCGATTGTAAAGCAAACCTAATCATCCTTAAAGCTTTGATGTTGCATTGAAACTTTTCTTTCTCATCTTGGGGTATGTCTTTCACATCATTGACGAGTTGATTGTACTCCTTTTGGGTTTTAACAATTCTTGAAGTGCTTGAGTGAGCGAATGGACCTATAGTAATCGAATCCTAGATCAAGTATCCATTGTCTTCTGAACGTATCACGTAGTCTTCAAAGTGATGTGTCCAGACCTCATAATCTTGAGTGTACAATATGGGAATCCTTTTCGTTGATCCTATACTGTTGGAGATATTGATTGGGTTTGACTGAGAGTCATCCATGGACATGATGATGTTTGTTCAAAAACCTACTTAAGATGATACTTGTAAATAACATTAGGGTAAGATTGAATATTAAAGAACTACGTCAATAGTAGATGATGGTTCTAACAATATCAATCAAAGCGGAAAACCCTAAGATCTTCTTCAACAGAAGATATGTGCATGGATTACACAATCTCCTGCTCTGATACCAATTTATGAGTTTAAAAATTCTTAGATCGATTAGATCTTCAACAGGTTAATCAATAAAAACAAACAAACACAATAAACATGATATAGAATCAATTAATGCTTAATGATTCAAATGTAGTCACGCCTCAGCAGAGCTCGATCAAGAACTTGCACTATAGAGGGGAACTAGGGTTTGTTATACAATACGTAGAATAATAAACGAAAGCTTAACCTACAAAGGATGCATGCATGTACCTTAAATACTAAAAACCTAATCAAAACAAACATGGTTGGACAGGACCAAACCGGTAACAAAACTAGGCTAAGGACCAAGCTCAAAGACGCAACACATCTGGACCCAACACCCACAATTAGGGTTTCAATCTGAACCTAGTTCGCCCAACGTACACTATGGTACGCCCAGCGTACTGGGTAGACTCTGCGTCAAGAATACGCTCATGAGTACACGCAGCGTATTCTCCCTTACGCCCAACGTACTCAAAAGCCAAACATTTATTTCAAGGGCTAATTTTGACAACCTGAGGAAAGAAAAGGATCAAAGAGATATACCTAAATTCCTAGATGTTACAATGATTCCATTCCATGATATGGTTGGTTTTGAAATGGACAAAACTCTTTAAGATGTCATGCAGAGCACCATTTTTTACTTTTATTTGAATCAGCATGGAAATAACTCTTTTTTTTTACTTTTATTTGAATCAGCATTATTAACAACAACTAGTTTTAAGTCAGATTCTGTTTTTACTTATTTTTTTACTTTTAAGAAACAAACAACTCAATCAATGTTTTATTTGCAGTTTGATCCCTCGACAGGTGACGTTGAGAAAGATGGAGTAGAAGACAAATATAAACTGGAAGACTCAGAGATTGTTGTAGGTTGATCCCTCGTGTGACAGCTTGAAACAAAATCATCCAGAAACACAAGTGAGTGCTTCAAGTGGTGTATTAATAAACACAGGTATTAATTCCAAATCAACATATGTACATTGAGTTTATATAAACTTTCCTCCTTTTTTTATAACTATCCATTTTGATAATTATAGTATGCCATGGGACCCACAGAGTTCCCTTCTCAATCTGCTTAAGTAATTAAAAATTCCAACTACAAACTACAAGTTTGGTGCAAGATTCATAAATCCAAAGGTAGGTTATTTATGAGTTATGACCCTGTGTCATTGAGGACCTTAGTTTGCTGATTAGAATGTTGATCTATTATATGTGCATGCAGACAAGAGCACATTCCATCGTTTTGATAAATTCAATCTAAAATACAACCCATGTGGTTAGAGTAGGCTTCGCGAGATTTTCTTGAAACGGGACAATCTAATTCAGGGTAAGTTTCACATATTAATGGGGGCTAAACTCTAAAGAACTTATAAAATAAAACTCATGATTACTACTTTTTCAGGTCGTTTCCTTGCTGAGGTAACAAGCGAAGTGTTTGCAGGTCTTGAAGCGAGTAAATATCAAGTGAGTTTTCAAAGCCATGTTATATATATACACATTCCTTTATTTGTTTTGATTCATGTATGACACTTACACTTAAAGCTTTTGCCTTTTGACAGATGGTTGAACACAGAATATCAATATATGGAAGAAAGCAAAGTGAGTGGGACAATTTGGCAAGTTGGATTGTAAACAATGAATTATATAGTGAGAATGTTGTCTGGTTGATTTAGGTCTTGTATTAGTACAATACAATCATACATATACTCATTTTGACCAAATCCTTATACTTTAATATCAACTAACATTATAATTTATATGCATACTTTGTGTTGTTCAACTACCCCGACTTTACAACACATACAAAGAAATGGGTATTGTGACATCATTTTAGACCATTCTGGATAATGTCTTCCTTCCACTCTTTGAGGTTACAATCGATCCAGATTCACATCTCCAGTTGCATGTATTCTTGAAACAGGTAACACCACTCAAACTTAACATGTCACATAATTTGAATTTGATTTATTTTATTTAATGTAATGTTTTAACAATCTTATAAATACAATACAGGTGGTAGGATTGGATTTGGTGGATGATGAGAGCAAGCCTGAAAGACGCCCTACAAAACACATGCCAATACCTTCTCAATAGACAAACATCTTCAATCATGCATTCTCATACTATGTCTATTATTGTTATGCCAATCTCTATACCCTAAATAAGCTTCACGGATCAAAGGGCATGAAAACTATTAGATTTTGTCCTTATTGTGGGGAGGTATGTGTGCAAAAGATGTAAATACCCTCATCCTAATTGGAAATAACATTTTTGCATGTATGTTTGTGATTAGGCGAGTGACATTGACCACTTAGCTGTCTCATTTCTTACAACTCACCACATTGCACATGGCATTAATCTCGGAAAATCCCCTGTACTTCAATATCTATACTCCCTTGCCCAGGTAACAACTAACAAATTCCATTTTCCTGCTTTTAATTTTATTGATAAAAAATTTTATTATTATTATTATTTGGTCAGATTGGTCTTGCAATGTCTCCTTTAAGCAACAACTCGTTATTTCTGGATTACCATCGGAATCCTTTTCTGATGTTTTTTCTACTAATGACCCCTTACAAATCCATCTCACAAAGGAACCCTTGGTGGAGGAATACATTATTGCTGCTTCTGTAAATATATTCCTACTGCACTCTCATTTTGCAATATGTGATCGGAATTAAAGTATCTTAAATTTTTTCTACAGGTCTAGAAGTTAAGTTCATGTGATCTTTATGAGATAGCACATAATTCCATTTACCAATCACGTTTCTCTCACGTTCTCAAGGTAAAAACTACTTCAAGTTTATAAATATGGGTAATGAACTTTATTTAAGTTTTTGCATTTCATTACCCGTTATAGCAATGTACTTAGTACTCACATTTATTTACAAATAATTAGCAACTTAGTAGGTTAGTTGGTGTTACGTGAATGTGAAAGGGGTAAGTAAAACTTGAGAAAAATTTGTGTTTTTTGTTTTTTTAGTCTCATTGGATTGGGCAAGAGAACTACAAGAGAGGGCCAGATAGAAATGATATTCACAAGACAAATGTACTACACATCCGACTTGAATTCTGAGATGTGGTTTGTATTTGTATATTATTCAATTGTGTATTAGTATGAATTTACGCACCAAAAATAATGACTGTTACATGCATTTTGTTTATGATAATTTTGGTGATGCAATTCAGATATGGAGAGAAGAGATCCAAGGGTAGCTTTGTAATTGTTTGGTGTGTTGTAGTTAATGCTTAATGGAAGAGTTTTGACTGATGGACGAGTAAACGCCAGAGTGAAATGTGATTTGTCTGAGAATATTACCATGAAGACCAATGCTCTGGTAGAAGGGTAGATTAGTAATTATTTGTTTATTATTTACATATAATACAAACAAAGCATTTTTTGGCTGAATGAACTTTATCGATAATTCATTTTATTTTTCTTCTCAGCTTACAAGTGAGCCACACATGTCTCATGGAATGATCAATTTTGACTACAAGGTAAATTATTAGTCTTGTATGCTTTACAAGATTTCCATTTTTATTAAATTATGTCATTTTATTGGTAACAGTTTTTCAAATTTGTATGCAGGGTATTGACTATTGGACTCAATTCCAACTTGGAAATGAAGGTTTGCTTGGTGCTACTTATATTCAGGTAAAAGATTTCCCATCTCTTATATTAATGTTTTGTTTTAATGTTTGGCTTATTACATTACTTTTGTCTCCTTTGTTGTATGTAGGTTTCATTGGCATCTGATTTAATGTACAATTACATGTCAAGGGATGTCACTGCCAGCTTTGGCTATGATTATATACTTCGCGAGGAAATTCAATATAATTTATATTTTATGTTTCTTTATTTAAATAAAGTTTGGGAAATTGGCATCAAATTTTGGAGTTAGTAACGGATCATTTTAAAAACTAGTCATTTTTACATTGACGGTGTCGGCTTAGAAGCAAGATTGACTCAAATGGCTGCACATCTGCTTTTCTTGAAGAAAGGTTAAACATGGGTCTTAATTTTATCATCTATGCTGGGGTCCGTACACTTATCATACTCAGTAATTCCATGCATAAACACCATAAAGAAAAGTATTATATACAATAAATACCAATATACATTTTCTTTAACAAAGGAATGGAATGAACCATTACATTCCATGGTCATATTTGGTTGGCCTGTATGTATGAAATGAATTTTCATATGTTTTTTTACATCACATATAAAAAGTCAAACTAGTGGACCCAAAATCTAAAAAATCAAACTAGTGGACCATCATCTCTTTTATCATGTTGATCCATTTTGTCTTCTTAATAGAACGCTTCAAGCTTACATTTAATGGTTGAATATTAAACTTGATAAATACTTTATATTTTAATGGAACCCGGAACACCACATGGATCAAATATCATATCTCAAGTGCGGTCCCACATTCTTTAAATAGAGAAAAGGGTAATTTCGTCTTTTACAACTAACATTCCATGTTTGATTCTTCTAATAATTATATTAGCATATTAATTTTTTGACTTTTATTTGATCAGGTCACAAGAATTATCGGAGCAGGGGTTCTTAGTCTTAAAGAATTATGAAAGGCAAGATGCAACTCTACTTAGTTGGAATTTGATGTTTATTATCTTTGTGTATATCTTCTTAGTTTGTATAGCATTACATTGCAGAATGTGTCCCTTAATAACAATGTAGTATTAGGTTATATAGTTAGGGAAAACCTCTTAATAAGAATGTACAATTAGATCCCCTTAATATCTATGTATTACAATTTTTTCACATGATGTTATTGGATGAAATTGATTGTTTTGGTATATATTTGTTTACATATCTTTGTATTATGCGTAAATAAGTATCGTAAAGATGCGTCGTAAATGCATATCGAAAATTGTTACTGAAGTTTATGACACACAAATGCGTGTCATCTTCATTTACGACAAGGGCTTCCTTGATACGCATTGTGTGACATAAACACGCACGTCATAAGGTTATGACACACAAATGTGTGTCCTCTTCCTTTATGACAGGGCCTTCCTTGATACGCATTGTGTGTCATAACTACATGTCGTAAATGCGTATCATAAATGCGCATCGTAAATGTGCATCGCGAATAGACGATGCGCAAAAGCGTGTCGTCTCTCTTTATGACAGGGCCCTCATTGACATGCATATGCACGTCGTCTGAGCGTTTTACGACACACATTGCGCGTCGTAAAAGGCTGTTTTTCTAGTAGTTCTTGTAGGGAGAGCGTGATACTTGGGTATTGTGACAACCGTCAATTTCCGGTCAAGTCAAAGTCAACTGAAGTCAACAAGTCAAACCGGTCAAGTCAACTAACCCTTGTGTACTAGGGCTTACGTTATGTAATTACTAAACAACTCGCTATTCTAATAAGGGATCATAAATCGAAAAGTATGTACATCTAGATCTCCTTAACCTAAAACTATGGTAGGTGACGAGCCAAACGATAATACAATGTTGCATACTCATCGGGAGTGTGTAAGATCCTTAAGCAAGGCTTAACAGGGTTTACGGACCTTGCATTGTGAAGCTGGACACTCAAAAAGGTCACAAACGAAATGTCTCTCAGTCGTTTTCACTCTATCTCACTTTAATCGAGAATCTCTCCCAAATCTCTCCAAGAATGTGAAATCTCTCCCAAATCTCTCTTTATACGAGAAATCTCTCTAAGAATGTGAAATCTCTCCCAAATATCTCTTTGTATGAGAAATCTCTCCAAGAATGTGAAATCTCTCCCAAATCTCTCTTTGTATGAGAAATCTCTCCAAGAATGTGAAATCTCTCCCAAATCTCTCTTTGTATGAGAAATCTCTCCAAGAATGTGAAATATCTCCCAAATCTCTCTTTGTATGAGAAATCTCTCCAAGAATGTGAAATATCTCCCAAATCTCTCTTTGTATGAGAAATCTCTCCAAGAATGTGAAATCTCTCCCAAATCTCTCTCAAAAGTTTCCGTAACTTTTTGAAGTCATTCGGGTCATTCCGACCCTTAACCGGGTCAAAAACGGCTTAAAACGGAGCAAAAACGGACAAAAAGGGCTTAAGGACCCGAACCCCCTCTTAAGGACCCGAAACCCCTCTTAGGGACCGAACCCTCTGAGCCGAAGGCTGCTGAACCGAACCCGAAGTGTCCTCTCGGGCCCGAACCTCGCCTACACACCCGAACCCGAAGGCTCCTGGAACCAAACCCGAAGCTACTGTTCACTTCGGTCCAGTTCGCTTCTGATGACTTCGGACCGAGCCCTTCGCTTCCTTGTTGCCTCTCCTCGTTTCGGACCCAACCTCAGGAGCACCGAACCTCGGCCAGGACCGAGAGGTCTCGCTAGGAAGCTTCTTTTCTCCCGGTTTTCGTCTAATTTTGCGTTTTAGGCCCGTTTTTAATTCTTTTAACACGGGATTTTCACCAAAACTTTATTTTAACATATAAGACCCTTTAATTAATGATTTATCACGTTCTTAAGGATAAAATCTTATCCAAAAGAGAGTGGGTGAAGTACAAAGATAGAGTGTTGACCTTCCTTTATTTTATGACACAAGCAACCCCATACCCACTCCATGACTAACCCACACTCCTCCCCACCATACTTTGTCACTTCCTTGTCCTTTTTACCTCTCTCACAAGTCATTCCCACGTTTTGAGAGCTGGACATTCATCCTCTCTCCTCATTTTCTCTCACTCTCTCTCATTTCACCAAAAATACAACACAACTTTTCTCTCAAACTTTTTCTCTTTATTTCAAGACTCCAAGGCTGATTTTCAAGATATATTCTTCCCTTGGTAAGTATAATTCATCCTCCTTGTGATTATTACACTTCTTTCTACTCAAATCATTGATTTCTTACACAAACATCATCACATTCTTGTTAGATCTTCGACCCTTCAAGTGATTCTTCAAGTGTTCTTGAGTTGAACACTTCTTTTCTCCATCATCCATCTACTGAAATCACTCAAGGTGAGTTCATACCCCTACATTTTCATGTTTTCTCAAGTTTTTAGGGGGGGAATACAAGTTAAAACACCAAGAACATAACTAAACTTTTCTTACAGCCTTCATCAGAAAAGTTCAACTCCATTCACGGACTGTTTTGGACAACTTAAACATTTTAGATTTCAAAACTGTTTTAGGTGCAAGTAGTTCCAATTCTTAGCTTTAAGATGACTACTTACACATCTCCATACGATTTTTCTACAATTTATGGTGATTTTTACAAAACTGCCTATCATTTCAAACATCAATCCGGACCAGTCTGTGATTATGGACTTTTTCACACAAGTAAGAGGTCATTAAAATTTATAATAAAAATTATGAACAAACTAGACTCATTTTCCAAACTCTCAGAATTTAAGGATTCGGAGTTTCACCTTTAGTTATTTTTCTAGGAATTTTCTAAAAACAGAATAGAAATGGAAATACTAGAAAAATGTTTTCAATTTCATATACACCTTGTAACTTGTTGAGCAAGGTGTGTACCTTCATGTGATGATATGTTATTACCATATATGTCATCTTGTCTTATTATATAGACATACATCAAAAAACAAATGGATTCTTACCTCCATAAGTATAGTAAATATATAAATGATATTTCAAGGCTATATCCATTAAAATATAAACATTGGTAAACTATGACAAGTAAGGCTTATGCTCACTACCCAAACAAAGTGATAAACTATAATAGGTATAGTTTAGGGTTCTTTTACATAACAAACACATTATTAAAGGTGTTACACATACAAAAGATTTATTACCACTATGAATAATTATGATAAACTATAATAAGTATAGTTAAGCCATTATACCCCCACAAACGAACACGCTAGTTATAATCGGTATAGTTATGGCATTCATATATTACAAACAAAATGATAAACTATAATTGGTATAGTTTATGTTTCATCTACACTACGAACTTAATTACAAGAAAGGAATTCACCATCACAACCACTTTTGATAAGCTATAATATGCATAGTTCATGTTCACTACCACTATCACTATTTGAATAACTATGATATGTATAGGTTATATTCACCATCACCACCACTTTTGATAAACTATAATATGCATAGTTCATGTTCACTACCACTATCACTATTTGATGAACTATGATATGTATAGGTTATATTCACCATCACCACCACTTTTGATAAACTATAATATACATAGTTCATGTTCACTACCACTATCACTATTTGATGAACTATGATATGTATAGGTTATATTCACCATCACCACCACTTTTGGTAAACTATAATATGCATAGTACATGTTCACTAGTCACTATCACTATCCGATGAACTATGATATGTATAGTTTATGTTCACAGTCACTATTACTATTTCGTACACTACATTAGGGTTTGGTTCCGGTTTTTGGATTTAAGTCCACATTCAATTTTCTCATTGTTAGACTTCAACCATAATCGTTGAGCGTATATGCTTGAGTCATATAAGAATTTAGTCTTGATTGGCTTAGAATTGGTGGGGCCCGCCTCATCTCCTGTTCCTCGTTGGGTTGTGGACCTAGGGCAGACCCACTATATTCAACGTTTTATCTAACCTAAATCTTATATAACTTATATACGCTGGAAGATTATAGGGGAAATCTACGGGTCATTCTAGGGTTCATTAATGCATCATATAGAAATATTATGTTCATACTTAACTAAGAAAATATTGGATTTTCTGGAAATCAAACTCTATCGATTTTACAAGGAAAATGGTTTCTACTTCAATCAAAACTCTTATGAACTCACCAACTTAATTGTTGACACTTTTTCAAAACTACTTGTATTCTTAGGAAATCAGTGAAACAGGAAAACTTCAGCGCTTTGAGGATGGGACGTTAAACCATCAACAATTTATTTTTGTCATCATAATGTAATTGATTTTGAAACATGTAAACATATACTTTGGTGTAACTTTTTCAATTATATTTATGATGGTTGTATTTACTTTGAGCACTATTATACACGTTGTTGTGATACTGTACATGAAGTCCTCCACCCCCGGACGTTTCCGCCATCCTTGGTTTAGGGGTGTGACAGGTATAGATCTATATTGGGACTGACAATCTCGCACCCTAAGTTGCTTACAATAGCTAGACCGGCAAGTTTGGGGTGACAAATGTCAAAACATTCCGACGCCTGAAGAATATCGTAACATGCTTACTATGTCAATAGCACGGCTATAATAACTCACGTAGGGAAACAACGACACATATAGTTTACAGGGATTTTTACATTTCAAAAAGGGTTTTCACTCACTTTACATGTAAACTCATTCAATCCGGTTGTGAGACACTACTTCATTGTACTCTTAGAGTACTCTTTAAAGCCCTGTATTATAACCATAATCTCTTGTAGGTAGAGCGTGATACTTGTGTATAAATCTATATTGGGACTGACATTCCTGCACCCTAAGTTACTTAAAATAGCTAGACCGGCAGGTCTGGGGTGACAAATGTCAAAACTTTCCGATGCCTGAAGAACGTCATAACATGTTCACTATATCAATTGCACGGTTACGATAACTCACATATAGAAACAACGACACATATAGTTTAATGGAATCCCTACATTCATAAGGGTTTTATTCACTTAAAACTGCACTTACTATCATAAGTATGGAAGATACTTGTATAATTCGGTGTTTGATCTTTAAGACTACGACTCAATCTATAAGGAAAAATGTTGGATTTTTCTTGAGCACACATTACAATTACAAAGGAATCAGTTCAAATTACGCACTACTGTAGTATATTGTATCCACGAACAAACACTCACTCTCTTCGGTCTTAGGGTAGTTAAGACTACATATCGCCTAGAATGGTTAGATTCCATCTATAATTGCTATGTGTATGCAACAGGGTTATATATAATTTTAGACTCAATCAACTCGGAAATGGATGTGAATGTCTTAGATCTTGTTCCTCGTATAGTTGTGGGCTTAGGGCAGACCCATTATATTCGACGGTTTATTCGATCTTGATTTTTATATGACCTATATACAATGGGGGATTATAGAAGGAACTTATAGGTTTTCCTAGGAGTACACTATTTTATGACCTAGAAGCTCACGTAAATGGAGTAACTTAACCCGAGAGCATGCATACATAAGGGTTGTATCAGCATAAAACTACATTGCATTGTTTTCAAGTACAAAACAACTCTCATTTCGGAAATCATGCATCCAAATGGTTTTATATAGATTTAAAATCTACGTAATATTACCACTCAGGAATACGATAACATTTATACATTTTGGCCCGAAGGGACTAAAACTACATTCCATTTTTACTAAGAAAATATAGGATTTTCTAGAGGAACATACGGACATTTTAAAAGAACAAAAAACTTGTTTTCTAAAACAAAATACTTATGAACTCACCAACTTAAATGTTGATAGACTTTTAAAATTACTTGTATTCTCAAGAAACTAGTAGGCAGGTACACGCACATGTTTTCAAGAAGACGGAGCATAATAGCTTTTAGTCGTAGTTTTTACTATATACATTTGGAAGTCATTCAAGATATCTTTCAAATACAATGTAAACACTATGATATCAATACAATAGTTGTTGCTGCTTTGATTACTATTATTCAATTGTGATGATATTGTACATGACGTCCTCCGCCCCCGAACTTTTCTACCGACTCGGTTTGAGGGTGTGACACACAAAGTAATTAATACGTGTTTCCTTATATTTTCAAATTTTAATATGCTTCGTTCAATGTACATAATTCAACATTGACATATTCTTTCAGAATTCATTGTCATTTTAAACCAAAATAGTTTACATAGGAAAAATAATCAAACTTTGTTTTGTTTCATTGATAAAACTAAAAAAAAAAGGTTAAACCACAAATATGGCCAAAATATAATTATTTCTTCCAAGTTTGTTTTATTAGTATAAATTGAATTTTTTATTTATTCATCATTTTGTTTGCATTTATTTGGAAATTTTACTTTAAAAATATTTAATGTTTACATCTTGATATTTAATATTTTCTTTAAAAAAATACTTAATATTTATATCTTCGTATATAACTTTTTTTAATAAACTCATGTAATACACAGGTTTCACACCTAATAAATAATATAGATGAACAATAGAATGACACGTGTCTTAAAAAGCTTTTTTTTTATTATATTGGTTTAACAGGAAGACGTCACGGGTACAGTTTTGACAAAGTTAATCAGACTTCGCCAAAAATATTTTGAGGTCATCAATCGACCAAGGATTGAAGGTAATGTGTCTTGTTTCGATCTCATGAGACATGATGTACGATTAAGCCGTTTGGTAAATAGAAAACAAAGATGATATGATCTTCACCATATCGCAAGCGTTATGAAATTTCTAATATACATTCAAGCATCCTTCACTTATATGAAACATTTTTGTCAATACGTGCAACTAATGCTAGTCTATCAACTATTTTAAATAAATTATGCGATCTTTTACACCAACATGTTCATCATCTACTTTAATAAATAAAAACAATTTTTGTCACTAGTTACATTTTCATGCATTTAGTCACATTTAATTTTATGGTTAATTCTTAAAAATTAATTTTCATTTGTCATTTTGTGGTAATTTTAAATTTTCTTATTTAACTATTCTAATGCTTAGTTTATAAAAAGTAACTAATGTGTTATTAATTTGTTTCCTTATATTTTCAAATTTTAATATGTTTCCTTCGATGTATATAATTTAAAATTGCATGTCATTTTCTTTCAATGTTCTTTGTTATTTTCGACCAAAATAGTTTACATAGGAATAATAATCAAACTTTGTTGTATTTTATTAATAAAACTAAAAAAATAGTTAAACCACAAATATGGCTAGAATATAATTATTTCTCCATAGTTTGTTTTATTAGTATATAAATTGAAATATTAATTTATTCATCATTTTGTTTGTATTTATTTTAAAATTTTACTCTAAAAATAGTTAATGTTTACATGTTGATATTTAATATTTTGTTTAAAAAAATACTTAATATTTATATCTTTATATATATAACATTTTTTTAATAAACACGTATATTATAATGGTCTCATACCTAACACTTAACAAATAATATAGATAAACAATAGAAGAACACGTGTCTTAAAGAGCTTTTTTTTTATCATAATGATTTAACATGAAGATGTCATGTGTCCAAAGACTTCACCAAGATTATTTTGAGGTCATCAATCGGCCAAAGATAGAAGTTAATGTCTTCTTTTGATCTCATGAGACATAAGTCGTTTGATCTCATGAGACATGATGTACGATTAAGTCATTTGGTAAATAGATATGATCTTTACCATGTTGCAAGTAGTAACCATTATGAAATTTCTAATATACATTCAAGCATCCTTTGCAACTAATGCTAGTCTATCAACTATTTCAAATAACTTATACCATCCTTTACATCAACATGTTCATCATGGCTTCTCATTCTGAGAAACTTAAACGAAGAGATTGCTTGAATTGGTTCATTTGTTTCTCGAATAAAACTGTAACACATCACCGCTGATAACGTCCCTGTTATAGGTCCAACAACATACACCCAAATACTCTTATAAACATTACTAGCTATTGCTGGTCCAATAGTGCGTGCAGGGTTCATTGATCCTCCTGATATAGGTCTAAAAACAAAGATTTACTGGTTTATATTAAGCTATAAGAACAGTATTAAGTCACAATAACAATACTTTAGAATTTTAACTTTTACCCTGCTAAGATAGAAGTAATGCATACTGATGATCCTACCGCTATACCTGCTAACTCTCCTACCTGAAAACATTTGAAGAACAAAGTACTTGTTTACATAACAAGTATTAAATTAATGTTTCTTAAAGAGAATTCTACTTTTAATTATGCTCTTACGGCTTTAGAATCAGTGGCTACGGCTGATGTAACAAACATCATTGTGAAAGTTACAATGATTTCCATGATTAGAGCTTGTAAATCAGTCCCTGAAGGTGTTGTTGTACCCAAATACTTTATTGGCTGCAATATTACCTTTAGGGAAAATGAAGCCGATATTGATCCTATCACTTGTGCTCCTGCATAGAATGGAACCTACGTAGACGCAATAATCGTAGATAATTGTAAAGATATTTGTGATTCACATCTTATAATTATAGACAATTAAAATACTCCCTCCGTTCTAAAATTATAGTCCATCTTTCCTTTTTGGTTTGTCCCAAAATAATAGTCAATTTCTAAAAATAAATAATATTTTTACCAAAATACCCCCTTATTATTACTTAACCAACTAAACATTTAATGGAACATTAAATGTAAAGTAAGGACAAAACTGTAATTTTATTATATAAAGTTAATAGTAATTAATGTTTTTCTTAATCTGTGTGTTTTTTGTCTGTGAACAATAATATTGGGATGGAGGGAGTAATTATTAAAAAATATGAAATAATTATCGATGAAACAATAACATCCATATTTAACATTACAACATAATTGAATATAGATGTCTTTAAAATATTTGATTCCCTTAAATGGCAACAATCCTATTGGGCCCTCATGGCTCAAATTAGGACATCCTTTATTACCAAGCTTTTTCATATCACATGTGCCTACATCTTTATCAAATAATCTGGATATATCTATCATAATTTTGCATTTAATGTAGCCTATAATTATGTCTATAGGGTAGGTACCTGATTCCAAGGGAATCGTCTAACGGTTGCAAAAGCTATAGTGACTGCGGGGTTCATATGTGCACCAGAAATATGCCCAACTGCATAAATCATAACGGTGACAATGAGGCCACCGGCAAGTGAAGCACCAAGATAAGACACCTTATGTTCATGGGTTCCACTAAGTGCCGCCGCTCCACATGTAACAAACACCAATAAGAAGGTGGCCACCACCTCCGCCACCACCTAGTAAAACATAGTCACACCACCACAAGTAACATACAATAAAAAACTAAAACCGGATGAAAAACCCTAGAAAGTTGATATATTTTGAAAAACTGGTTGTATATTTCTTTAAAAACTGAATTTTTAGGGTTGGTTAAGTTCTTTTATGGTTAAAATTGGAAACATGGAACTGAAATAGCCTTTAATGACCTTCTTTTATTTTATTTGTAATTCCACACATCAAAATATCATTAGTGTTATATGATTTTTGTTGGAACTATATATCTAAAATGTTAATGATTTGTGATTGACATCTCACGTAAGTGTTGGACGGATTGATGTGAACCCCTCACATGATGTGGTTCATGATTTTTTGTGAGTGTAATTATTATTCAGCATTTTAAAATTTAAAATAATTAAAATACGGTTACGGTTTCTACTAAAAATTAGAATAATAAGTTTGTGTTTACGTCCGGCTTCCATTATATTTCAGTATAGTTTTGAGTTAAGTACTTATTTTTCTGTTTAGATTTTATTAACATGGTTATAAAAAACACAAAAAGTTCATAGAAAAACAGAAATACCAAAAAAAAATGATGAAGTAAACCAACCAAACCTGAAGATTATAATATTTCTTTTCAAAAGTAAAAAACGAATTTCTTTTTGCTCGGTTTTAGTTTTAGTTAAAAACTGAACTTAGCTCAATTATGCCAACCCATATATAAACTCTACGAATCAATTACAATTTTTCTTGGGGAAGATTTATTAATTTTTGGTTTTTTAACTACAAAAACAAGAAGAGTGAGCATGAAACTTGGATCATGGTAGTACGAATCCACAATGATGGAATTGGTGTATTACCTTTCGGATAAAACCAGGAGGGTAATAAGCATGAAACATCGAACTAACTTTAAGTTGCTGGTTTTCTGATGCTTCCATTGTGATGGATAACTCGTCTGTGTCGCCACTTGAATGTGCTTTGGACATGTTTTCACCCTTACACATAGAAAACAAGGTTAAGAAAACTTTAACTAGAAAATAACAGATGTTTCCGACATCTTCTCAATTGACTAAGATTTTGTTGTATACATATAATCTACAATTAACTCATTAAATACACATAAATTCCAACATATAGAATTATTAGAGCAAAATATCTTATGCACGTTGGTACTATTTGAATTCCATTAGAACCTAAAAGCAAGAACGTATATCTGTATGACAAATGAAAGATTGACATCGTTTAAGTGACATTCTAAACAATGTTTTCTTTTACAAAGTAAAACAATCACTTTACACGAAGCAAAACATATGTGGTTTATGGTAACATCAAATGATAAATCATAATTAAATAATGCCAGTATAATGCAAAAAAGGGTTTCATACGTTAATGGTGTGGGCAAAAATTGGTATCATGAAAGCTTATCAAGTTCAAATCAATCCAAATCCAATTATGTAAACCAAAACGGGCCAGTGGAAAAATCAAAATTTAATGTGTTTTGCATAAATTTTAAAAAAGTACCATACAGTTTGGTGAGAAAACCATGCATCGATATTATTTGGGTAATTTGAACATAAATTTTTAATATTTTAAATTTTTTTCTTTATTGAAAACATCCTCTTAAGATGCACTTTCTAAGACCCTATATTTTTAGTTTGTAAAAAATAAGGAATATGATCACTTAAAATACAAAATGACTTATGGGTAACTGGTTTTTAATTTGTTCGGTAATCAAGTTTTATATTCAATTATAATTATAGATCTATAAACTTTAAATATGGATTTTAAAAATAGTTTTTCGAAAATAGAAATGAACAAAAGAATAGAATACGTTCTTTTACGTGCTGTTTTCCATGTCACTTTCTTTATGACTATTTTTTTGTGGATCTAGGAAATCAAATTAATTTTATTTAAATGACAAAATTACAAAAAAATACTTGTATGTATTTTTTTAGGAAAAAATATCGAAACAACTAAACTTTCGGACAGCTCGTCTTTTCAGCAAATTTGCTTGCAGTTTTGGTCATTGTCCAAATTTAAAAACTATTATACCCTTCTTATTATTTTTAAGATTTTTTAAAATATCTTTTAAATATATAAAAGATATAAAATTTAAAAGGAAATGAACACACGTCTCTCTCTCTCTCTCTCTCTCTCTCTCTCTCTCTCTCTCTCTCTCTCTCTCTCTCTCTCTCTCTCTCTCTCTCTCTCTCTCTCTCTCTCTCTCTCTCTCTCTCTCTCTCTCTCTCTCTCTCTCTCTCTCTCTCTCTCTCTCTCTCTCTCTCTCTCTCTCTCTCAAACAAAATGAATTATGATCCAAAGAAACAACCCCTACCCCCCAACACACAAACACATTTATTGGGATGAAGAAGTTTTGATGCGCATCCATCCGTAATCCACTCAACCACTATGAAAAAGGTGTCAATTTCCTCTTTAGTTTTTCATTTATTGGTCTCAACAACTCAGATCGCGCACCTCTCGTCGCACCTCTCTCTCGCTGGAAAGCGATATTGTCATTACTGATCTTGGTCTCAACAACTCTGGAAATTTTCTCATGATGTTAAAGTGAAAGATATGATTAAGGGTACCCAGCTTGAACGCTTCATACTGCTACCGACCCAAATGCAATCGTTTGAAATCCTATCAAGAGATTGAAAGAATGATAAGTTTCTTGAACGGGTTAGGTGGTGTCGAGTTGATATGTCATCGTCTAGACATTCTGAATTTTGATATGGATTCACAAACTAGAACTAGTGCAAAATTTTGGCGATTACTTTAGACGTAGATGCATGATTCCGATAGTGACGATTTAGACCTAGAGGTAATCTCCACTCAAACTCTGACAACAACTTTAGGCCCGGATGCAAGTTTCTAGAGGGATGACTTTAAACCCAAATGCAATCATTCTTTGTGGGTATGTTTTTTTTTATTAGATTTCAGCAAATAAGTTTTTAGCTTGTGCATTTAATCAATTTTGATCATCTTAAAGCGGTATATAGTGTGTTCTTATGATTAGTTGACGATTTTATGGGCTTCTTTGAATAAGAATAAGAACAAGAACAAGAACATGTGAATGTTCTTCAAATGGTGGTATATATATATATATATATATATATATATATATATATATATGAGTCCATTTACTTTTAATATTTATTACATATTTAAACAATATTTTTAAAAAAATTCTTAAAAATACTAAGAAGGATATAATCATTTGTTGAAAATGATCATCAATCCAAAATTTGAATAGGTTGGACATTTTTTTTGAAAAAATGCATACCAAGAGGATCTTTTTTGTAGTTTTGCCTATTTAAATTTAATCGACGATGTATAAGTTTAAGATTTGAAATTATAGATTTTATATTTAGTATTTATGCTAAAATTAGTAATATTTATACAACAAAAATCTATAATTACAAGAAAAAAACATCATAGTTACATATATGCAAACACATATAAGAAGATATTGATCTTCAAAAAAGGTTAAAAACAATACATAAAGAAACATATTTTATTTATTTATATTTATGTAGAAAGCTTTGTTAAATGTGACTTGAACATTTGCATCATGCTTATGGAACATTTGGAGCACTTAGATCACATTGGAGCACTTGGGGTTCATGGAGGATGTGACAAAGGAACGTATCTTATGAGAAAGGAATGAATCATCATACAAAGGAACGAAACAAGTGAAAAAGGAACGGATCTTCCAAAAGATGGTTTGGAGCAACTTAGATTGGCTTGGAGTTACTTGGAGTGGCTTGGAGTGGTTTTGTCCGACTTGGAGTGGTTCGGAACAACATGGTGCACTTAGAGCAACATGGAGCAACATGTTGCTCCATGAAGATGGAAGTTGTGCCAAGCATAGAGGATGTTGCGCCATAGGGTCATATCATGCACCATTCATGAAGTTGTTGAGCCAAGAGGAAAGGATTTGCGCCAAAGGAATGGATGTTGTGCCATAAGGGAATTATTGAGCGATCAAGGAGTGGAGTTACACCAAGGAGGAGAAGTTACGCCATCTTGAGGAGAAGTTGTATCATCCTCATGAGACGTTGTGCCATGGAGGAGATGTTGTGCTACCATGGACCATCTTGGTACATGATGTGCCATCTTGATTCCTTTTTTGTGCCATTTTGATCCACGTTTTACTAGAAGATGATCAATCTCAACAAATACACCATGTTGTGCCGCCACAATGGATGTTGGGCCATTAGTGGTAATGATGCACCACCTTTACATCATGATGCTCCACTACAGTCAAGGTGGTCCATCATATGCGTTATTGATACTCATGAGTTGTATGACATGGAAGAATGTTCTAGAAGATTTGCATGGTGAATTATGATTGGTTGACACCTTTCATCAGTCTATGGCCCAATGGCCTTGGCCCATTAGGGGTTTAGGTCTGATTCCTCAAGTAAAAATAGGGATGCATGCTAGGCCATTTTTTATCTTAGATTCTAGAGTGTTAGGCGAATCTCTATCAAAACTTTACCCGTAACCTCTATTTAAGGGATCTTAAATAAAGAATACTACCCTCCTGCCCATTGATGTAGGTCACCTTGACCGAACCACATAAATATTGTGTCTTATGCTTACATTTTAGCTTATTATCCATTTTACTTCATAACAAGCGGTATCAGTGATGTGGTTTGTATTTCTGTGATTGAAGATGTCTACTCACAAGTTTAATTTGGTGAAATTCAATGGTTCAAATAACTTCACATCATGGAAGGTGAGATGAAAGCTCTTGTAGTTGAACAAGGATGTGCAGCGGCACTGGAAGGAGAGGCAACACTGCTAAACAATATGGCGGCTAAAAAGAAGGTCGATATTTTGTTGAGTCACACATTTGTATATAGATCTGATGATGCAAAATGTATACATCATAGTCATAGTTAATATGAAGTTATGATGATGGAAATTCATATGTCGAAGACTGAAGACCATGTCCTGATGACTAAATAACCTTGAAGACTCTATCAACACCAAAGGCATGAAGACACCATCTACTAAAGACTGATCAGTGTGTCTAGACGCTGATGGTTATACACTGTTGACATATTGATCAGGTGATACATTGATGGTACTATTTGCTGAAGCTGAAGCTGAAACTGATATCCAAACACAAACGTTGATGCCCTGATCAGTCTGACTCTCTGAAGCTGATGTTCTAATAAGCCTCTAATATGTTGCTACTGATATCCAAATCTGGAGTAGATCTTATCTGATACATTCCATATATATATATATATATATATATATATATATATATATATATATATATATATATATATATATATAGTGGATTAGTTTATATGTAGATTAGATACAATCCCTTGATTGAAGGCATTTACTAGATTAGATTAGTATTTATTTATGTATTAGGGTAAAACCCTATTCGTGTCTTTGTGACAGCTTTATGCCATTTGTCTTTGTGACCTTCGTTCTCTTGGTGAGAACACCCCTCTCTTGGTGAAAGATATATTTGTGACACTTCTATGTTCTTCATTGCTCTTTCTTTTTTATATTTGATCTATGAATCTACAAAGGGTTTGGGACGTTCAATTAGTATCAGAGCAGGCTAGAACATTTGGTCTAGGATATGTTGAAGATTCAAATGTTCATTCTCTATTCAAAAACTTGACAAGAAGAAGAAGAAGAAGAAATCTTATATCATTCAGATATGAAGTATATTTCAGAATCACATAATAAAGAATGTGGTGTTTTTCTTTATTTATGGTACATTCTGATTAACCCATGTGTGTGTTGGATTAGTGTCTAAGGCTGTAACTATATTTGGTAAGTACTTGACCTGGTTGTGCATGGTCCTTTTGGGTTGCCTTCACCATAGCAACTTGATAGGGTGATTTAGAGAGAAGAGATATTATTATTAATATATATTATAAGAATAATATGTTCAAGGAATAATAATATTATTTGATTAATATAGGTCATAAATTAATTAGGAATTAATTTGGTGACTTAAAGAGATTAATTGAATGAAGGGGTATAAACCGTCAAATGTGTGAAAGTTGTATTTTGAGCTGATAACCCTTATGGATATAGGGTTGGACGATTTTAGGGATATGGATCACCTAGAAATCGTCCAAGGCCTTATCTAGGAAGGGATTTGGATTGCTTTGAGGCTAAGTTATCCAATTAGGGTTTAAGGGTGAAACCCTAGGAGCTCATAGTATAAATAGACCCATAGGGTTGAAGAAATCGGACACCCTGGTAATTGGAGAAACTCTAGTGCTGATTTCCCTCTTCCTCATCTCTCTCAAATCATCTTCTTGCTAGTTGGTGTTTATAAGCCATTAGATGAGTGACATTTGTGACTCTAAGCTCTAAGAAGAAGAAGGTTTTCAAGCAAGTAACTCAAGGTATCATTCTAAATCTGTTTTCATATGTTTTAATTGTTTGTTTACGTTAGATCTAGCCATGAAAGTCTTGGATATGTTGCAAGTTCAATTAGTGAAACCTAGATCCAAGCTATAGGGTTGTATGTGCACATAGGTAAAGTTCTTTTGTCCAAAACCCATCAGTGGTATCAGAGCCATGATTGGTTTCAATTGAATGTGATACTTAACTGTTTTGCTTGCTGAAAATTGTTTTTCTTGCCCTCTATCGACCCAACTCGGCGAGTCAGTGTTTGGACTCGGCGAGTTGGCCCTACTCGGCGAGTCCAAGCGTCAGACGGAGGATAATTCGGGATTTTGTTGCTGTTTTGTCCTGGATTGATACCTGAATTGTTTTATTATGTAAAAATCCGAATTTTAACTTAATTTAATGGTTATCCTTGACATAAACATAGAGAATTTCAAATCCTTTAAATATTGATTATTTATATGATAAATATTGGACTATTTAAGATTATTTGGTAATTATCTAATGACCAAAATTTAATTAGGTCAAATATAGATAATTATGAAATTAGTTGTTTAATTTGAATTATTTGTTATTTGATCCCTATTGTGTGAAAAGTTCAATTTCTATCCTGAAGTTTTGAAATTTGAATTTTGTGATTAATAGTTTAATTTAGAAGAATTTAAATTTCAACCCCTAGAGTTTTACAAGTTTAAAATTCAACCCTATAATATTTATATTATTAAAAGCTTAATAAATATATAAGTAAAATTAAAATGCCAGTCTTACTGTTAGTAGGCTTCATTCACGAAGCCGGTCTATAAGGTGGGTATAAGGTTGCTGCCTATAAAATGGCGCTTAATGGGTGTACACTCACACCCACCGCTTGCTTGACCGGTGGAGGGTCGTTAGCCGAACGGGTAGGATAGGGCAACTCTCTCTCCTCATTAATAAGTATAATGAAACTATAAAGTAACTAAACTATTTTATAAAATTCTCAATCTTAGTTACTTTAGGAAAAGTGAATTGATGCAATCCCATGAAATTGCACTTTGCACCCTTGTTAAGAAGTTAGTGGAGCGTGTGTGGTTTACCGGCACACTAATTGGTTCTAAGCAAAGGTGGCAAAGGGTGATTCATTGTTTATCATAGTTCGATGGAGCGTGTGTGGTTTACCGGCACATCGAATAGATGATTGCAACAATGAAGGCACCATGTAGATTTTCATGGTAGTTCACACCTGCTTTGTGATCCTTGGTATCCCAGTCACAAAGTAGAGGGGCATATTGAGATTTAAACATGCCATTGAAAAGTTCAATGAATCTCTAAAATGTAGGAATTCTCAATTAAACTTAAGGTTATGTTTTCGTGGTGAAGAATTAGTGAATCGTCATTCACTTACCTCCAAATTATTTGCATGATTGGATTACGACATCCCTTTTCTAATATGTAAATAATGTTGTTGGGTCCTAGCCCTAATTTTTCATTTTGGGTGTTTAATTAGGGATACAAATTCTAATCAAACTTTGTCCTTTCTATTTGTAGATATTGAACGCAAACAATGTTGCTGCCAACTCATTCACCTTAATGAGTCTTTGCCAAAAGGTGACCTTCGATGGTACCAACTTTAGCGAATGGATAAGATACATTCGCACCATTGCACGCTACGAGGACAAAGAGTATGTCCTCGACGAAAAGCTCGAGAAGGTCAACCCAGAAATCGCTACTCCCGAAGAGATGGCTGTCTTTGAGACACACGAACGTGATGCAACGAAAGTTCATTGCATCATGATAGCCACTATGAACCAAGAATTCCAAAAGTCCTATAAGGACATGTATCTGTATGAAATGAATCAAGACTTGATGGAGAGGTACCACCAAAGCGCGAGGCAAGAGCGTTACGAGATCATCACTAACATGATCACCGCTAAGATGGGAAATGGAGAATCGTTGACTGTGCACTTGCAAAAGATGCAACGATATGTTGATCGTCTTTGCAAGTTAAATGTTAACTTTGGGGAGGAATTGGCCATCGACATTGTTCTTCATTCCTTGCCTTCATGATACAACCAATTTAGGATGACCTACCACATGAACAAGGAAGAGGTCACCCTAAGCAAACTCCAAGGACTGCTGAGAGCAACCTAAAGGACAAGTCTGTTGCACCAACTCCCGCACCAACCGTTGCTCCTGTCTTGGCTATAGGGCAGGGAAGGGGCAAGAAGAGGAAGGATTCCTCAAAGATCCACCGCAAGGGAAAGTCCCAAGATGGTTCCTTTTCTAGTGGGACCAAAGTTGATCCTGCTAAGCCCAACCCTAACCCGAAGGAGGCAGAGTGCCATCATTGCCACAAGATAGGGCATTGGAAGAGAAGCTGCCCGAAATATCTGCAAGCCATCAAGGATGGAAAGATCAAGCCATCTTTTGTAGGTATATACAAAATTAAATCTAGTAATTCATCTCACACTATTTCTTGGGTTCTTGACACAAGATGTGGTTACCACATTTGTTCTGACTTGCAGGGATTAAGAAGAAATAGAGATGTGGAGCAAGGAAGAATAAATCTAATCATGGGAAACAGAAGATCGTCGTCTGTCACCAAGATTGGAGTGTATTCTTTAGTGCTAAGTAATGGATTAGGTCTAGATTTAAATAATTATTGCTACTCGCCAGATATGGCAAGAAACATCATTTCATTTCATGGTTTGTTTAGACAGGGATTTAGATATTCGTTTAATATTATGAATGGTTCTATTTATGCTTATCTAAATGGTGTTTTATACTTTGAAGCTATGTCTTGTAATGGAATTTATGAAACTGTTATGGTTGTAGATAACCTAGGAAATGATGTGTTATGTATAGATTCTTCCAATAGTATGGATAAAGCGTTTTTGTGGCATTGTCGTCTTGGACATGTCAACAAGAAGCGCATAGCCCAACTCCAAAAGGATGGAGTGTTGGAGTCATTCGACCTTAGGGAAGATGACACATGCGAATCTTGTTTACTTGGAAAGATGACCAAGTCACCCTTCACTGGCACATGTGAAAGGGGTGAGGGTTTATTGGATCTCATACATACCGATGTATGTGGACCCTTTAGATCCACCACAAAGGATGGAAACCGCTTCTACGTGACTTTCACCGATGATTATAATAAATATGGGTATATTTACTTAATCAAGCACAAGTCTGAAACGTTTGAAAAGTTCAAAGAGTTCAAAAATGAAGTGGAGAATCAATTTGGCAGGAAAATCAAGATGCTTCGATCCGATCGAGGGGGAAGAGTACCTAAGTCTTGAATTCCACGACTATCTCAAGGAATGTGGAATAGTTTCACAATTGACGCCACCTAGGACACCGCAGTTGAACAGTGTGGCAGAAAGGCGCAATCGAACCCTGTTGGACATGGTTCGTTCTATGATGAGTCGTGCTTCACTACCTATCTCATTTTGGGGGTATGCCTTAGAGACTGCCGCCCATATCATTAACCGAGTCCCTACAAAGAAGGTTGCCAAAACACCTCACGAGATGTGGACAGGGAAAGCTCCCTCGTTGGCACATATCAAGGTTTGGGGTTGTGAAGTTTTCGTAAGATGAGAAACTCATGACAAGCTTGAACCTTGTAGTGAGCGATGTATTTTCATCGACTACCCACATAAATCCTTTGGATATCTCTTCTATTGACCGAGTGACAATGTAGTCTTCGTTGCGAGGAGAGGGGCTTTTCGAGAGAGAGAACTCATAAGCCAAGGAGATAGTGGGAGGCAAATCGATCTTGAAGAGATTCAAGAGTCGAGCGATGAAGGAACCTCTACCGCTGGCGTTCAACCCGAGGAGGAAACTCCGGTTGAACCAATTGACGAGTCATTACCTCTTAGATGTTCTGAAAGAGTTTGAGTTCAACCCTAGTTGTATGGTTTTCATATTACTACCGAAGGGGACACGTATATTAGCGATAGTGCGCTAATAAATCTAGATGAACCTAATTGCTATAAGGAAGGCATGGCAGGCCCGAAGTCTGTAAAATGGAAGGAGGCAATGGACAGCGAGATTCAGTCCATGTATGACTACCAAGTTTGGAATTTGGTTGACAATGTGCCCGGACGTAAGACGGTTGGGTGCAAATGGATCTTCAAGAAGAAGACCGGCATGGATGGGAATGTGCACACGTACAAGGCGCGATTGGTTGCGAAGGGCTTTAATCAAACTCCCGGAGTTGACTATGATGAGACCTTCTCACCAATTTCGAAGATAAAATCTATTAGGGTGATGCTAGCTACTGCCGCATTTCATGATTATGAGATATGGCAAATGGATGTCAAGACCGCTTTCCTTAATGGAAAGTTGGCTGAGGATGTTTACATGGCTCAGCAAAAGGGTTTTGTCGATCCGAAGCATCCAAATAGAGTGTGCAAGCTTGAGAAGTCCATTTATGGACTTAAGCAGGCGTCTTGCAGATGGAATCTTTACTTTGATGAGAAATTCAAAGAGTTTGGATTTGTACGAAGCGAAGATGAATCATGTGTATATGTCAAAGCCAGTGGGAGCATAGTTAGCTTTCTCGTTTTGTATGTCGATGACATACTGCTCATAGGAAACGACGTCCCGACTCTGTAGGAGGTAAAGTATATTGGATATAGTGTCTAAGTCCATAACCTTATGTGGTATGTACTTGATCCGACCCGGCATGGTCCATTTGGGTTGCATGGCATTGCAATACTTGAATAGACTAAATGAGAGAATATGGCACTTATGATTATTAATATATTATAAGTTCTAATATATTAATAATAGTGTTATTTAATTAGTATTGATCAAGTATTAATCTAGTATTAATTTGGTGATCAAAGTGAGACTAATTAAATATATAGGGTTGATTATGACAATCATCAATTCTTTTATGGTGGATTAACGATCCATGGCTTATGGGTTATGGATGTAAC
Organism: Lactuca sativa; assembly: GCF_002870075.4. Classification (NCBI taxonomy): domain Eukaryota; kingdom Viridiplantae; phylum Streptophyta; class Magnoliopsida; order Asterales; family Asteraceae; genus Lactuca; species Lactuca sativa. The sequence goes on along the minus strand of NC_056625.2, from coordinate 169,938,665 downwards.
CATTTGGAGCTCCATGGATAGTCCATGGGAGTTACAAACCCATGGGTCATGAGAAATGAAGAGTCATGACAATTATGGGTCTTCTTAATGAAACCCTAATTATGACACCACTATAAAAGCAACCCTTTGGCTAGCAAAATGGTGACCTAGTGTTACTAGAGAGGGCATAACCAATTTTGAGTTCTAGAAGTATTCTCTCAAGTTATTCCAAGTTTTGTGGTGTTGTGTGAAGCATTTGAGGCACAACATTTGGGGTGCTAGGCTCACAAAGTCTTGAAGGAATCCAAGCAACATCAAGAGAAAAAATAGATTCAAGGTTTTTAGGGTTGCATGTACACTTAGGAAGTGTTAGAATGCTCAAAACCCATCAGTGGTATCAGAGCCTAGGATTGTTTTCTGTATACTTGATGCAAAACTGCTTGAAAATCAAAAATTTTGCTCACTGTCAACTGGACTCGCCAAGTCCATGAACAAATTCATCCTACTCGTCGAGTAGAATCATGCACTCGACGAGTAGGTGCGTGTTGGGCAGTCTTTTCGTGTTTTGTTGCTGGAAATGGATTAAAATCATGATCCCAATTTGTTTTGGACTTGTAAAATCTATTTTTCAAAATGATAATGATTATGTTAACCCATTTTGCATGGCTTTTATCAATTTTCAAGTATTTTATATGTTAATATGATTGTTGAAATTGCTTGATATGAATTTGTGTTCTTATGAGTTTTTAGAAGATCATAGGAATTATGTGTAACCTCCATTTGTGTTTAATTCATGATCTTAATGACAATGATGGTGTTCATAACTTGTCCTCAAGTTATGGATAACCAAAAGTCACTTCTTTAAATTGTGATTAAAGAACTAAAGAGGTTTCATAAAATGAAGAGTCTTCATTTTTATGAACCATTAAAACTCATAAGTTACAAATTGAAGAGACTTGGAATAGTTTCAATTCTTGCCCTCAAGTTTTGGAATTTGAAAAGTCTTACACTCTAATACTTTAATTCCAAATTAAACCTTAGATTTTTAAAAAGTTTAAAAATCAACAATTATACTATTATTATAATTTTATTATATAGATATGTATAAGAATATGTCATTCTTACCGTTAGTATGCCTCATTCACGAAGCCGGTCTATAAGGGGGGTATAAGGTTGTTGCCTATAAAATGGTGACTTAATGGGTGTCCACTCTCACCCACCGCTTCCTTGATCGGTGGAGGGTCGTTAGCCGAACGGGTAGGATACGACTTTAAATTCTCATTAAAAGTATAATGAATTATAAAGTAACTATACATTATAAATTCCCAATCTTAGTTACTTTAGGAAAATGTGAATTTGGTGCTAGCCCATAAAATTAGGCTTTGTACCTTACCAAGTCGTTAGTGGAGCGTGTGTGGTTAACCGACACACTAACATGGACTAGTAAGAGTGGCAAAGGGTAACTTGACTTTATTATAGATCGGTGGAGCGTGTGTGGTTAATCGACACATCGATTAGGTAATATTGTTAAGGGTACCAAGTCAATTTGTATGGTTATTCACACCTTGTTTGTGATCCTCGGCATCCCAGTCACAAACTTGAAAGGGCACATTCGAGATTCAAACATGCCATTGAAAAGTTTAATATATCTCAAAAGATCTAGGAGTTTCAAAACCAATAAAACCTAATAATAAAATATTTCGTTCTTATGGTGGAAATTGGTAAATCGTCATTTACCTACCTTCAAATATTTTATAGTGTGGATTACGGCATCGCTCTTCCACCTATAAATAGTTTTTTGGATCCTAGCCTTAATATTTCATTTGGGTGACTTATTAAGGACTCTTAATCTAATGAAACTTATCTTCCTTTTATTCCAGATGTCTTCCAATAATGCTGCTGGCTCAAACCCTACAGGCTCCTTTTCCCTAATGAACTTGTGTGGTAAGGTCATCTTTGATGGATCCAACTTCAATGAGTGGATCAGAAACATCAGGATGATTACCCGCTATGAGGACAAAGAATATGTCCTTGATAGGGAGCTTAAGGTTGTTAATGAAGCCACTACTACTCCAGAAGAGATTGCGGAGTTCATTGCACATGAAAAGGATGTCACCAAGGTGTCCTGCATCATGATGGCCACAATGACTCCGGAACTCCAAAAATCTTATGAAGATTTCTACCCCTATGAGATGCACCTAGATCTGATGGAAAGGTACCATTAGAGCGCGCGTCAAGAGAGGTATGAAATCATTTCCTCCATGATAACTGCAAGGATGAAGGATGGTGAACCCATCACCGGTCACTTGCAGAAAATGCAGAGGTTTGTTGACCGGTTGCTAAAGCTCAATGTTGACTTCCCTGAGGAATTGGCGATTGACATCATTCTCCATTCCTTACCTCCAAGTTATAATCAGTTTTGTATGACTTATCATATGAAGAAGGAGGAAGTCACACTTAGCAAAATTCAAGGACTCTTAAGGACAGCTGAAATGGCCTTAAGGGTAAAGCGGTTGCTACTTCTACTCCTTTAGCAGCCCCTGTTCTTGCAATTGGGCAAGGGAAGGGTAAGAAGAGGAAAAGCCCTACGAAGGGTACCAAGGGTAAGACTCTTGATGGTTCCTCTTCGAGTGGGACAAAGAAAGGTCCCATTACTCCTTCTTCAAACCCAAAGGAAGCACAATGCTTCTATTGCCAGGATAAGGGACACTTCAAGCGAAGCTGCGCCAAATATCTGCAAGATGTAAAGGATGGGAAGGTTAAACCCACCCATGCAGAACAACTCATCTAATGCTAATTCTTGGGTGCTTGATACAGGGTGTGGTATTCACATTTGTACTAATTTGCAGGCACTAAGAAGAAGTGAGCAAGTGGAGCACGGGAAGATAAACTTAGTCATGGGCAACAGGAAAGCATCACCTGTTACCAAGATAGGAGTTTATTCTTTATTGCTTAATAATGGGTTAATGTTAGATTTGAATAAGTGTTGTTACTCGCCCGAAATGGCGAGAAATATTATTTCTTTTCATGGCTTGTACAAACAAGGTTTTACATTTTCATTTGATAATAAAAATGGTGCTATTAATGTTTATTACAATGATGTATTTTACTTAAAAGCAATACCTTGTCATGGTGTATATGAAGCTGTGAATGTTGTAGACAATATAGGAAATAATGTGTTGTATATTGATTCTTCTGATAGCTTGGACAAAGCATCCTTGTGGCATTGTCGTCTTGGACATGTTAACAAGAAGCGCATAGGCCAACTCCAAAAGGCTGGAGTCTTGGAATCATTTGACCTCAAGTCAGATGATAGTTGCGAGTCTTGTTTACTTGGAAAAATAACAAAGTCACCCTTCACAGGTACTTGTGATAGGGGTGAAGTTTTGTTGGACCTTGTACACACTGATGATTACAGTAGATATGGATATATTTACTTAATCAAGCATAAGTCAGAAACCTTTGAAAAGTTCAAAGAGTTTAAGCAAGAAGTTGAGAATCAATTGGGCAGGAACATCAAGATGCTCCGATCCGATCAGGGAGGAGAGTATCTTAGCATTGAGTTCCTTGACTATCTTAAGGAATGTGGGATTGTCTCACAATTGACACCTTCCAGGACACCACAGTTGAATGGTGTAGATGAGAGGCGCAATCGAACCCTATTGGATATGGTTCGTTCCATGATGAGTCGAGCTTCGTTACCAATCTCTTTCTGGGGGTATGCCTTAGAGACTGCTGCCCATATCCTTAATCTAGTCCCTACTAAAAAGGTTGCCAAAACACCTCACGATATGTGGACTAGGAAAGTGCCCAATTTGGACCACATCAAGATTTGGGGTTGTGAAGCTTTTGTGAGCCGTGAGACTCAAGACAAGCTTGAGCCCTGAAGCGAGATGTGTATTTTCATCGGCTACCCACAGAGATCCTTTGGTTACCTCTTCTACAGACCCAGTGATAATATGGTCTTTGTATCAAGAAGAGGAGTCTTTCGTGAGAGAGAATTCATAAGCCAAGGGGACAATGGGAGGCAAATTGACCTTGAAGAGCTTCAAGAGTCAAGTGGTGAAGGAACCTCAAATGCTGTCAGCCAACCTGAGGAGGAAACTCCTGTTGAGCCGATAGATGAGTCTGTACCTCCAAGACGTTCCACTAGGGTGAGGAACACACCTGAATTTTATTATGGTTATCACATCACCACTGAAGGTGATACATTTATCAGTGATAGTACACTGATAGATTTGGATGAACTTAATAATTATAAAGAAGCCATGGCAGGCCCTGAGTCTACAAATTGGAAGGAGGATATGGACAGCGAGATTCAGTCCATGTATGACAATCAAGTTTGGAACTTGGTTGACAATGTACCAGGTCGTAAGACAGTTGGGTGCAAATGGATCTTCAAGAAGAAGACCGACATGGATGGGAAAGTACACACTTATAAAGCGCGACTGGTTGCGAAGGGCTTTACTCAAACTCCAGGAGTTGACTATGATGAGACCTTCTCACCAGTAGCTAAGATTAAGTCTATTAGAGTGTTTTTATCCTTAGCTACATTTCATGACTATGAAATATGGCAAATGGATGTCAAAACCGCTTTCCTTAATGGGAAGTTGGCTGAGGATGTTTACATGGCTCAGCCAGAGGGTTTTGTCGATCCAAAATACCCTAATAGAGTGTGTAAGCTTGAAAAATCCATTTAAGGATTGAAACAAGCATCTCGCAGGTGGAATCTTTGCTTTGATGAGAAATTCAAAGAGTTTGGCTTTTCTAGGAGTGAGGATGAGTCTTGTGTGTATGTCAGGGCTAGTGGGAGCATAGTTAGCTTCTTGGTGTTGTATGTGGATGACATACTTCTAATAGGAAACGACATCCCAACTTTGCAGGAGGTTAAGGCCTGGCTTGGGAAGTGTTTTGCTATGAAAGACCTTGGGGAAGCTGCCTATATCATAGGGATAAGGATATTGAGACATAGGAGTAAGAGACTAATTGGACTTAGTCAAAGTACTTATGTGGATAAGGTACTGAAGAGGTTCAGTATGGAAGATTCCAAGAAATGAGAGTTACCAATCCAGAGTAATGCCAAGCTAAGTAAGACTCAGAGTCTGAGTACAGAGGCTGAGATAGCTGAGATGAGTCAGATACCATATGCTCCCACTGTGGGCTCGATCATGTATGCTATGACTTGTACTCGCCCTGGTGTGGCCTTTGCTTTGAGCATGGTCAGTAGATATCAAGGGAACCCTGGCAAGGCACACTAGACAGCGGTAAAGAACATTCTCAAGTATTTGCGGAGGACTAAGGACTGGGTCCTTACCCTCGGAGGCAGTGATGACTTGAGAGTGGAAGGATATAGTGATGCTAGCTTTCAAACTGATAGGGATAATTTCCGCTCTCAGTCAGGCTGGGTCTTTATCCTAAATGGAGGAGCGATTACTTGGAAAAGTTCCAAGCAGGAGACAGTAGCTGATTCAACTTGTGAATCAGAGTACATAGCAGCAAGCGAGGCAGCAAAAGAGGCGATATGGCTAAAGAACTTCATCAGAGACCTTGGAGTTGTACCAGCTATAAAGGAGCCAATGGAAATTTTCTGTGACAGTGAAAGTGTGGTTGCTTTGGCGAAAGAACCAAGAGATCACGGGAGATCTAGGCACATTGACAGAAAATACCATTTCATCAGACATAGAATAGAAGAAGGACTACTCGTGGCAAAGAGGGTATCATCATATGAGAACCCGGCAGATCCCTTCACGAAGGGACTGAGCAGGGTTAAGCATTTACAGCATGCAAGGCGCATTGGGCTGAAGGATGATATAGTTTCAATAATTAGATTCCTGAAACTTGTAAAATGTAATTGACATTTGATGATAAATAAAAGTTGTTATTTATTTATGAGTAAGGTGTTACTATCTTGTGTTGATTGTTTACTATGTTTCAATTTTGCATGTTTTTACTTCCAGAATAATCATGTTATTATTCAAACCATCCACAGTCGGTCAAACTTTGGAAGTAAGTATTGATTCAAGACTGTCATGAATTTGGCTTTTATGATTTGTCTAAAGTGCTTTAGACAATGCACTGGTTGCTACAACATTCATGAGTACTCATCAGGGCTGAGTATTGGATTCAACCCACGCTCACTTGCATCACATCATGGAATTTATCTCGAGTGATCGTGAGACGGTAATATCATATAAATCTTCAAACCTAGAGATATGAGTTGTTGACTATGAGTTGGTTATTCATTGATTGTACGAAAACGCATTGGTAACTCGATGTTATAAAACGTGCCTTTGTGAGTAATTCAACAAGTAGTTAGTACAAGCATATCAGTCGAACTTTATCTGTTCCTTCTAGAAATAGAAGCAATATATGGGCCCCTCGATGATTTGGTTTTGACCTATGTACCGGGCCCGGTCAGAACCTAATTGATGTTTTCAATTTATTTCTATGTCGAAACAAATTGGAGATCGAGAAACAAGTGTTGGACAATAAGTAAGACCATGTTCCATGTGTTTGTCCGGTTGATATCATGAGAGCAGAGGATTATATGATCACTTATCTTAAATGGCGTATCATCATCATCTCATTTCCGAGAGACTTTGAAATAGCTATGATTGCTAGTCGGATTTTGAAGTCATATTTGCAAATATAGTTATTAGACTTATCCAAGTGGGAGACTGTTGGATATAATGTGTAAGTCCATAACTTTATTTGGTATGTACTTGATCCGACCCAGCATGGTCCATTTGGGTTGCATGGAATTGCAATACTTGGATAGACTAAATGAGAGAATATGGCACTTATGATTATTAATATATTATAAGTTCTAATATATTAATAATAGTGTTATTTAATTAGTATTGATCAAGTATTAATCTAGTATTAATTTGGTGATCAAAGTGAGACTAATTAAATATATAGGGTTGATTATGACAATCATCAATTCTTTTATGGTGGATTAATGATCCATGGTTTATGGATTATGGATGTAACCATTTGGAGCTCCATGGATAGTCCATGGGAGTTACAAACCCATGGTTCATGAGAAATGAAGAGTCATGACAATTATCGGTCTTCTTAATGAAACCCTAATTGTGACACCACTATAAAAGGAACCCTTTGGCTAGCAAAATGGTGACCTAGTGTTACTAGAGAGGGCATAACCGATTTTGAGTGCTAGAAGTATTCTCTCAAGTTATTCCAAGTTTTCTGGTGTTGTGTGAAGCATTTGAGGCACAACATTTGGGGTGCTAGGCTCACAAAGTCTTGAAGGAATCCAAGCAACATCAAGAGAAAACATAGATTCAAGGTTATTAGGGTTGCATGTACACTTAGGAAGTGTTAGAATGCTCAAAACCCATCAAAGTCCTGGCTCGAGAAGTGCTTCGCTATGAAGGACCTCGGTGAGGCTTCCTATATTTTGGGAATAAGGATAGTGAGAGAAAGAAGTAAGAGACTAATAGGACTTAGTCAGAATACTTACTTAGATAAGGTACTAAAACGTTTGAGTATGGAAAACTTGAAGAAGGGAGAACTACCGATATAGAGTAATACCAAGTTGAGTAAGACTCAAAGTCCGAGTACCGAAGCCGTGATAGCTGAGATGAACCGAGTACCTTACGCTTCCGCAGTTGGCTCGATCATGTATGCTATGACTTGTACTCGACCCGATGTGGCCTTCTCTTTGAGCATGGTCAGTAGATATTAAGGGAATCCTGGTAGAGCGCATTGGATTGCGGTCAAGAACATCCTTAACTACCTTCGGAGGACCAATGAATGTTTTCTAGTCCTCGGAGGGAGTGATGACTTGAAGGTGCGAGGGTATAGTGACGCCAGTTTCCAGACCGACAGGGACAACTACCGTTCGCAGTCAGGATGGGTCTTTACCCTTAATGGAGGAGCAGTAACTTGGAAAAGTTCCATACAGGAAACTGTAGTTGATTCAATGTGCGAATCAGAGTACATTGCAGCGAGTGAAGCATCAAAGGAGGCAATATGGTTGAAGAACTTCATTGGTGATCTTGGAGTTGTGCGTGCCATAAAGGAGCCCATGGAAATTTTCTGTGATAATGAAGGAGCGGTTGCCTTGACCAAGGAACCGAGGGATCATGGTAGATCTCAGCATATCGACAGAAAATATCATTTTATTAGGCATCGAGTAGAAGAAGGACACCTCGTGGTTAAGAGGATATCATCAAAAGATAACCCAGCAGATCCGCTTACGAAGGGACTGAGTAGGGTTAAGCACTTGCAGCATGCTAGGAGTATTGGGCTGAAGGATGATATTAGTTTAGATTAGATAGTATTAGAAACGTGTAATAGATAAATGTAATTGAGATTTGATGATTGAATAAAGGAGTATTATTTATAAGTAATGTTATTGTCTTATGTTAATTGTTTAGCTACTGTTTCACTTTGCATGTTTTGACTTCCATAATAATTGAGTTTGTTAAGAATAATCGAATTATTCAAACACTCCACAATTGTTCATATGTTGGTGTTGGGCTGAAGTTTTGGTTAAGTATTGCGTCGTTGGGCTCGAATTTTTATTTTGTATTCCGGTTTGGGCCTGTCCAACCGAGAGCCCATTATGTTTAATATATAAGTATATGCTTGCATGCATATTAAAAAAAGGATTTTAGAGATTAATCTAGAGCGTAACGATAGCGTCTACAGATTTCTTTAATCGTTCTTGTAACCTACCAATCCTCTACACTTGATGTTCTTAATCGAGCTCTTCTGAGGATTTTGTTTAATCATTCGACATGTTTGATTCAATCTTGTCTCGTTCTTATTTTCGTGTTCTTACAGTTTTATATTTACTTACCTGTTTGAGATCTAATCGATCTTCATAGATTTAAAGGTTATAAATCTCATCAATTGGTATCAGAGCAGGAGGCTGTGTAATCGATACACATCTTTTCTGTGAAAAGGTTACAATTAGGGTTTTTCCGCAATTAATAATATTTATTGAGCCATCATCTCATCATTGACGTATCTTGATATTTATTGTTTTGCCCTAATCTGAGTTATTACAAGTCTGATCTTTTAACAGGTTTTTTCGATCATAATGGAAGAGTTGCAATCAAATCCTATCAATATCTCCAACAGCATCGGTTCGACGACAAAGATTCCAATCCTATATACCCATGACTACGAAGTCTGGGCGCATCACTTCGAAGACTACGTGATAGGATCTGAGGATAATGGATACCTCATATGGGAAGCTATCATTAATGGACCGTTTTCTCATTCAGCAACGTCCAGGATTATTAAAACTCAAAAGGAGTACAACGATCTGCTGAAGGATGTTAAAGATATTGCACAAGAGGAAAAGGACAAATTCCAGTGTAATATCAAGGCGTTAAGGTCAATCAGATTTGCCCTTCAGTCTGACACCTTTAGGTTGGTCAGCTCCTGCACGACGGCAAAAGAAGTTTGGGATAGACTTCGCGAACTGTACTCTACAGACGAGGATCTTGAACATTCTATCCAAACCTTGCTTTTATCTGAGTTTGGAGAATTCAGGCAAGGAGCCGAAGAAACAGTGACCCAGACGTTCGATCGCTTCAATCGTCTTCTCAGCAAGATGATCAAGCATGACATCGAAAGGAAGCTTATCGAGCAGAAGGTTACATTCTTAAATGGTCTGAGGTCTGAATGGAGAGCAGTGGTGTCTACAGTCAAAGCCCATGAGCAGTTCAAATCATACTCATTGGCGAAACTGGTGGGTATTCTCAAGTCCCAGGAGAAGATTGTACTGCAGGAGAAAAATGTTGTTTCAAGCCTTGGTTCGTTGGCCCTCCTATCAAAAAGTAAAGCTACGGTGGAGGATGAAGACCTTAACTTGGAGGAGTATGACCTCACGTCTGAGGATTATGCTATGATGGTGTCTAACCCCAAGAGGTTCATAAAGAAAATATTCCCCAGCAATAAAAACCGAAACTGGCAGGGGAGTTACAGTTCAGAAAAAGTTAACAATGAACCGAAGGTTGAAGAGCCCAAGAAGGAACCAAAGGTGGATGGCGATTCCGGGGTAAGCTGTTACTACTGTGGTGGGAAAAACCACTATGCTAAAGATTGCGTCCTTAAGAAGATGGCTGAAAAGGATGATGGAATGGATGAGGAAGCTGTGTTGCAAAAAAGGATCGACGAGTTGAGAAAGAAGAAGTCTACCGCTAACTCTTCTACTAATGCTTTTATTGTGCAGGGTTCGGTTGCTGATGACGAGTTCGGTAGCACGGAAGTTTGGTCTACCGACTCAAAAGACGATGAAGTAAGGAAGCCTACCCATGGAAAGGCTTATGTGGCAAAAGATGAAAGCAGTGGAGGAAGATGCTTCATGGTGTCAGATGTATCTCAGATGAGGGGATGCAACACCAATAATGGAGGCAAGGAACCGAAGGTGCAGGAGGACATGTGCTTTACAGCTAAGCCACTCAGCCAGCAGTTCAATGAGCTTGATGAACTGATAAAGAAGGTACAATCGGTTTTTGTTTCATATAAAGTACCACCATCCTCTTATGAGAAAGAACTAAAAAATGTTAATACAAGAATTTCTCATCTAGATAGTAGCTTAACTCAAACTCGAGTCACCAATTCTAACCTAACTGATCAATTAAGCAGGGTGTCATCGAAGAGTGAGGAGCGGCGCATGTGGATCGAGTTGAAGGAGTCTGAATTGGTTAAAATCAAAGACGAAAACATCTATTTACAAAGAGACAATTTAAAGTTGTTAAAACAGCGGAATGTTTTTTGTTTAATTGCAAAACGTCTTTATTCTAATATTACTCAACTTCACTTAGACTGTGAAATAGGCCAAAAGATCCATCGTATGATTTTGCCCTTCCTGGAGTTTAAGGAGGATGAAATTGATGTTGAAGCTTATAACTGTGAAAGTGTGATATCATCTGATGATGTCAATCCGACTTACATGTATGGACTGGACAAAATTGAATCTTTCATTAAATCCAAGGATCACAAGGATATGCTTAAAAACCTTTTGGATGAAAATGATAGACTTAAACTGAGAACCGAAACCATACAAAAATTTGACTCTCTAAACGCCAACGTTAGCTCGGAAAACAAAATTGATGTTGAAAATGCATCTGAGCTTAACGAGGACGACAACATGAGTGAAATTTCTATAGAGGACACGGTTGACTGCTCAGAATTTGTTAAAAGCGAACCTGAAAACCACAAGAATCTTATCTCTGAAAATTCAGTAGAGTTCGCTCGATTGTCCCAACAAAAGTCCCCGATATTAGTAGAGAAAGCAGTTGTGTATCAAAAGGTCAGGACCACTCCAAATCAAGTATACAAGGTGACTGGAGTAACCGAACATCAGACAGCTGAACTCACAGATATTGTAAACGAAGACAATGCTGATGGCTGTGATGAGTACTTCCGGTCTGCTCCAATAGTTAATGCAAACGGAACGGTTGGCTTATCTGAAAGAACCTCCTGGATAAGTAAAGGTAGATACATACCTGAACCCTTGAATAAACCGGATAAATTCGACGAGCCTAGCACCACTGGTACAAAAGACATTCCTCTGGAGGATGAAAGTTCGGCAAAAGAAGACATTCCCTCTACTCCCTCGGCTCAAAGTAAAACTCCTTCAGTTCAAAAGGAACCAGCCTAGGAGAAACCGAAAACGAAAGCTAATGTTCATCATCAACCAAAGCAGATGAGGAATAAGAAGAGAGAAAGGAACCAAAGACACAGGAAGAATCTCTCTGAAAGGAGACAATTCTGGCAATCCCAGAATGCATACTTCTCACATCAAGACAAGAATCTGAAGTATGAAAACAATCCTGGCGAAAAGTCTGAAAGTCACAACAACCGAAAGCCAAGGTTCGGTTCACAAGAAAATACCAACCGAAAGCAAAGGTTCGGTTCTAATAATGACTTCAACCGAAAGCCAAGGTTCAGTTCTAAGAAAGACGATTCCAACCGAAAGCAAAGGTTCGGTTCTGAAGTCAAAAGAGAACAAAACTCCAAGGTATGTCCCTCCAATGATCAAAAGCAAAAGGGTCACCTAGAGTCTCCAGCCAGGAAGTCCTCTCAATCCAAACACACTCCTTCCAGTTCTTCTAATTATTCCACTTCCACCAATTCATCTCCATCTTGCTCTAAAGCTAATTCTGTTCGTTCTCAAAAATCTCATTCGTCAGCTGAACAAAAGGGCAAACAGAAGGTCAATGAATCCAAACCAGAGTCCAAACCGAACGCACCCAATCCTAATAAGATAAAAGTTTTTACCATTAAAAAGAAAGATGAAACAACTCTCATAAAACGAACATATCTAGTTGACATCTCTCTTACTGTTCCTGTTCCCATGAAAAGCTCACGTGGACCCAAGAAACTTTGGGTTCCTAAATCTGCTTAATTTTTGCAGGTTATAAGTGACGAGCAGTTCGACGAAGAATGATACATCGATAGTGGCTGCTCACCTCACATGACAGGGAGGAAAGAGGAGCTCAGGGAATACAGATCTCTTGCAAATGGTGGCAACGTCAAGTTTGGAAATAACTCCTTCGGCACCATAAAGGGATACGGGATGATAACAAATGGGGACTTTACTATAAGAAAGGTGGCTTATGTGGAAGGACTCCAACACAACCTCATCAGTGTATCTCAGCTTGTTGGAGGTACAGGTCTCAAAGTCTCATTCGATGATGAAGGTTCTGAAATCATAGAGAAAAAGACAAAGAAAGTGATTCTCAAGTCGGAGCGAAAGGGTGAAATGTTTCCCTTAAACCTTAAACCTATCAAAGGAAACCCAGCTATATGCTTGTTATCAAAAGCTCAATCCGACGAAAGCTGGTTGTGGCACCGAAGACTCTCTCATCTCAACTTTAAAGATATCAACCGACTTGTCACTGGAGGTCATGTTAGGGGTCTTCCATTGCTCAAGTTCGACAGAGATCATTTGTGTGCTGCATGCGAAATGGGGAAGCAGAGTCGTCAAAGTCACCCATCTATAATTAACACAAAAGTTGTTGAACCACTCGAATTACTTCATATCGATCTGTGTGGTCCTTCATCTATCGAAAGCATCGGTGGTAGCAAGTACATTCTTGTTATTGTTGATGACTTTTCATGATTTACATGGGTGTTCTTTCTAAAGCTCAAATCTGAAGCGACTCAGAAGTTGAAAGTGTTCATCAGGCAGATTGAAGCACAACTCAAGAAGGTCGTTCGCAACATTAGAAGCGACAATGGTCTTGAATTCAAGAACAGGGAGTTTGAAGAATTTCTTACAGAAAAGGGAATAAGTCACAACTTCTCAGCTCCCTACACACCACAACAGAACGGAATTGTCGAAAGACGAAACCGATCTTTGTGCGAAGCTGCCCGAACTATGCTAAGTTTCGCTTCCTTACCTCTTTATTTTTGGGCTGATGCTATTTCCGCTGCTTGTTTTACACAGAACAGGTCTCTTCTCAACAAACGATTCACGCTCACACCTTATGAGATACTAAACAACAGAAAGCCCAATGTGAAATTTTTCCACGTGTTCGGCTCACGGTGTTTTGTCTTTAACTCTAAAGAGCACCGCAAAAAGTTCGATGTCAAAGCCGACGAGGGAATCTTTCTGGGCTACTCTCTCACATCCAAGGCATACAGGGTCCTAAACAAGCGTTCGAGAAGAATTGAAGAGACATACTACGTGACCTTTGACGGTAGCTATGTCAAAAGGCTACAGGCCAAAGAAGACACCGCTAGGGAAATCTTTCGACTCAAACTGGCCAAGTCACAGTCTCGATCGCCAATTTATACGAGAAATTTCTGGAGCTCTTTGATGAACCAGAGAAAGCTTCTCTCTTAGAAGCAGGTGTAGCAGACAACAAGGTTGACCACATGAAGCAGATTGTCGAAGAAGCTGCAAGGAAAATGAATGAAGGAGGATCGACTTCTGATGAACCTCCATCTAACAATGCTTCTGTCGAGGGGGAGCCAAGCTCTCATGTCGAGGGGGAGCCAAGCTTTCATGTCGAGGGGGAGCCAAGCTTACATGTTGAGGGGGAGCCAAGTTCTACAACTCCAACCGAAGGTGCTTCTCCAACCGAAGGTACTTCTCCAACCGAAGGTGCTTCAACACCTGAAAGCTCAGCACCACAAGAAACCCCTGAACCTCAAGTTTCTCAAATCTCATCAATCAAGGGGGAGCATGATGATACGACACTTGATTACGATAGCCAATCTGAGCCAGAAGAAATCATCAATGCTGAACTAGACCCAACCTTTGATCCAAATTACCCTCCTCTTACCAAATGGACCAGAGATCATCCTATCTCTCAAGTGGTTGGCGATGTCTCTGAGAAGGTTCTGACCAGATCACAACTGAAGGCAAAACAGACATCCTTATTTTCAAAGGTTGAGTTTTGTATGTTTAACTCATTCGTATCAAAAGTTGAACCGAAGACAGTTAACATTGCCCTCGATCACTCTGATTGGGTTCAAGCAATGCAAGACGAACTGAACGAATTTGAAAGGAACAAAGTTTGGCGCCTCATTCCAACTCCACCAGATGCTTCGGTTGTTGGTCTTAAATGGGTTTTTAAGAACAAAATGGACAAGGAAGGGAATGTAATAAGGAACAAGGCTCGTCTGGTAGTAAAGGGATACTGCCAGGAGGAAGGGATAGATTATGAAGAGACTTTCGCTCCTGTGGCTAGGCTTGAATCTGTAAGAATATTTCTTGCTTATGCTGCTCACAAAAACTTTGAAGTTTTCCAAATGGACGTCAAGTGTGCATTTCTCAATGGAGAACTCGAAGAAACTGTGTATGTGGAGCAACCTCCTGGGTTCGTGAACGAAAAGTATCCAAACCATTGCTATATTCTGGATAAAGTTGTGTACGGCCTTAAACAAGCTCCGAGAGCCTGGTATGAAACGCTAACAAAATTTTTAAAGATGTCTAAATTCAAACAAGGTTCGGTTGACCCAACCTTCTTTCGCAAAAAGGAAGGTAACCACCTTATGATAGTTCAAATTTATGTCGATGACATCATCTTTGGCTCTACGAATCCCAGCTTAACAGTTGAATTCAGAAAGCTGATGGAGATTAAGTTTGAAATGAGCTCAATGGGTCCTATTAACTTTTTCCTTGGTTTAAATATCAGACAGGGACCCGAAGGCATCTTTACCAATCAGGAAGCTTACACGAAGACTCTCCTAGCAAAGTTTGGCATGATGGGAGACTCCAAAATCAAAGTCCCAATGGCATTCGGCACCAAGCTAACTCCATCCCTAGACAAACCAGCTGTCGATATCACGCTCTATCGTCAAATGATAGGCTCACTAATGTATCTAACTGCTAGCAGGCCTGACATCATGTTTTCTGTATGTTATTGTGCTCGATTTCAGGCAAACCCACGCGAACCTCACATGCTTGCAGTGAAGAACATCTTACGCTATCTCAAGCGAACCACCTCCTTAGGTCTATGGTATCCATCCAACTCAGGCTTCTTCGTTCAAGCCTATTCTGATGCTGACCTTGGAGGATGTGGACTCGACCGTAAAAGCACAACTGGTGGCTGTCAATTCCTTGATGGGAAGTTGGTCAGCTGGCAATCCAAGAAACAAACGTGTGTGTCGTTGTCCACTGCTGAAGCGGAATACATTGCTGCTGCTTCTTACACCTCACAAGTGATTTGGATCCAAAGTCAACTTCGAGACTATGGACTCAATATGAAGAAGATCCCACTATACTATGACTTTGAAAGTGCAATTAGGATCTGTCATAACCCTGTGCAACACTCTAAAACCAAACACATAGCACTGAGGTATCACTTCATCAAAGATCACGTGGAAGATGGAAACGTCGAAGTTCATTTCGTAAGAACCACTGATCAACTGGCTGACGTCTTTACCAAAGCTCTTCCTGAAGCATCATTCAACAGAATACTACAAGGGCTAGGTATGATGGAATCAGAGTCAGTACCTCACACTACCTCTCAACCTCAAACGTAAGAAGCGAAACCAACCGAACGTTCGGGTTCGGTTAAACCATCCGACTCGCTCAGTACTTCAAAGGTAGTTGTTCTTGGTTGTATATTTCTTGTACAAAATTGTCTTTCTTAGTGTTTGAAAGTATTTTCCAATTATATGTCTAAATCCCTTGGTTTCTCAAAATTTTCCAAAACCGAAACCTACCGAAGGTTCGGGTTCGGTTTTTCAAAATTTTGCTGAACCGAAACCAACCGAACACTCGGGTTTGGTTTTTCAACATTTTCTGGAACCGAAACCAACCGAACGCTCGGGTTCGGTTTTTTCAAATTTTTTTCCAACCAATAGTAACCGAACGTTCGGGTTCGGTCTTTCATATTTTTTCCAAAGTTTTTTTTAGTCTTATTTTTTTCTCTTACTTATTTTTTTTATTTTTTATTTATTATTTTTTTCCTTTTATTTTTTATTTCTTTAATAAATCTCAAAAACTCCAAAAATATTTTTTTAATTTTTCTTGTATGTTCGTTCGTTTATGGGGGTATAATAGATGAATTGCTTAAGTGTCCCTAGAAGCATGTTGATGTATGTGTCCCA
Organism: Lactuca sativa; assembly: GCF_002870075.4. Taxonomy (NCBI): domain Eukaryota; kingdom Viridiplantae; phylum Streptophyta; class Magnoliopsida; order Asterales; family Asteraceae; genus Lactuca; species Lactuca sativa. The sequence continues at coordinate 169,922,135 of NC_056625.2, read as the reverse complement.
AGCCTCATAAGATTTTGAATAATAGCCTTCATGACATGGTATACACAAACCTTGTCTTCCCAATAAGGCTAATTCATTTATTCTAATCGTGAGCTACCTCACTCTCTTCTCACATGAGTTGAGAGTTTCCTGCTTGGTCCTTAGTTTCGCAGCAGACGTACTATGTTTCCTTACACCATCTCCATTTTATTTCTCCATTACATTCGTTTCATCATCGTAACCCTTGAGACTCTCAGAAATTACCACTGAGGTTTATGGTTACACAACATCTGTGATTATGATCTTAGTTTCGTGTCACTACGAGCTGAGTGAACCCTAAAATTCAACACCTAATGAATTGACGGTGAACAATTAATTTGCTCAAGTTTTCACCAAAGGATTGACGACTGTATCCTAATGAAATCTCAAATTTTCTTTTGAGTGATTCCTATGAAATTGTTAAACACCATAACATTTCTTCCCTTGGGATCCAGTTTTTGTTTTTTTATCTGAGATTTTATATTTTTCCAAGCCAATTTACAATAAATTCCTACCTACTTGTTTAACAGGCTACACTAGTCTCACAAGTACTTTGATCCCTTTCTTTCTTATTTCAAGACTAGAATTGCTGAATCAAAGCGAAAGCCACCCTTATTTAGCCTAATTAAAAGAAGCCTTTCAACATTTATTAATAAATGTTTGATCGTAATTCAACGGGAATCCACGCTAACACTTTAATGTCTCACTTGACCTTGAAGGAAGAGATTCGTGCCCGGGATCATCAGTTTCGTGTCATTATTGACATCACAGAAAATCCTTAAAAGAGTTGCTTTATTTCTTTTTCCTTTACACTCTTTGCACGAAAATCGGATCGAAACCACCTCCTTCCTCCAAAGCTACTCACACAACCGAACCGCCTTCGACTGGTCAAGCTTCAGGTTCGGGTGTGAAGAACAAAGGGAAAAATATAGCTGAGGAAGAAGATGAAGATGAAGACGATGAAACCATTGCTGACATGTTGAAACGAAAGAACAGTCGCAATGTGGATGATGATGTTAATCGTGTGGTGCGAGAGGCTGAGGAAGCCAAACGCAAGCAGAAGGAAGCCCACGATCTCCTCGAGAGCAGGGAGACTCTCTTCCCTGCCTGGACTCGGGAGCGTTTGTTCAAAGAGGCCATAGATACTCCCAGCATCTTATGGCTCGAGCCGGTGATTTCATTCGACTGTGTTAATTCTGTCGATTCACAGTTCGACATGCCGTTGACTCGAAAGGCATTCATCTTCCATGCCTTCTCAAATATCTTTGAAGTCCCTTATCCCAACGCTGAACTTGATAGGGAGCTCATCGATTTCTATCTGAAGGCTGCTCGTCCTCAGTACTTAACTTGGAGCGCCCAGAAGATAGTGAACGTTCGGGTATTGAAGCCTTACACCGAAGGAAGATTCATAAACGTTCGGTTCAAGCTGATTCGAGGGTCTGCAAAAACTGAACACCTTATATCTCTGGCGGATCTACCGAACTTAAATCCTCATGATTGGATTGTTCTGCGCAACATTCTCATGACAAATGAAGCTGAATATGGTCCGATTATAGACCATATCAAGAGGATGATTGTCTGTTATATCATGGAGGTTGCCCTGATGGATCAGGAGGTCGCTACTGTCTTCAAGAAGAAACCGAAGATAGCTCCTGTGGGATCGGCCAATGATCTCAACCAAATGAAGATGGGCAAGATCGACCCGAGACGCAACTCGGTTATGTTCACTAGAACCGAAGGACAAAAATGTCTCTTCGCTTTAGCTGACAAACATCTCTACACCACTGCTTGTCTAGAGCATGTATTATCGATCATTCGAAGGTGTAAAGAGAACGCAGCGGATGATGTTAAGTACTTCAACGACATGATCCAATGGTACATCAGGTTCAGGCAGACGATTCTGGCTCTAATCTCTCGTCTGTTTAACACTGTGAAGAAGAAGGTACCTGGCTCCGCTGCTGGCCCAAGTAACAAGTGAAGGTCTCGCTCCAATTGACGCAAAGGGGGAGATTGTTGGGCTGAAGTTTTGGTTAAGTATTGCGTCGTTGGGCTCGAATGTTTATTTTGTATTCCGGTTTGGGCCTGTCCAACCGAGAGCCCATTATGTTTAATATATAAGTATATGCTTGCATGCATATTAGAAAAAGGATTTTAGAGATTAATCTAGATCGTAACGATAGCATCTACAGATTTCTTTAATCGTTCTTGTAACCTACCAATCCTCTACAGTTGATGTTCTTAATCGAGCTCTTCTGAGGATTTTGTTTAATCATTCGACATGTTTGATTCAATCTTGTCTCTTTCTTATTTTCGTGTTCTTACAGTTTTATATTTACTTACCTG